>NW_022196636.1:0-342488 GCF_008641045.1 Pistacia vera
AGAAGGTCTAACAAAACTGAAGTTCTCTTATTTCCTATTCTTATATTATTTTTTTACTTTAGAGTAGCTAAATAAGCCTGTCATTTAGATAAGACCATCTTCAAGCATGAGAAAGAAAAACAGATCAAATAAGACTAAGAACATTTCTAGTCTTAAAAGTCACTCGGCACTTTCTAATCATTGGCCAATCATGATCCATTCTCTAAATCACATATATAATCATTAGCCGTAGAAAGTAATCGAAACCAAGATCTAAAAAGTTAACATAGAAGAGTGAAGTCCCACTGCATCCCTCCAAATTCAACACAAACGTCTAAAAATCATAATAAATTACAGGAAGCCTTGCTTCTAAAACTCAATGATAAATCACATAAATTACAAGAAAACTAGTTTCTAACCTTTATGAGGATCAAGTAAGTTCCAAAATGCTCACGTCTTACGTATCTTTCAGGTAGCTCCCGCTCCGTGACACCCATTGCCTGAACTACAAAATACACCCAAATTGCACAAGCAAAACGAGAAAGAAAAACAGATCAAATAAGACTAAGGACATGTCTAGTCTTAAAAGTCACTCAGCACTATCTAACCATTGGCAAATCATGGTTCATTCTCCAAATTGTTATATTGTTATACCTATATGTAATCATTATCAAAAGAAAATAAACGAAACCAAGATCATAATGTTCACAAGTGAAGTGCCTAATGCTTCCCTCCAAATGTAACGCTAACATTGAAGAATCGGAATAAATTACATGAAGCCTTCGTGAAAGCCGTTGCCTCTGTCTGCCTCAGAAAAGCAAGGGCCAACTCCTAAAGTTCAATCATTTCCAGCACAATCAAGTAATCAAGAAAATGGGTACCTCGCAAAATCAACTTCTCGAAAGTTCAATAATTTCTAACATAATCTACCCAACCAAACTAATGACATATCCCAAAACTCAACTTCTTAAAAAGTCCAATCATTTCAAACACAAAAATCTGCAGAGTCATGTATATGAGTATATCAAAACTCAAATCTCTTACCTAGTTCAACCATTTCTAACACAATTCAAGCAAATCAGTATACCCCAAAACTGAAAACTTCACTACACTAACCTTCAAAACTAAGACCCTTAAAAGTGAGCATCGTAAAAACTACAAAACTTACGAGCTTCGATTTCTGAAGTCATCCTCTTTGCTTCGCTCTGTTACAGAATGAAAGAAAAACGGGAGGGTAGTCAGGGAAATGGCAGACTTCATTGATGGGGAGGCCAAAAACCGGGCGGGTATTCGGGCTAATTTGAACAGACTTCGGCTTGTCGGGTTTCAATTGAATTTTTTGGTCCAAGGTTCGAGAGAATTAGGCCCGGTTCCTTTTTGTTTCATTTTGTTTTCTCATACTTTTTGATTGAGTTAATGATCTTAATTTTGAGGTATGACATGAGAACAAAAATCTCTTTTAAGGTTTTCGAAATAATAAAAATATGTTTACCGCTAAGTTTTAAGTGTTAAAATAAATAATAGGAGGACAATTTGATATATTTATTAACTCATAACAATGTAAATGGATAATTCTGTACATTTACTAACTTATAACAATATAAATTTTAACACTTCACTAACAATTTATTAACCATTTAGGAATTTTTGTTATTTTGAAACCTGAAAGGAATTTTTGTTGTTATATCATACTTCACAGAAGGCATTTGGATTATATAATATTTTATTATAGAGGTATATTATATTAACGAAAAGAAAAATCATCTTGAAGATTACTAGGAATGTTTAAAAAATATGTTTGGTTGGGAGGATAAATGGGTGGGTATGTTATATAGATTACTAAATTACCCTCCTTTTTAAATATTAATATAATAATATTTTATTATTATTATTATTTATTGAATCATTTCTTTTAACCCCCTACATTTGAGATTTTGTTAAAACACCGTGACCATATAAAACTTTAATTTGTAGCAAAATCGCCCCCACCCACCCCAAGTCACTGCCGGCAGCCAGTTACCTCTACTGGCAATCGACGGAATGGCACACAACTGGTTGTGTATCAACAAAGCTGGAAATGGCCATGGATCACAAATCCATGGCCGGAAAACGGTTAGATCTATGGTATTTTACAACCAAAGATGTGGCCATGAAATGGTCACAGATCTAGCTGTGAAAAGGCCAAATCTTTGGTCGTGCCATTTCACGACCAAAGATCTAGTCGTATGTTAGATCTAGCCGTTTTCGACTATAGATTTGTGATCTATGACCGGAAAAGGCCTTACCAGTGCACGACCAGCCAGATCTCATCTGTGCACCATTACAACGATTGACGCTAGCGGCCGACAGTGGTGAGTCATAGTCGGCGGTGGTCTTGGGTGGCTAGGGGTATTTTGTTAACTTTTAAACTTTTTTATGGTGGGAGTGTTTTAGCTAATTTCTCAAATGTAGGGGGATAAGCTATTTATTATTTGGTAAACATTTAAGGGCAATTGTGTCCGAAATGGTTTTTAATTAAGGGCAAAATGGGAAGAAAAATCATATTACCCTGGTATTGTTTTAATAAACCCATAACAAGGTAATAAAATGACCTCCCACATTACCAACAATAAATACTATTTGCAATAAAAGATTATCGTAATATTTTATTATTTGCAAACTAAACACAAGAATCTTACAAAATAAACGAATATTTCCTCTGTTATCTTATTTACCCCCGATCCAAATGGCCCCATTGTTATTTATGTCTTTTTTAATTTAAAAACATGAGATATTTTCACAAATTATTTTCATTTTCATAATATAAATGAATAAAATAGTTAAAAGAGTTTTATCTCGAGGAGGTCTTGATAAAATAACAAAATTATTCTAAGATCTCATAAATAATACAAATTCTCCTACCGTTGGTATACTGTTATAATTTATAGTATAATGATTTAATAAATATTTACCTAATTATTTTTTTACCGTTTATTTTAACACTAAAAACTTAACTATAGGTAGATTTCTATTATCATTGATAGAATTTGAGATGAGTTTGACTTCTCACCCAATGAGGTTTTGTGAGTAGGAGGATTACCCCCTCTTATAAATTAGTAGGCATAAACGTGTCTAGTTGGTGTGAGATTCTAATAATTACTATAATCAAAGCAAGATTTAAAAAAAAGAAAAAAATTATTTTTGGGATTTTTTGTTAACCCTAGTTAAAAATATATTCTTTATCATTTTATGTAAATCAGTGCAACAAATTTACTTCCATTTTATTTCTTTTCCTTCTTTACGTAAATCAATGCAAAATATACTTTAATTTTCATCAACTAATCCACATTTTTTACTTTGTGTTATATAAGTAAGAATTACATCTCATTTGTGTTTTCCACAAAAATATATCAGTATATTTTTATAAATAAAGTTGTACAGTATCATTGTCCATATATCATTTTTTTTGGAATAAATTAAAGGATGGTCCGCATTTGTATAAGAGATTCCCGTTTAATTTTCAGAAAATTTCAAATTCTCTACAATATCTTTCTGATCTTTTGTTAATTTATGACATTCTTTCACAAATAAATTGAAGGATTCAGTACACTTGCGCAAGAAATTCCCCTATACTATTTTAATAAGTTTAAANCAGCTCCATAATGGCCAAGAAACTCGTCCAATACTCAGTGGTAATCACTCTCTCTCTTCCATTTCTCATCACTTACACAAAAACACCAGCTTTTTACATTGATTTTACTTCTTTCTGCTCTGGTTGTATCTCTCTATCCGCAGGTGGATGCATTCACAGATTCACCCTTCAAGGGCAACCCAGCTGCGGTTTGTTTGTTAGATGAAGACCGGGACGAGGATTGGTTACAATCCGTAGCTCTCGAGTTCAACATCTCTGAAACCTGTTACTTGACTCCCATCACTCACTCCGAGTCCGACTCTCCTCCCAGGTTTCGACTCAGATGGTTCACCCCTGTTGCTGAGGTCCGTTTTCTTTCCTCAGCAACATAATTTTCTGCTGTAAATTTTACATTAAACAGTAATTTCAAACACAATCAATCCGTACCCTTTTCCTTTTGCAGTTCAAACTTTGTGGTCATGCAACGTTAGCAGCTGCACACTCTCTCTTTTCGAGAGGCTTGGTGAAATCTAACGCGATTGAATTTGAAACACTTTCTGGAATTCTCACTGCCAAAAAGGTTCCGGATTTGGAGGCAAACAGTGTCTCTAACGGTGAAGCACAAGAGTGCTATTTTATTGAACTGAATTTTCCTACTGTTCCAACTACCGACTTCAACTCTGCTGAGGTTTCTTCAATTTATAAGGCCTTGAATGTTTCTACAATTATTGATATGAAGATAACTACCTCAGAGGACATCTTTGTAAGCCATCTTGACCCTTCACTCTCTGATTTTTTTCTTCATTCTTCATCATATTTTAGTAATTGGTGAAAATTTATTAGGTGGTACTTCCATCAGCAAAATCTGTTGTGGAATTACAGCCACAGTTTTATGACATACAAAAGTGTCCTGGAAGAGGCATAATAGTTTCAGGGCAAGCGACATCAGAATCCGGATTTGATTTTTATAGCAGATTCTTCTGCCCAAAATTTGGCGTCAATGAGGTAATATCTGTTGGCATTTTGTGTTAGGTGACTCTTTGAATGAATAATTTTATGTCATATGACTTCCATTGCCATAGAAAATAACATCTACCTACTTTTGTGAGCTTGGACTTCTACCAAAATGTTAAATCTTGACGATAGTTATCTAATATAACTTCAAAATCTGATTTCTGTTAGAAGTCTGCAAATCTATATCTTTATGCCACTTCTAAGAATGAACATATTCGCTTACTTCACCAATGCAAAAGAATGTTTCACACGGTCACATCTTGGCTAATCCATTCTAATCTGAACCCAAATCCTAGTTTTGTTCGCACGACATTTCCCAGATTTGGAAACGTGGTAACTAAGATGAAACAATTATCTGGATCAACTCTCTATAGATTGAAATAAACCTAATGAAAACTTATGTTTGGTTTCTTGTTTGTATTAGGATCCTGTTTGTGGAAGTGCACATTGTGCTTTGGCACCTTATTGGAGTCGAAAGCTGGGGAAGAATGACTTTGTGGCATATGCGGTATGATCTCTCCCTCTCTTAATTATCAACAAACATATATTCATTGTCAACATAAATGATTGTTACATACTGATCTGTATTATTTTCATGACTCTGCAGGCATCGTCTAGAAGTGGAGTCTTGAACATACATTTAGACGAGCAGAATCAGAGAGTGCTGCTTCGAGGGAAAGCTGTGACTGTGATGGAGGGCTCTCTGCTAGTTTAGATTTGAAAAAACTTCTGTAATGGCATGTATCAAATTGAATAAATGAAAAACATTTTTTTGGAATAATACTCTGGAGTTTCAATTGAAGAGATTGAAACTCCATTTCATCTTCTTTGATACCTTGTGCAAGACATAGTTTATATGAATTTCACATCATTTGGCACCATTCTCTAACTTTAAATTTGCTGGTCATCTGGTTGGTTTGTGAAATTCTTCTCCTCGGTGGAAACTTAAGACTGCTCATCACATTGACACCAGAAATGCCATGGCCTACTTGCTCATCGGAAATTCCAGTTTCAATGAGGTTATAACAAGAAGATAACATGAGGCCAAAACCAAAACTTAAGTAAGAAAAGCTTAACTGAAAATGAGTAATCAAAAGTCATTTAAGTTAGCACCAACGACTCGATCTCCTCTCCCCAATAAATTCCAAAAACGAAAAAGTTTTCACAACAATCATCATTAAAAAGACTAAAGGAAACAACTAAGCAGGCGGGTGTTTACAATTTTCTTAGCCCTTTTTCCCTCTTTATCTTATTGTTGTAACCTCATTGAAATGGAAGTGATACTTAAACTCATCAGCCAGTGTAAAAACTTTTGCTTCAATGGGCTCTCTAGCCTCTAGGATTCACACCTATGAGGATTTTAGTTCTCTTTGACATGGGAAATTCTGATTTAATCATTTTCAGTTAAGCTTTTCTTACTTGAATTTTGGTTTTGGTCGGGTGGAAGTTTTGCTCAATGACCAATTTACGCACATCTCGACTAATGTTTTACGCCCAACGGGGGAATCAAACCTAAATAACTGAGATATCCTAACCAACTTGACTAATCCTCAAGGGAAACTATCCCATGGCAATCCACCGCCATGGCCCCCCCAAGTAAATCATTGACAAAGATATGTAGCATTTGTAGCCTCCTTGGTTCGCTCTTACCGTTAGGTTACCCAAGATTTTCTTTTTATTTAAAAAAAAAAAAAAAAAAAATCCTTTTGTACTGAAGGTAGAGTTAGAGACTAAAGATCAAATTTGTATGGAGCTAGAAATTGTGGGGAGGAGATGGAAGATATTTGTTAATTTGATATTCTTTTTTGTTTACCAGGGTTTTGATCCTGGTTTAATGGAAGATTTATGTAAAATTTGTATAGAACATATATGTAAAAATATGTTGTACTAAAGATATTTGTACAAATCTTGTGTTAAAAGATTTGCTTTAAAATTTTTATTTATTTGATATTAATTTTCGATTAATTATTTATAAGGGTAAGATTGGCATTTCAAGAGTCAAAGTGATCGGTGATTTGAGTAAAAAACTGGGGAAGAATGACTCAAAAAATAATTCAAAATTTTTACGTAATTAATTGTTAAATGCTTATTGATTAGATTATATAATTTACACTTTACCATGCAATGTAGGCATGATCACCCAGAAGTGAGGTTTTTAGATGAGGGGAATCAGAGGGTTTTGCTGCAAGGAAAAGCTGTAGCGGTGATGGGAAGGCTCTCTGTTAGTTTAGATTCTGTTCATCAACCTGGGCTAGGCTAAAAATTCTCTCTCAACAGTTCCATGAAACTTGTGTCCTAAAAATATATTAGATGGGTTGTGTTAAAACGGTTTCGTATCACGTTCATATATGTCAAATCTTCATTAAACGTAACTCGTTAGTTACTGTGTCTAAATATCAAAAGTAGAACACAAACTTTATTTAATGTGTTACTCAATTTTACGAGGTCTGGTTACTGTATTTACATAGCTTTTATAAAGTCATACAAAAAAATTCCACTTTCATGGAAAAATTATAGTCATTCAATGCATCACGATGATGCAACCAAAATGCGGATGTTCAATGCAAGTTAAAGTTCTTTCATGGCAATCATTTAGATTTACAGCCTATAAACGAATAACTAGCTGCGTAGCCAGATGTAATTTTGTCCCTGTATCATTTGCAGACGTGAATGCAAGAGATTTAAATACTAGCCGTTTTCTGAATTTCTTGCATACTGCCCTAAAGTTTTGTTTCTGCATCATGCTATCATTCTGTAGCTGAGACATGTCCGATCTTACCCAATACATGTTACAATGTGGAGTTCGGATTAGATCTTATTGGTACAGAAGGTTGCTTAACGTCTTGTATATTATGTTTTTAATGATACGTGTTTTTCTACTCTCTTATTATTCCTGCTATAGGTCACTGCATTTTGTGGTAAGCTATTTCAACACTGATTTTCTGGTAATTTTACAGGTGATGAAGTGCCACCATCAGCTTTTTCTATGACCAATTGGTGGAGAGGGGGACAAATTCAGGAATATAGACATGGAGAAAGAGTTATTTATGTTTCTCTTAATCATAAAATTCTGTCCCAAAATTTTAAATTCTGTATAGTTGGCAAGAAAGGATGTTGCCAATGCATGCATTCACTGACACCAAACGTTTGGTGTTATTTGATGTGTAATCTGGCCAAATGCTCCAACCCTCGCCATTTTTCTTTGTGGTAGGCTAATATTATTACCACTCTGAATAGCTCATCTCCAAAGAGGAAAGGTCATGTCAATGCTGAGAAGATAGCTGTTTTAAATGCATGGCATCGAGTCGATTGTAGAACAAGAGAGGCACTTCGCCGTAGCTTTCTTTCAGAACTGATTGAGGGCTATGAGGTATGGATATCCTTGCGTTTGTGCTTTCTCCTGTTTGTTTTAAATCATTTGATTTCATTAAGAAATGTTATTCAATTATGATTTAACTGTATCAATGATTTCTCTGATCTTAATATCCCTCAAGGTTCTCTTCTTTCTTCATTTTCAGTGCCAACCAAGTTGATATCCGTTCTCCTTATATAATTTTATAATCCAGAGTTGTTAACTTTTGTTGTTATTAGTAGCTGAAATTTCTTTTTGCTTACAGGATTGCATACGGACCTTCATTAAGGAGAGTGGAGATGGAGATGTGCTTGTGCTAAAGGTTCAAGATTCTTTTCATAGGTTGTTTCTGCATGGTGTCTGTGAGGTAATTTGTCCCCCCTATATATGATCTCAGTTTAAATGCTTCACTTCATGCCAAATGTGGAGTTACGCAATCAGCTTCCTTTAGAATTTGATGAATTAATAATCCTTTCTTGACACCTGGATGTGTTTTGCACAATGAAAATAGTTTTTCATGAAGAAATCACTATTCTATGCTGAAGATCATATAGCTGTCTAACATGTAGAAATTCTTGTTTTGAACAGTTCTACAATTTGGTCTCAATAACAGTTACAGAATCGAAGGATTCGGATTCAATGAAGTTGACAAATATAAAAAAGAAGAAAAGGGTTTCGCCCGAGCTCCCAAACATTACCCTGTCCCATTTTCTGAAAATGTCCAAGGAAGGAATCTGGTAAAAGTTTCGCTGGCCAGGGTTCTCTCCTATTCATGATGGATATAAATAAGGTTGTGTATAATAATATGATTTAAAAATATCAGCTTTTCATTCAAAGTTAATATTACGTTACTATCCAAAGCCTATTCTGGCGGCTAAAATTCTCTATGTTATTACCATTTGAACCTCCAATCTCCTCTCTATAAAATTTATCTTACTTCGACACCTGATTTCTCGTTGCAAAACTAGTGTTTCTTGTTCTTAACTGATTTCTAGTTAATTCTAACGGCTAATATTCAAGCAGTCATCATCATTCAATCCACTAGCCTCCACTTTACAACTCCTCTCTCATCGTAGCACCTGGTAACTCGTCGAACACCGACTGAGAAAGTGAAGTGTATTTTGAGTATTAATAGAATATAAACTTCGGGTGGGAAAGTGATATTTTGAATTTTTTCTGGTAAGAAAGTATCATTAAGGCAAACCTTAGTGGGAAAAAGTCGTTTACTCAATATATTAACTAAAAAAATTTTATTATTTTGAGTAGTATTTTTGAAATATTATTAGTAGGTAGAGTTGGGTGATTATTACGAGATAGAATTTAAAAATTAACAAAAAACCTCCTAGGTTTGCTAATTTAACTTAACACCCCAATATAAAAAAAATTTGTAAAATAACAAAAACATCCCCACACACACAGTTGCCAAATTCCAGCCACCACCGCCAGAATCTGGAGTTATGGCGCACGACAGGCTGTATCTGGCCAGTCGTTTACAGCCTGTCGTGCGCCGAGAGAACCTTTTCTAGCTAGATCCACCTTGGATCTGGCCATGTTTAGTAGTTAACGACGACCAAAGATATGGCCGTCGTTGATGGTCAACGACAGCCATGTCTTGGTTGTCGTTGAAGACCAGCTACAGCCAAAGATCTGACCGTCAACGACTAGATCTTTGACCATAGATCTAGCCGATAAATGATAGATCGACGCACTACCGGTCAGATCTAATCGGTAGTGCGTCATTATACTAGATTCTGATCACCTTCTGACGGTAGTGATCAGAATCTGGTAAATGTAGATGAGTATGGGTGTTTTTGTTAATTTCTAAATTTTTTTTGAGTGTTTAGTTAAATTAATAAAAGTAGGGGGTTTATATTAGTTGGATAAAATATAATAGTATTTTTCGAATAAAGAAACAAACATGTATTTTAGAAATAGTATTAATAGAATAGGAAAAAATAATTAAACAAAAGGGACCGGATGTACACGTAGTATTTTATATTTTCTTTCATATATATTCAATATACATTGGTTAGATTTTCTTATAGAATGGTTTCTTAATTAACAATCACCGTTGAATGACTCTAATCGTAGTTTTGACCATTTGATGGTTGAAGGTTAGTGATGGAGACAATGTTTGTTTGTATAATTACTTAATTAGTGGAGCATGTGGGTTGTACTTGGGAAGAAAGCAAAGAACTCCTACGTGGAATCTTATGCAATAAAATAAGACTTCGTTTCTTGTTTAAACTTTAAAGCCTGGCCGTGGCTCTTCACTTCCCTTCATACTCCACAACTCAGTACCTTTATCTCTGCCTAAAGTCAGCTCCATAATGGCCAAGAAACTCGTCCAATACTCAGTGGTAATCACTCTCTCTGTTCCATTTCTCATCACTTACACAAAAACACCAGCTTTTTACATTGATTTTACGTCTTTCTGCTCTGGTTGTATCTCTCTATCCGCAGGTGGATGCATTCACAGATTCACCCTTCAAGGGCAACCCAGCTGCGGTTTGTTTGTTAGATGAAGACCGGGACGAGGGCTGGTTACAATCCGTAGCTCTCGAGTTCAATATCTCTGAAACTTGTTACGTAACTCGCCTCACTCACTCCGAGTCCGACTCTCCTCCCAGGTTTCGACTCAGATGGTTCACCCCTGTTGCTGAGGTCCGTTTTCTTTCCTCAGCAACGTAATTTTCTGCTGTAAATTTTACATTAAAAAGTAATTTTAAACACAATTAATTCTTACCCTTTTCTTTTTGCAGGTCAAACTTTGTGGTCATGCAACGTTAGCAGCTGCACACTCTCTCTTTTCGAGAGGCTTGGTGAAATCTAACGCGATTGAATTTGAAACACTTTCTGGAATTCTGACTGCCAAAAAGGTTCCGGATTTGGAGGCAACCAGTGTCTCTAACGGTGAAGCAAAAGAGTGCTACTTTATTGAATTGAATTTTCCTACTGTTCCATCTACTGACTTCAATTCTGCTGAGGTTTCTGCAATTTATAAGGCCTTGAATGTTTCTACAATTATTGATATGAAGATAACAACTACCTCAGAAGACATCTTTGTAATCCTTCTTGACCCTTCACTCTCTGATTTTTTTCTTCATTCTTCATCATATTTTAGTAATTGGTGAAAATTTATTAGGTGGTACTTCCATCAGCAAAATCTGTTGTGGAATTACAGCCACAGTTTGATGACATACAAAAGTGTCCTGGAAGAGGCATAATAGTTTCAGGGCAAGCGCCATCAGAATCCGGATTTGATTTTTATAGCAGATTCTTCTGCCCAAAATTTGGCATCAATGAGGTAATATCTGTTGGCATTTTGTGTTAGGTGACTATTTGAATGAATAATTTTATATCATATGACTTCCATTGCCATAGAAAAATAACATCTACCTACTTTTGTGAGCTTGGACTTCTACCAAAATGTTAAATCTTGACGATAGTTATCTAATATAACTTCAAAATCTGATTTCTGTTAGAAGTCTGCAAGTCTATATCTTTATGCCACTTCTAGGAATGAACATATTCGCTTACTTCACCAACGCAAAAGAATGTTTCACACGGTCACATCTTGGTTAATCCATTCTGCAAATTCTAGTTTTGTTCGCACGACATTTCCCAGATTTGGAAATGTGGTAACTAAGATGAAACAATTATCTGGATCAACTCTCTATAGATTGAAATAAACCTAATGAAGACTTATGTTTGGTTTCTTGTCTGTATTAGGATCCTGTTTGTGGAAGTGCACATTGTGCTTTGGCACCTTATTGGAGTCGAAAGCTGGGGAAGAATGATTTTGTGGCATATGCAGTATGATCTCTCCCTCTTTTAATTATCAACAAACATATATTCATTGTTAACATAAATGATTGTTACATACTGATCTGTATTATTTTCATGACTCTGCAGGCATCGCCTAGAAGTGGAGTCTTGAACATACATTTAGACGAGCAGAATCAGAGAGTGCTGCTTCGAGGGAAAGCTGTAACTGTGATGGAGGGCTCTCTGTTAGTTTAGATTTGAAGAAATTTCTGTAATGGCATGTATCAAATTCAATAAATGAAAAACATTTTCTGGAATAAGACTCTGGAGTTTCAATTGAATTTGAAACTCCATTTCTTCATCTTGTTTGATATCTTGTGCAAGACATTGTTTATATGAATTTCACATCATTTGGCACCAGTCTCTAACTTTAAATTTGCTGGTCATCTGGTTGGTTTGTGAAATTCTTCTCCTTGGTGGAAACTTAAGACTTCTCATCACAGTGACACCAGAAATGCCATGGCCAACTTGCTCATAGGAAATTCCAGTTTCAACTTGCTCTTGCTCATTATTAGTTAAGCTTTTCTTACTTGAGTTTTGGTTTTGGTCGGGTGGAAGTTTTGCTTCAATGGCCAGTTTACGCGCACATTGACTAATCATTTGCGTCCAATGGGAGAATTGAACCTGAATAACTGAGGTATCCGAGTCAGCTTGACTAATCCTCAGGGGGAGCTATCCCATGGCAATCTACCACCATGGCCTCCCAAATAAATCATGGACAAAGATATGTAGCATTTGCAGCCTTCTTGGTTCGCCCTTACCGTTGGGTTACCCAAGATTTTCTTTTTATTTAAAAATAAATAAATAAATAATTTCCTCGATAGAGTTAGAGACTAAAGATCGAATTTTTATGGAGCTAGAAATTGTGGGGAGGAGATGGAAGATATTTGTTAATTTGATTATTCTTTTTTGTTTACCAAGGTTTTGATTCTGGTTCAATGGAAGATTTGTGTAAAATTTGTATAGAACATATATGTAAAAATATGTTGTACTAAAGATATTTGTACAAATCTTGTGTTAAAGGATTTGGCTTAAAGAGTCTATTTATTTGATATTAATTTGGATTATGTTCATCAACCTGGGCTAGGCTAAAAATTATATAGTCATTCAATGCATCACGATGATGCAACAAATATGCGGATGTTCAATGCAAGTTAATTGGCACACAATATTGGATTTCTGAATTTTGCTGGTGGAAACTAAATAAAAAAAAAATGAAACTCCTCCTGGATTCCATTTCATTACCAATAATTATTTGTTTTTGGCCGACTTTGTAATGATATTCAATGGTATCGGCCATTTGACTAATTCGTAATTTAGCAATTTGTTTATAGAAATTCCTGCCGGGATAGTACTCCACTTGAATTTGACATTTCGATGGCTCACAAAATCTATATATAACCAGTTATATCGGAAAAAATAGGGTTGACGTGGAGCTTCGTTAGTAAAGGATGGTCAGAGTTTAGAAGGGTTTTATATCGTCTAGGTGCAACCATGTCGTGCCTAACGCAAGTGGCATGGCTCCTGTCAATGTAGCAGGTGAGTGTCAGGCCAACAAGCGGCTGGAGATCGCCCACGTGTCAAAGCCCTGCTTTAAATAGAGGAAATCCCTCGTGCATGTGATCAATGGAATGCAAAGAAAAGATTTGCACGGTACCTACCCACTTGCAGCTTTCATAATCATTACCTTGAACTTTCCCACTATAAATAGAGGGATTCCCTCTCATTTGGGAGAATTAGCTAATTTTTATACTGAAATAACTCTCACTCTCTAAACTATAATTCAGCTCGTTGAACGCGATCTGATCACTCTCTTATTTATACAATAGCAGTAGACATAGGATTCGCTTGTGAGCATCCGAACCACTTTAAACATTGCTTCTCACCCATTATTCTACTAAATATTCCCATATCACGTGTGACCTCTAAAATTATTTTAACATTTTACACGTATGAGTAGTTGGTGTTAGAATCGAGCATTCCAATAACCCTTTCATTTATATTAAGACATTTTAGTTAATGGATAAAGTTAAATTAATTACGTGATTAAGCTAAGAAAACTTCATCCCTGTAAGCTGACATTATCCTTACGTAATTTCTAGTAAGTTTTAAATAAACCCGATTAACATTATTCTTTGTCTTTATTTAATTTATATATGAGGGTCCAAAGATTAAGTTGAGTTGCCGTGATTGAATTGAGCTTCCTCTGACTGTACAGCCATGGAGTGACTCATAATCTGCAAATAATTTAATAAATTAATCAAACTATATTCAACATATCAACTATAAATAGATGTGGCTTCCCTCCATCTCTCCACGCAAAAATCCGCAATGGCGTCTTCTTCTCTTCATTTCCTTCTCTTTTCATCTCTCATTCTTCTCTTCATTTCTCCTTCATTTTCCCAGCAATCCTTCCGCCCCAAAGCTCTCGTCCTCCCTGTCTCCAAAGACGCCTCTACACTCCAATATCTCACCACCATTAAACAAAGAACCCCGCTTGTCCCCATCAGTCTCGTGCTCGACCTCGGCGGCCAGTTCTTATGGGTTGATTGTGATCAAAATTATGTTTCTTCAACCTACCGCCCAGCACGGTGCGGCTCAGCCCAATGCTCCTTGGCTAGTGCCAACGGCTGCGGCGACTGCTTCTCCTCCTCCCGGCCGGGTTGCAACAACAACACTTGCGGCGTCTCGCCTGACAACACTGTGACTCGCACGGCCACGGGTGGCGAAGTTGCTCAAGACGTTGTGTCCGTTCAATCCACGAACGGGTTCAATCCTGGAAGGAATGTTTCAGCGCCGAACTTTGTGTTTTCTTGCGCGCCAACTTCTCTTTTGGAGGGTCTGGCCAGCGGCGTTGTCGGTATGGCCGGTCTCGGAAGAACGAGAATTGCATTCCCTTCACAATTTGCTTCAACTTTCAGTTTTCAGAGAAAATTTGCCATCTGTCTTTCGTCTTCAAACGGTGTAGTCTTCTTCGGAGAAAGTCCTTACGTTTTCCTTCCCAATGTCGATGCCTCTCAGCTCCTCAGCTTCACCACACTCTTCATCAACCCCGTCAGCACGGCCTCCGCATTCACCCAAGGCGAGCCCTCGGCTGAATATTTCATCGGCGTGAAATCCATCCAAATCGGCGACAATGTCATCCCGTTAAACACAACTCTACTTTCCATAGACAGCCAAGGCGTCGGTGGAACAAAAATCAGCACAGTGAATCCCTACACTGTGTTGGAGGACTCGATTTATAAGGCCGTGACTGAGGCTTTCATCAATCAGTCCGCAGCGAGAAACATCACCAGGGCGGCTTCCGTGGCACCGTTTGATGTGTGCTTTAGTTCAAGCAACATTCTGAGCACCCGCCTGGGGCCAAACGTGCCGACCATTAATCTGGTGCTGGAGAGGAACGTGACGTGGAGCATTTTCGGAGCGAACTCTATGGTGGAGGTGAACCAGAACGTCTATTGTCTTGGGTTCGTTAATGGCGGAAACAACCAGAGAACTTCGATTGTGATTGGAGGGCATCAGTTGGAGAACATTCTTCTTCAGTTTGATTTGGCAACATCGCGGCTGGGTTTCAGTGCCTTGCTCTTCGGCAGGCAAACTACTTGCGCCAACTTCAACTCCACTTCCGTTGCGTGATTTAATGGTCCTCATCGTCAAGGTTACAATATATCTTCAGAGTTGAATATGGACTGTAATTAATAATCAACTGGGTTTGATTTGATTGAATTATTTGTAATACATACACACGAGATGTAATATTCAGTGAGTAATTAAAAACAAAATCAAATTAAATTGAATTCCCTTCAGGATATTTTATATCATCTTTTGAATTGATAAACAAAATTTTGGTCGAAGAAGTGGGGAAAGAAACGTAACTGGGCCGCATGATCGAATATGATGAAAGTGTATTCGTTGGAGACGACAGATGATCAAATATTATATATATATATAATATATATATTATATATATATTGAAAATCAACTATTTCCGCTATACAAACATTGAATGAGAAGGTTTATAGATATATTTTATTATAGAGTTTGACTTTTTTTTTTTTTTTTTTTTGGGTATCCGAGGTGTCCAGATTAGCTTGTTCGCATCTCAATTAGTATTCTAAAGCCCTGAAGTTAATGTCAAGTAAGATTCCAGTGATTACTCTTTATTAGTAGTAGTGAAGATTCAAACTTATGACCTCTTGAGTAATATACCCAAGAGTTATAACTGAACCGTCAAACTACCTACACGTTCGTAGTTAATGGAGTTTAGCTTTATGTGATTCACCAATCACTTGTATTATAATTCTTTTGCGTTAACTTAAGCGTTGACTTCTTCTCAATTCTTGTATTAATTAACAGAGTTGAGTTTAACATTAATAAACAAATCATTTTTACGTTCTCCACACGAACTTGAAGTTGATCGTTGGCCCTCCAACTGTTAAAGAGTATTGAAATTTTTTTATAAAAAAACTGTGTATGAATGTGGGTTTTGCGAGAACGAGAGAAAACGTGTATGTCAATACTATGAATATCTAAACCCTAGTCTGATTTTGGTAATAAGACGCCAGCATGGCATTTATATGACCATATACCAATACCTTTACAATATTGGGATATTAGTTTCTCAACGCAATTTTTGCGTCCAAATAAATCGTATTTCCTATAGTGTCTATTATTCAAGATTTGAGTAGACTAGGGTTTTTTTCTCATGCAATCATTTAAGAACAAATCGTCGTAAATTTCTTAAACGTTGTGTTGTGTGTGATTTTTTCACTAAGCTTAGTCTATTGCGAGGATGTAGCTCGACCCAAGATCAATCTGACTCCACCGGTTGTCCGACCCAACATAAGCTCGTCAACACATAACTTGATTCAGCATAAGCTAGTTGCGATTTGCGAACAACTTGAATGATTAGTCAATCAATTCCTATATAGCTTCAAATCCCAGATATTGCAAGAATGACTACATCAACATCAATCTCTGCGCAATCATAACGCCCAATCGTGAGACTATCAGAATTATAGTTTAAATCAATTGTAATCCCTTTGTTTTTGCTATTTTCCTTGTACAAACCTTGTATATAAACCCCCTCAAATGATGAAAAAGGGGTTACGACATTCACACAGAATTCTGATTGTAAGCTCTCACATCAAATACAAAACACAGTGAACGTACGCTCAAGAGTTTACTTTGCCGAACCACTTTAAAAACTCTTATTGTCATTTATTTTATTGCATTCAATATTTGTCTATCGCTGATTATCCGTAATCATGCACACATACATTCTGATCCCACCAAAGTCGATTAGAATTCTCTTATTAGTGCAGATTTCTGTATCAACACGTTGTTATGAGAGTCCTTAGTTAATTTACATGGTTTTCATTGAAAGCAAGATTAGCATTTGAGAGTCATCTACAAATACTGTATCTGTTTTGAGATTACTGGAACTCAATCAAGTGAATTCATCAAGTTCAAGTCCTTTATTTATTTGCTTATTCCAACAATTTTATTATCATTGATGGGAGTGATTTGTAATGTTATAGTGCCTGCTAAAGTGCTAATATATTGTAGTTAATTAATTAAATTACGAGTGGAGTAAATTTTGCATTTGACAAAACTACATCAATTAAATAAGTGAGAAATATGGTTAGGCCCTTGAGTTATGTTTTTCACGGGCTTACTAGTTACAAATACTGGTGTAGCCCAAATATCAACAGGATAAAACAGTCACCAACCCAAGGTCCAACCGCTGTTAGAATTGAATTTGTCATCAAAGTACATACAAACTTTAAAATGCCAATTTGTCTCATCTAAAATGCAACGTTTTGAAACTCGACCCAAGGTGCCATCCGGCCAAGGGGTCGGTTCCCGGGTTGACTGGTCCAATCTGTTAAACCGATGGTCTGACCCGTGATCCAAAATTTTGAAATCTTACAAAACACCTTTGAGAATATCAGTCCCTATAGATTTAAAATCTTGCAAACACATCCCTATAATAGTTAAGTTTTTGATTTTTCGGGCCACATTCTAGATGATTCCCGCGTCTAAAATTCAATCCAACACCACCTCTTAAACCACCAGTCTCTACTCTACAAAACCTCTCTAACTCCAGCACTTGATAACCCTTTGTTCACCGACGATCAAATTAGGGGTTTGGTGAGCAGTTGGAAATAGTAAACAGGACCGGAGAGAGCGCCAGTCACTAGTTCAACTAGCCAGTCTAGTTTTCATAACATTGCGAAAATGCTTCAATAAATCCTTTTTTTAATTTCTTGTGTTTAAATTCACTCTGGTTCACAAACGAAAATATATATATATATATATCGAAAGCATGGTTTATAATGTAGTCAATATTAGCAGGCGAGCTCATCTTCTTTATACTTGTCCAAAATTTAGACTTCATATTACGATAATTAATATGTCTAAACTAATACATAGATTAAGAAATGGCATATGGTTGCATCCATTAATTATTTAAAAGATGACCAACCCACTTTGCTTGACTACAGCTTTTGAATTGTGTGTAGTCGCCCATGAGAGGGGGTTTTACTACATTATGATAATCAAAATGTTTAAATTGAAACATAAATTAAGAAATGAAATTCGATTGATTATCAAAATGTCTAAAGTTAAGACATATACAGATTGAGAAATGACATGTGGCTTCATCCATTCATTAATTTAATTGAAAGGAGACCTACTTTGTTCAATTATAGCTCTTAAACTATGTGTAGATACCAATGTTTTTATACCCTGGACTGACTTTGACCCGGTCAAAAGGCCGGTCCATGGGTTGGGTGGTCCGATTGGTCCAACCGGTGGCTAGGACCGATGACATGTAATTCATCAATTGATTAATTTAAATAAAAAATGACCGATTTTATTGAGTTATAGCTCTTGAATTGTGTATAAATATCCACAAAAAAAATACATTTATAAAGCCAGTCTCTTCGGTAAAATCCACGTGCTTGACGGGGTGAATATTATCACTTAAGAACTTTGGTATATATTTAGAGTTTTTTTAACTGAAAAAAATGCAAATGTTAGTATATTACACTAAATAATTTGTGTAAATCAAGACAATTTTTTAATTAATTATATTTTTGGTGCCACTTTGGTCTTATGCCAAAGTAACGGGTATCCAAATAAATATTCTATTCTCAATACGACGTCGTTTCGTCCAAGTCAAAATAGCTCATTACACGCTCGAGCCCTAAATCAGATCATTGAGTGCAGCGGTTCCCGCTTCTTAGAGTAGTAGTCTTCGCATTTGCTTCTAAGCCCTAGCTTCCGTCTTACTTAGCCAGAATGAAGCTCGTCAGGTCGGTTACGACAACTTAACTTCCTCTTTGTGTTGCTAGTTATGTGTTTTTTAGTTTATTGATCTTGTTGTCTGTCATTTTTTATGTGAAATTTCTCAGGTTTTTGATGAAGCTGAACAATGAGACCGTTTCGATTGAGCTTAAGAACGGAACCATTGTTCACGGAACCATCACAGGTTGCTTACTTTCTCTTTCACTTTTTGCTTCGTTTCTTTTCAGAAGTTTTATGTATCTAGGGTTTTGTTAAACCCTAGGGTTTTATCTTGTTTAATTGTTCCTTTCTTTTCTGTAGACGTTCTTATGATTTTTTTCGGTTAAATTTTCTAGTTGAGCTTAATTTCTGAGGGGTGTTGGGACTGAATAGTTTCTAGTTTGAGGAAAATGTAGAGATAATTTGGGTAGGATTTTGGCTTATTTTGTAGTAATATAAATTCAGTTGTTATGCCTTGTTTTTTTGTGACAATAAATAATTTCTAAAGTTTTATGTGTGAGATTGGCATGGGTTCTTAGCTTTGAATCCTGCTATGAAACCACAATAAATAATTGTTTTGTCAGGAGATGCAGAAAAATTATGGACAATTCAATTAGTGATACCATGTAATCATTCCTTTTTGAGAACTTGTGTGTATAGTTTTGCTTGAAAAGTAATTGGTTCTGGATATTAGTCGGGTTATGATTGTTTCATCAAATTTTTTACTCTTATCTTATATGTTACCCAAAATAAATTGAATTGGGACCTATTCGTTAGATTTTTTTTTTTTTTTTTTCGAATTTGTTATAGTTTATGTTTTGATTTGGTATGTGACAGAGGATGCTTTACTGTATTTTTCATTTTACTATTATTAAGAATGCCTATGGGTGGTCAACTGCCCATCATTGATTTCTTTTCTTATTAATTGTTCTCATATAAGCATTACTTGCATCATTGTAAACCAGGGCTGGGTAGTATAAGATTTTATTGACTCCAAAATATGATGACAAGATGGTGGAGTTTGAGTTTTGATTGTTCTCCAAACAGCATGCATGATTTTTCATACATTTACTGATTATTGGAGATGAATGTACTTCATTTGCTGTTACTATGCAAAACCATTGGCCATACATATTGGAAAGCACTAACTGATCTATGAATCTTTTATAAGTTTTATAGGATATGGTTATTCTTTTTCTCTCTATTTGTGCTCTTTAAGTTTCCTATATAGATTAGGATTGGCTTTCCCATCTTAGGGCATGGTTTTGTGCATTTTAAGGTTTTCATAATAGAGGTGTATATCTCTTTGGATAAATATAACCTTTATCTGGCTCTTGTGTGATTAGAATGATAGATTTTTTGCCTTTCTGTTATAAAGAGTTTAAGATTTTTCTTTTGTTTATCTAAAGTTAGGACTGGTTGTAGGAAATCTGGGGTTTTATGCCTTAACACATTGTCTTGAGAGTTTATGGTTATTTTCCTTTGTTTGTGGGTTGAATGATGGGGCAACCCTTGATTCACATGTGGAAGAAACTCGTTGTAAGATTGACCTCCATCAGAGTCATGAATTCCTGATGGTTTCTTTAGCTGATGAATCAAGGTTTAAAGTAATAATGACCTTTAAAGCATAAACATTCCAATCCTGAGATTTTCGTGTTTTTGTTTGTTGAGCTCACTCAATAGGTTCTGTATTACTGGGGGAACCTGTTTTCCAATTGTTCCTGCCCTGTAGAAAATTGTACACAGTTAGCGTTTTTCTAAGGGCTGGCTCCTCTCCCTGTCTGTCTTTCTGTCGGTTTCTCCCATGTCACATCTGCTGTTGCGTACACATGGATGCCCCCAGTTGCATAGGAACACCCACAGACTTTCTTGCACTTTGCTTATCTTACTCCAACGCCATTTATCAACAACATGCTCCAACCATTTTGGTTAATGTGCCATTTTTCTTTCTATCTGGGGTGGGGGCGTGGCAATGGTGTTGTGGTGCTATTGGGTGGTATTTTTGCTTGTCATGAGAGTGATTGTTTTATTTCATTATAGTATATTATTATCATCTGAATTTTCTTCGTATTTCTCCAAGGCATGCTGTGTTGATGTTACCTCAGCTTAGTATTCAGGTTGATATAATAATCGAAGTAACCCTAGCAGTGTATATTATTCCTAATTGAATTACTATTTAGGTTTTACAAATTTGTGAAGATGCAAATATTTTGACAGTTCAATTTGCTGGTTTATTATAGGTGTGGATATCAGTATGAACACACATTTGAAAACAGTGAAACTTACGCTGAAGGGGAAAAATCCAGTAACTTTGGACCACCTTAGTGTGAGGGGTAACAACATTCGTTATTATATTCTTCCTGACAGTTTGAATCTTGAAACATTGCTGGTTGAAGAGACGCCTAGGGTCAAGCCCAAGAAGCCAACTGCCGGTATGATCATTTCTCTTATTAAACCATGTTTATGTTATTAAATTGTATCCAGTTTAGGATTTTGTCTCATGAATACGAAGGATATTAATCATTCTAATCCTCATCAAACTCCAGGGAGGCCTGTTGGGGGACGTGGTCGGGGCCGTGGACGTGGTCGCGGACGTGCTCGTGGTGGCCGTTAAATATGTTGCACCGATTCCAATTTTTCGCAGCACCTGGTTATGTAAACATCTAAGTTGTAGTAGAGTATGTTGGTGATCTCAAGGACAAAAAAAGAGTTGTATTGTTATCTAATTTTCTATTTCACTTATTACCCAGGGAAGTTTGATTGTGAATTCTGAGTTTCACTCCGGTGTTTTGATTCCGATTCCTTATAACGCTACTAAAATAGATATTAAGAGAGAGAGAGAGAGAGAGAGAGAGAGAGAGAGAGCGGCCATCAGTTAGTATTTGCTTAATTCCATGGCATTTAGCAATATTTCTGAAAATTGATTTATAGCGATTAACGGTTCTTATATTCCCAATGATAAAATTTTTGTTATCATATTTAATTTAAATGTTAATTTTTTATAATTACAGTAATGCATATGTTTATAATAATAGGATTAAATTAATTTATTGCTGGGTTATAATTTAATAAAAGTGTAAGTATAAAAATTATTGTTTTGATTTTTGATTTTATAATTTATGTTTTAGTAGTATTAATTAGAAATTTAATTTATTGTTTTAGTAGTATTATAATTTTTTATTAATTTTTAATATTACTTGATTTTTTATTTTATAGTTCATGTTTTAAATAATAAAAGCCAGTAAAGAGGAGTATTTTTTAGGAGGAAATTTGTATATTTCTTCTCTTCATCAGAAAGCTATACATGTCAGCGTAAAATCAGGAACTAATTTGCCTACTTATTGGAAATAATTAACCTATTTTACAGCAACTAAATATTTTAATTACAAGAAATAATTAGCCTAATTTACATAAACTAATTAGCCTTATTTAAATAAACAAATCTTCTATTATCCAACACTCCCCCTCAAGCTAGCTTGAAAATATCATCCATTGCCAGCTTGCTAGTAAAGTNTGAGAGTTTATGGTTATTTTCCTTTGTTTGTGGGTTGAATGATGGGGCAACCCTTGATTCACATGTGGAAGAAACTCGTTGTAAGATTGACCTCCATCAGAGTCATGAATTCCTGATGGTTTCTTTAGCTGATGAATCAAGGTTTAAAGTAATAATGACCTTTAAAGCATAAACATTCCAATCCTGAGATTTTCGTGTTTTTGTTTGTTGAGCTCACTCAATAGGTTCTGTATTACTGGGGGAACCTGTTTTCCAATTGTTCCTGCCCTGTAGAAAATTGTACACAGTTAGCGTTTTTCTAAGGGCTGGCTCCTCTCCCTGTCTGTCTTTCTGTCGGTTTCTCCCATGTCACATCTGCTGTTGCGTACACATGGATGCCCCCAGTTGCATAGGAACACCCACAGACTTTCTTGCACTTTGCTTATCTTACTCCAACGCCATTTATCAACAACATGCTCCAACCATTTTGGTTAATGTGCCATTTTTCTTTCTATCTGGGGTGGGGGCGTGGCAATGGTGTTGTGGTGCTATTGGGTGGTATTTTTGCTTGTCATGAGAGTGATTGTTTTATTTCATTATAGTATATTATTATCATCTGAATTTTCTTCGTATTTCTCCAAGGCATGCTGTGTTGATGTTACCTCAGCTTAGTATTCAGGTTGATATAATAATCGAAGTAACCCTAGCAGTGTATATTATTCCTAATTGAATTACTATTTAGGTTTTACAAATTTGTGAAGATGCAAATATTTTGACAGTTCAATTTGCTGGTTTATTATAGGTGTGGATATCAGTATGAACACACATTTGAAAACAGTGAAACTTACGCTGAAGGGGAAAAATCCAGTAACTTTGGACCACCTTAGTGTGAGGGGTAACAACATTCGTTATTATATTCTTCCTGACAGTTTGAATCTTGAAACATTGCTGGTTGAAGAGACGCCTAGGGTCAAGCCCAAGAAGCCAACTGCCGGTATGATCATTTCTCTTATTAAACCATGTTTATGTTATTAAATTGTATCCAGTTTAGGATTTTGTCTCATGAATACGAAGGATATTAATCATTCTAATCCTCATCAAACTCCAGGGAGGCCTGTTGGGGGACGTGGTCGGGGCCGTGGACGTGGTCGCGGACGTGCTCGTGGTGGCCGTTAAATATGTTGCACCGATTCCAATTTTTCGCAGCACCTGGTTATGTAAACATCTAAGTTGTAGTAGAGTATGTTGGTGATCTCAAGGACAAAAAAAGAGTTGTATTGTTATCTAATTTTCTATTTCACTTATTACCCAGGGAAGTTTGATTGTGAATTCTGAGTTTCACTCCGGTGTTTTGATTCCGATTCCTTATAACGCTACTAAAATAGATATTAAGAGAGAGAGAGAGAGAGAGAGAGAGAGAGAGAGAGCGGCCATCAGTTAGTATTTGCTTAATTCCATGGCATTTAGCAATATTTCTGAAAATTGATTTATAGCGATTAACGGTTCTTATATTCCCAATGATAAAATTTTTGTTATCATATTTAATTTAAATGTTAATTTTTTATAATTACAGTAATGCATATGTTTATAATAATAGGATTAAATTAATTTATTGCTGGGTTATAATTTAATAAAAGTGTAAGTATAAAAATTATTGTTTTGATTTTTGATTTTATAATTTATGTTTTAGTAGTATTAATTAGAAATTTAATTTATTGTTTTAGTAGTATTATAATTTTTTATTAATTTTTAATATTACTTGATTTTTTATTTTATAGTTCATGTTTTAAATAATAAAAGCCAGTAAAGAGGAGTATTTTTTAGGAGGAAATTTGTATATTTCTTCTCTTCATCAGTAAGCTATACATGTCAGCGTAAAATCAGGAACTAATTTGCCTACTTATTGGAAATAATTAACCTATTTTACAGCAACTAAATATTTTAATTACAAGAAATAATTAGCCTAATTTACATAAACTAATTAGCCTTATTTAAATAAACAAATCTTCTATTATCCAACACTCCCCCTCAAGCTAGCTTGAAAATATCATCCATTGCCAGCTTGCTAGTAAAGTAGTCAAATTGTTGCTTTTGAAATCCCTTTGTAAGTATATCAGCAATTTGTTTGGTGGTTGGAACATATGGCATGCAAATCATTCCATTATCGATCTTTTCTTTGATAAAGTGTTTATCCACTTCCGCATGCTTCGTTCTATCATAAAGAACTGGATTATGAGCAATTGAGATTGTTGCGTTATTGTCGCAGTATACCTTCATGGGTGAGGAGTAAGGAATCGTCAAGTCTTCTAAAAGTCTTTTAATCCACACCCCTTCACAAATCCCTTGAGCAATTGATCTGAATTCCGCTTCTGCACTACTCCTAGCCATAATATTTTGTTTTGTGCTTTGCCAAGTAACTAGGTTTCTCCAACAAAGGTGCAGTAATCGGAAGTTGGTCTTTTATCAGTTATACTCCCGGCCCAATCTACATCAGTGTAGACTTCAATATGTAGATGTCCACGTTTCTTGAACAACAGACCCTTTTCCAGCAGACCCTTTCAAGTATCTCAAGATTCTATACACAGCATCAAAGTGTTCCGGACCAGGTGAATGCATAAATTAAATAACCATGCTATATCTAGACGTGTATGGGCCAAATAAATCAGTCTTCCAACAAGTCTTTATTACTGCCCCCGATTCACCAGTTCTTCAGTTTTGGCACATTATAGTTTCATGTTGGTTTCAATTGGTGTTTTAGCTGCTTTGCTTCCAAGCAAACTTGTTTCAACAAGTAAGTCAAGTACATACTTGCATTGATTAACAAATATTCCTTCCTTAGACATAGCAAACTCCATCCCAAGGAAATATTTGAATGTACCCAAGTCCTTGATTTCAAAATCATTAGCAAGTTTCATTTTAAGTCGTTCCAGCTCAACATTGCCATCACCTGTCAAGATTATATCATCTACGTATACAATCAAGATATCAATTTTACCTTCTCTTAAATGTTTATTAAACATAGTATGATTTGCTTGACTTTGATAGTAACCATAACTTCTTACAATCTTCCCAAAGCGTTCAAACCATGCTCTAGGGGATTGTTTGAACCCTTATAATGACTTCTTCAATCTACAAACTTTATCTTTACTAAACTTTCCTTAAATCGAGGTGGTAGGTTCATAAAAACGTCCTCTTCCAAGTCTATCTAGAAAAACATTTTTTACATCCAACCGATGTAACGACCAATTGGAATTCATCACTGAAGATAATAAAACCCAGATTGAGCTTATTTTGGCTACTGGAGCAAATATTTCCTGATAGTCAATCCCGTATGTCTAAGTGAACCCTTTAGCCACAAGTCTTGTCTTGTACCTTTCTATGTTTCCATCAGCTTTACACTTAATTGTAAACATCCATTTGCATCCTACTGTCTTTTTATCCCTTGGCAAGTCAACTACCTCCAGAGCGTCATTCTTTCTGAGAGCATTCATTTATTCCATAACGATTAACTTCCAATTTGGATCATCTAGAGCTTCTTGAATATTCCTTGGAACAAACAAGTGAGACATCTTAGAGGTAAAAGCTCTATGGTTATTAGAAAGTTTCTAGTAAGATAAATATTTGGCAATAGGATGACTAGTGCATGAACGGACTCCTTTCGTAATAACAATAGGAATATCAAGGTCTATGGGCTCATTATTCGAAGGTTTAATAGAAGCAAGAATAGGAACAGGAATAACTGGAATGTTCTCAGGACCATCTCTCTTAGATTTTGGTTGCTCTTGTGTTGGGCTAATAGAGAGGTCATTACCCTTCGTATGAGTCCTCTTTCTAATACAAACCTGAAGCTCAGTATTCAGGTCATCTTGGTCCTTTTGTAGTATATCTCCCCCTATTGGTGATACATTAATACTTGGCAATGGTTGACTAGTATCTTGAACAATTTTTTTTTCTAGGGTTGTGTTGTAGAAAGAACATGATTGTTCAGAATTGTGTTAGGTAACGAAACATGCATGTCCTAGAAATTGTCTCCTTTTTTCTTTTCCTCCCCCTGAAGATAATTTTGGTCAAAGTAAGGTTGGTTTTTCAAAAAAAGAAACATCCATACTAACATGGATTTTCCTGGTTTAAGGGTATAACACTTGTATCCTTTTTTATTTGGAGCATAACTGACGAAACACATTTTTCAGCTCCAGGATCAAGTTTGGATCAGAATTTGCTAGGTATGTAAACAGACACTATGCAACCAAAAACTTTTATTGGCAAATCAGATTGTATTCTTGTTTCAAGAAAAGTTTTTTTTGAGGCAATCTAAGGGTATGATAAATTTCAAAACTCGGGTAGGCATCCTATTGATCAAGTAGGAGGCCGTTAAAACGGCCTCACCCCATAAATACTTTGGAATAGTCATGGAAAACATTATGGCACGAGCCGCTTCAAGAAAATGTTTGTTTTTTTCTTTCCACAATCCCATTTTGTTAAGGGGTGTCACGACATGTAGATTGATGTTGAATCCCCTTTTCTTTTAAAAAATTCCCCAGATACTCATTAAATTACTATGTTCCATTATCAGAGTGAAAAATAATTATTTTTGTTTGAAATTGGTTTTCGACCATTTTGTAAAACTCTTTGAACAATTTATCCACTTCAAATTTTTGTTAATCAAATAAACCCAACATAATCTGGTATGATAATCTATAAAGGTTACAAACCATTTTTTTTCTAAACACAATAGTGATCTTAGAAGGGCCCCATACGTCACTATGAATTAAATAAAATGGTTTTGAAGCACAATAGGGTTTTGAGGAATAAGTAGGATGATGGCTTTTTGATAAATGAAAACTTTCACATTGAAAAGATGAACAATCGAAATTTTTAAACAAATTAGGAAATAAATGTCTAAGATAGGGAAACTAGGATGTCCTAGTCTAAGATGCCAAAGTATTATTTGTTCACGAGCAAAAATTGAACTCATACTACTAAAACCTCGAGCTTTTTTATTATTGAAGGAGTTGTCACCAATGTAGTAAAGACCATCTATCATCCTAGCACTGCCAATCATCATCCCCAGCTTTGGGCCTGAAATTCACAATGAGAATTAGAGAAAATAAAACGACAGTTAGAATCTTTGGACAATTTACTCATGGAAAAAAGATTATAGGTAAGTCTAGGAATATGGAGAACGAATTTAAGATCTTTATTCTCATAAATCTTTATTAGGCCTTTCCTTGCAATAGGTGAAAAGCTACCATCTACAATTTTGATTTTTTTCATTACCAAGACAAGGTGAATAATAATATTAATATATTAGGTCTCTCTCACACACTCAAAAGATAATACAATAAAATAAAGAAACAAATATAAAGGACACCATAACCAAAATAAAATTATTAAACCCTTTTCAAGTTATGTGAGAAAACAATGCATAAACAGTGAGATAAGTTATTTAGTTCAATTGAACTATTGTGAAGTGGTGGGTTCAAAACCAAGGCAACATGCTCCACTTTCAAGTTTAATGAACTTGACCTACTGTTCATAAATACCAGCTTGTTCGCTAAAATAGGCAGTGGTATACACATTGGAATCCAACATGAGATGTTTTTTTTTGATTTTATATATAATAAAGTAGAATCCTCCAAAACCTGGGCGGCAAAGATAAATTTTTGATACTTTTTCCCTCGAAAGTATTTGTTTTAATAAGTGACCAATTGAATCCATGCCAGAAATTTGTAACAAGAGTATCAAAAAATATTAAAAGTTATATCTACAATATAATTCATGTTTCAGGTTCTCAAACAGACCTTCACCGGTAAAAAATTTGAGTCAACCTTGCATTAAACAGAAGAGTCAGGGGACAACTATCTTTACTTTGATTTGCCTGTAATACATAAATCAGTATTGTTCTATAATAATCAAACTAGAAATTAAGGGCTGTTATGAAGATTATCAAAAAGGACTAGCTCTTGCAAAAGGGTTGAAATATCAAATTGTTTTGCAAAGCTTAATTAAATCCATTACTCTCCTAGTCAAATGGCTAGCCCCATCTCCCACTTTCTGGTATATGTAATTTAGCTCTTTTTTAACTACTATATTTTGTATGATCGTTTTCTGTGAAATCAAACAATTTATGAAATTTTTTTAAAGATTGTAATTCTAAAAAACAATCATTTACCCACAATCAAATGAGAAAGAATGCTATATCCAAACTATTTGGTTTAGTTTTATTTTAACCTTTATTGAAGTCATATAAAATTCTTGTTAATCTTCTTCCTTATTGTTGGAAATCATATTGCTTCTCTTTACATCATTTTTTTGGATACTTGGACAAGTGAGGTAACAAGATAGAGATCTTATCAAGACTATTATAAACTATAAAATGGATCTGCAGCAACTGTACATTCCCCTTCCAGTCCTATACTAATATACATGCCTTTTTAAGCTTCACATTCTTCTCATGGAACCACTTCATGTATTGATAAATTCATAAAAGGTTTTTGTGCAGATGATATGATCTTTTTCTATGCTAAGAGTGAGATCTAGTTGACATATTTTAGACATGCTCTGTTATTATTTACTGTATTTTTACATCTGATATTGTTTTTATTTAATATTTTGGTAAGTATGCTTGTGTGCTTGGTATATCCATATCACTAAGTTTTCATGGCTAGTTAGAACTTGGAAGAATGTTCTTGACGCCAAATTTTTTCATTGAGCTAGTGGGAGTTGAGTTGACTGAGACAGTAAAGGAGTGCATATTGCGCTAGCATTGACTTGACTCCAATTTTTTTGACTGAGACAATGAGGGAGTGGATATTGTGCTAGCTTTGAGTCTTGTTACATGGTGCAGGGAATCTCTGGTTTGTTGATTGCTCACCTACCAGTGAGTGTCATCATTATAATGTATATTTTGGATGATATATTACATTGTCATTACTCTAAAAGACATAATTTTGATGGGCATTGTTTTTTATTTGTTTCCTATTTCTATTTGTACAAAGTCAACTGTTGCTTTAAGCATAAATATAAATTTGATGTGCTATGGACCTAAAAATTAGGGGAAAAGGCCTAAAGGTACATTCACTACTCAACGTCCTACACATTTAAAAAAATGAAACAATACATATGAAGCTATGTCAAAGTGCTGCCATAACAGATGGGGAGCTCTACGGTATCTGTACTGATTAATATTGTTTCTTTGCGGAGTTATGCCCCCATTTAAACTGCATGCGCATATTCTACTACTTAATTACAAATTAACACACTTGTAGTAGACTTTCGGCAATAAAAATATGATTTCTAACAAAAAGAGATAATTGTTGTCATGGAAACTACGATTTCTCTTTAGGATGAAGCTTCTAATGACCAAAAAGAAAGTGACAACCGTCTCTGAAGTGCAATTTTTCTTACCACATGTAAAGAAATTATCAAACCCTTTCAAGTTCATGTAAAGAAAGGATTGCATTAAAAATCAGCAGATGCATTTCAGTTAATTAGGACTGGTATAAAACTGGAAATTCCTTCAAGTTTTATGATAGATTATACATTATTATAAAATAGATAAATAAAAGAGGAAAACACAGTCTACACAATATTTCAGCTCTAGCATGAAACAAAAGCCACAAACACTCTACTTCAAAGTAAAAAATACTCACAGGGTTTGTCAATTAGAAAGCCTATGACACTAGCTATCAGCAACAAAATGCAATTAAAAGAAAAACTACTCAATAAAAACACGATGAAATAGAAAGTCCAACACACAACTTTCAGATAATTTCACATCAAAATATGTGCTTCCGCAGCATCTAAATGCCTAAGAAATGTAATCTCATTAGTAATGCAAAAACAACAGAACAGCTTAATGCACAAATTTCATAAAAAATTAGGGCTAAGCACCATTAAGAAAATATCTTGAAGCAAAATATTTAAGGTAACATTAAGAAAAACAAATCTTGAAACCCAACTCACCGATCTGCGACTGCAATATTGGTGGGGAGGAGAGCCGCGAGTCTTGCGACGGAGAGAGACATGAGATGATGAGCCGACGCCCGACAACGATAGAGAGAGGAGATGACCAACCAACGAGGATGAGTGAGGGTGATCGTCGACGGTGGGTATGGGAATGGGATCATGGTTCACGGATGAGAGATTGAGAGAATGAATGAGTCAGGTGAGGTTTACTGATGAGAGATTCAGAGGTGAGAAAGAATGTTATTTTGTTTTAGAGTTAGGGACTTAGGGTTTCTGGGTTAGGGATTTCTGATTTGCAAAAAACGGGTACCCGCAGGTTTACTTATATAACCTATTAATAATATGGGTCGGGCCGGGTATGGATTGAAAAAAAAACGGGTCCAACATATTAAACCCATACCCTATGTTTTTTACCCGGGTACAGGCCAACCCACAGGTCTGGACCCGTTTTGCCAGGTCTAGATACTCGAGTTTTTGCTGCCCAAAGAAACATTTTTTTGTGGTTGGCGACTATCTAATTCTCGTGAAGTGTCTGCAGGATGATCGTTAAGTGTTGCACATGCTCTTCCATGGTCGTACTGTACACGAGAATGTCATCAAAAAACACCAGAATAAACTTCCTCAAGTACAGCCAAAAAATATCATTCATTAGAGCTTGGAAAGTTGCTGGCGTGTTGGTTAATCCGAAGGGCATGACTAGGAATTCATAATGCCTTTCATGGGTCCTAAAGGCGGTCTTAGAGGTGTCTTTCTCTCTTACTCTGATTTGGCGGTACCCCAATTTCAAATCCAATTTGGAGAAGACTACAGTGCCCCCCCTCAATTCATCAAATAACTCAACCACCAAGGGGATTGGAAATTTGTCCGGAACTGTTAATTTGTTTAAAGCTCGATAGTTGACACAAAACCTCCATCCGCCATCTTTCTTTTTGACAAGTAACACTGGACTAGAAAATGAGCTTACATTCGGTTTGATAATGCCTGAAGCTAACATTTCTCTAACAATTCGCTTAATCTCATTTTTTGGGTAGTAGGGATTGCGGTAAGGTCGAATGTTCAGTGGTTGGGCGTTGGGTAAGAGCCGAATGGCTTGCATTGTTCCTAATGGGGGGTAATCCAGCTAAGGGTTTAAAAATTGACTGAAACAGCTCCAATATTTCCAGCAGTCTACTGTCCATGCATCCCCATCTCTAGCTATTTTTTGCAAGGAGCCGAATTCCACTATATACATTTGCCCTTCCTTCTGGATTGTCTTTAACATTGCTTTCAAGGATACCAACGTCTTGCTCAATGCCGGATCCCCACAGAGTGTCACAGTTTTGCCTATATCCTTGAATCTCATTACTTGGTTCTTCCAATCTATTGTTGTTTCCCCTAGCACCTCTAACCAGGCCATGCCTGACACCACATCCGAGCTGTTCATGTCGAATGGGAAAAAATCCAACACAGCCGAGACTCCTAAAGATCAATACAAATTCCTTGGCACTCACCCTCACTTCTCACCCGATAACCATCCCCTAATCTTACTCCAAATGACTGCGTCCCAGTGACAGGAACTTTTAATTTCTCAACTACTCCTCTACTAATAAAATTACGAGATGCCCTACTATCAATCAAAACAATTAATCCTGTATCCTGAATCATACCCTTTAATTTCATGGTTTTTGGTCCGTTGATCCCTACTACAGAACTGAGTGATAGCTCAATGTCATCCTGGGTAGTTCCTCAGATTCTTTGTTCGTTTTTCCCACCCTAACAGGCTTGGTTTCTTCCTCCTCTTCATCCATGAAGATGACTTGAAATTGTCTTCTCCATAACGGTGACTAGGAAAAAATTTTGCATCACACCTAAAGCACAAACCTCTCTCTCTTTTCTTCTGGATCTCATTCTCAGTCATGTGTTTAAAGGGAAACTTTCTGCGATTAGAAAGACTTTACTTTATGGGTTGATTCATCGTGAAGCTGCTACCTCTTTGGCTGTTGGCTGGGTTAGCATTTGGGAATCGTCACTGTTGATCCTAAGGAATGCTTGATTTGGGTGTATTTGTGAATGAGGGTTGGTAGATTTGCGACCTAAACCCATTGCTATTGAATCCTAATTGGCGACCCGAACCCTTCCCAAAGGAATTGATGCCTCTATTTGTTCCATTAAACCCACCAGATCGTGTCCCTTTATTCAGCCCATTTTTAATTTCATCTAAAGCCCAATTTTTTTCTTCAATCTTTTGGGCTAAATCTATCAATTGGACCAAAGTTTTAGGCCTACCCAACCTCACCTCAGCTTTGATCTCGGGCTTAAGCCCATTAATAAAAGTAGCCCACAAAATGTCTTCCCTAACCTCACATAATGGAGCAAATGTTGCCTCAAACTTACGACGATATTCCTCAACAGTTCCTGTTTGTTTGATCGCCATTAGAGCTTCGTAAGGACCTTCCTCTTGAGACCCACTAACCTATGGATAAGAGCGAGTTTGAAAATGGCCCACAAATTCACTGGGGCTTGAACTTCCATCCATTGAAACCAATTCACAACATCGCTTTCCATGCATACCACAATCGTGTTTAATCGATCCTCCTCCTCTGTGATTCTATACACGCTGAAGTACCTCACGATCCTAAATAACCAACCATATGGATCATCTCCTGAAAAAAGCAGTATATCCAGTTTCTGGCCACCATACTCTGGTCTTTCTCGCCCATGATTATCATGATTGTCATTTCCCCCTCCCTGGTTTAGATCGTTCCTCCCATGTAATTCAGCCAATCCACTCATTTCTCCCCTTCTAGCTTCTTCTTCATCTTTTCGTCTCATCCACGCCTGCATCTCCCTAGACAATCTCTGATCGTACCCAATTCTCTTTCAATATTATCAACCTTGTTCTCCATTCTAGTACCAACCATGACCTTGCTCTGATACTACTTTGATAGAAACCCTAGGCTTCTCTTGCGAAAGTTCACTCACAGACCACCACACAGATCACTTTGAACTCCAATGGTCACTAGCCAAAATTTCCAGTCACACAAGAACAGTTTTAACACTTCACACAATTGAAAACACAAGCAATGCTGAGTAATCTCAATATCTATATTTAATAACAACTCTGTGACATTCCTATTCGAATAATAAATCATCCACAACTAAAATTAAACATAATCAAAAGGTAAGCATAAACTAGCTCATCTAAGATGAGTCTGCATACAAAAATAAACTCGCTGGACTTCGAGGGCCAGCACCTCCCCAATCCCTTTTCCTTTTACAAAATCGATGATGATGAAAGATCCTTCTCATTGCCTTTTGTTCTTTGTACTCTCTTGCTATAACTGAATTCAGCTCCCTAACAAATCAGCATTTGCCACTTGTCACTCTCCCATAAACCCAATACCACCCACCATCATGCATATAACCTGACCTTAGTCCCTCATCCCACTTTTTACACCTTTATTTTTCCTCCCATATACTAAAGTGCTGTTGGTCTCATCAAAATACCAGATGAGGAACTGGATTTTGGCAATTTAAGGAGCTGATCCATCTGCTCTTTATTGAAGGGACTCATTTCAGCTTCATTTGCAAAAGGAACCCACGGTGGGATCTATCAACATGCCTGCTGCTCTTTCAATTAGTCGATTTTCCATGGATCTTCCAACAATTTTCACGAGTATGGCGTGGCTCGTTGTAGTGGTCACACCACACATGAGGTTTGTCGTCCATCCTTTGTTGACTAGCATTTGCATCAGCAACAGCCAAGGAAGAGTTCTCAATAAGACCTCTAGTAGTCTCTTTCCCAAGCATGACCCTCCTGCGACTCTCCTCCCTTCTAACTTAAGAGAATACCTCGCTAATTGGAGGTAGAGGTTTTCTGCCTATTATTCTTCCCCTCACTTCATCATACTCAACATCGAGTCCAGCAAGAAATTTGTAAATTCAAAAGTCTTCCTCTTCTTTCTCATTGTGGTTGTAGTCCTTTGTGGATTTCCATTCATAATCACTGAACAGATCAAGATCTTGCCATAGCTGTTTCAGTGTGTTGAAGTATTTGGTGACGTTATCATCTCCTTGCCGGATTTCAACAAGTTTCAAAATCAAGCCATAAACTTGGGACTGATTACCCATATCAGAATACATTTGGTTAACGTTGTCCCAGAGTTCCTTCATCGTTGGATAACACAAAAAAAAAATTGGACCAGATGTCTTCATTCATGGAATTCACAAGCCACGTTATTACCATGGAGTTTTCAGCATCCCAGGTAGCATATGTCAGGTCCTCATTTGGTAGTGCCTCTTATCTCCAGTCGGATAACCTATTTTCCCCTCGCCCCAAATATACAAGTGCACAGATTGGGACCAACACACAAAGTTGTCGTCATTCAAGCGGATGGTTGTGATCTAGACAGAGTGTAATTCGGTATTGGAGGCTTGGGTGGCAGTGGTTTTTGACTGGTTTCCAGAAGAACTAACTTCAGAAGAGGTGTCAGCCATGGTGAACAAAGGAGACGTAGGTGGAATAAGACTTAAAAGGTTTTTTTTTTCTTTTTCTTTTAGAAAGAGTCAAAGATCAAATTCCCTACTCTGATACCATAGTAAAAAATAGTATTTTTTAGGAGGAATTTTGTACATTTCTTTTCTTCATCAATAAGCTGTACATGTTTCCTATTTATAGGAGAATGCCTGGAAATAATTAGCCTAATTTACAGCAACTAATCACCCTAATTATAGGAAATAATTAGCCTAGTTTACAGCAATCAATTAGCTTAATTACTAGAAATAATTAGTCTAATTTACATAAACTAATTAGCCTAATTTAAAGGAACAAATCTTCTATTTTCCAACAGATAAATATTTTATTCCATTTTAAACTTTTAATATAATAAGGTATATATATTTTTTGCAATATGCAGATAATTATTATTATGTAGATTGTACAGTCAACTCTCTATATGGGAATTAGAAAAAATTTGACTTATTACAGTGAAATTTATTCTTATTTAGAATAAAGAGATTTTATTGTATTTAATAAAAAATAATTAAAAAAAAAAGCGAACGAAAAGGATCATAGGAAGGTTTTGGACCAGCCCAAAAGCAAATGAGGGTAAATTAAAAAGGAGCCTGTATCAAATTCAAAATTCAAACGGGGAGGTCTATGTTTGTTTTTTTGTAACTTTTTATAAAAAAATTATTTCACCGAAGTTAATAAATTAAATAAATTTAGGGTGAGTGAAGCTTGCGGTTGCGGATAAAGATGAAGAAAGCGTTGACGGTGCTCGGGGCCCTAGCGTTAGGGTGGCTTGCAATTGAGATAGCTTTTAAGCCGTTTCTGGACAAGGCTCGAGCCGCCATGGACAAATCAGATCCTGCTCGTGATCCGGACGACGACGTCGTTGAAGACGACAAGAAGTCTTCCTCTTCCTCCTCCGATGCCGATGCCGATTCTTCGGATGAGAAACCTTCCTATGAGAAGCCTTCTGATGCATAAGGTCATATTTAAATATTATTATATTTCTAGGTATTTGCTTTAACTACTGTTAAGTATAGTTTATGTATTAGAAGTTGAATTTCTACTGTTATGATTATTAGTTTTTCAGTTCAATTTTTATCACCTCGCCATAGCTCAAACCAATTTCAATCAGAAATTATGCATAGTTTTAATTTTAAGAAAACAGAAATCAAAATAAAATGAAGGGAATTCCAACTTCGTAATGAACTTTGTATGTCAGGAGAGCTGAAAGCTTCTTAATTTAACTTAAATTTAAATATCATTAGAAATTGCATTGGTCTCAACTACAGTGAGATGATTTTTATTTAGTGGCAGTTCCAACCACGTATTGGTACGCCACTGCCATCAATTGATATGACGATGTCGTTTTCGATCAGCAACTGCCACGCCACGCCACCACCTCCACTTAGCTCGGTGGGCCAATTACCCAAATGCCCCAAAACTCCACCAACCTCCGTCAAAATTCAGTAATAACAATCTGTTAACCATTTTTACCATCCAATATTTAAAAAATTCCTGCTCCATTGTTGTTAGGTCAACTAAAGCTTTCTGTTCTTGTTTACTTTCAGTCACTAAAAATCAAACCATACCAAGCTATTTGCTATTTCATTATTTGACCAACTTAATTATTGTTCTAAGGTCACTTTCTTCACTTCATGCCCAAGGAATGTCAATTTTATTTATCCATGTGCTTCTCTTCACCTACACCATTTATAATATGAGATGAGATTTTTCAGGTCACGGTGAGTGCTAAATACTAATCACAACTCGGTAGAACTCATCCATAAAGCTGATTTATAAGTTGAGATTATGTTTTGAATAGTGAAGTTTTATTTTGAAACTAGTTTACAAGTATCATTAGATCATTATTTGGGTAGGAAAAAGTCGTTAACTCTTTTTTTTTTTTTTTGGGGTAATCGGACGTTCAGGCCAATTTAAAAGTACCTCAACTAATCTCTAAAGTTCATTGAACATCGTACAAACTCAAATGATCATGTAAGTGATAGATAACCTCAAGATTTGAACTCAGAAACTTAAGGGGCCAACTCAGTTTAAGTCGTTTACTTCTCCAAATAATTAAAGAGGGACGTGTCTTAAATTGGTGCATACATGAGAAATAAACCCACAATTTGCATCTATGACATTATATGATCAATACTAAATGTTTTCTAATAGCATTGAATCTCATTTATTATGACAACATCGCAGTTGTCTAATTTTGTCACTGTGAGACAGCTATCCCATACTCATACTTGTAGCAAACCTATTCTTTCTGATCGGCCTCTAACATGCCACGTGTACACNGTTCTATCCACAAGTCTCATACATCCACTTCTTCAAGGAAACCTCCTTGAAGTTCCACTAGAATCGAATTTCGCCTTTAGACTAGTTTTCACATGATTTTACCTTTATAAGAGCATCTCCAAATGACTCTTTATATGATCCAAACTCTTTATTATAAAGAGTTTATCCATAAAAATAAGAGTTCAACAGACTTTTTATTTTTAAAATATAAATTAGAGAGTGAGTTTGACTCTACACATTTAGAGAGTCAAATTTCACTCTCTATCCTAATTTTAAGTAAAAAACTATAAGTTTCTATGCATTTTATTTATTAATTCTCTCTCCCATTAAGTCTCTTTCTTAAAAATAAAGAGCATCTTCATTAAATTTAAAGAGTCTATTGGATTTGAATAAAAATTGTGTTCTTTATATTTTAAAATTAATGAAGATGCTTTTTATTTATATGAAAGATGCTCTTTATTTAATTTGACAGGATTTTGTCTCTAGATTTACAGGATTTCGCCCAAAAAGTGTTTGATAAAACATGTGAGAAATATTGTCTCTTATCTTATGCTTGAACACACAATAAGAACAATACTCTCAAAGGTTTACAAATGAATAACAACAGAGTGATGCTTTGATTTGGATTTTGAGCTCAAGGGACTATGTGAGAATGTTTCGATATGACTTGAATCTCTGATATTCTCTCTGATTTTCTAAGCATTGTAGTGCTCTATTTAAGCTTAACATCTCCCTTATTTGCAAAGAGCCGTTACTGCATTTAATGTATGTCTGAAAAGCTTACAGACATAAAGGAATAGCCGTTCCATTATCGCGAACGGTCGTTCTTGACACCAACTGTCAATTTGTACAACTTTAGGGTTTCTAGTATGGTTGTTCCACCATGAGGAACTGTCGTACCATCACTGCAAATGGTCATTCCACCACGAGGAATGGTCTGACCATTGACTCCTTAAGATCCATAAAAATTCCAGTAGCATGAACAACTACCTGGAATGATGACATTCAGCCAAAAACGTTCTTTGAGTGTGAACAGTCGTTCCACCATGGAGAACGGTTGTTCCACTTTTGAAACTTGAATCTTCAAGGCTTGTCTTCCAAGATTCGTCGAAGGCGCGAAGAGTTTGCGTTTTGAGAAGTTTGACTTTTGGCTTGGATGGAACGGGCGTGCTACTTTGGTCGTGCTAATGTGAGCGACTTGGCTCCATTTTGGATAGAAGCATGCACGGTCACACGAAACGTTGTCCTGCTAAGAGGAACGTGCATCTGGGTAACTTTAATACAAAGGAACAATCGTTCCTTTACCCTGCATGGTTGTTCCAAGAGGAAAAATTGCATTTTGTTTTTGGTTATGACTTCAATTGGTATTATTTTTTTAAATTACAATTTAATACTTTATTAGAATTACTAGATAAGACATAAAAGAGTTCCTATTTAATCTGCTAATGTTTGTCTTTCCTCTTATAATTTTTGTTTCTGATTTTTACAATTTTGTTACTTTATATTTTTAATATAAGGATTGTTTATTTTTCATTTTGGTTATGTGACAACATTTCATGTTAGGTTCATAAAACCAGAGTAAAAAAGAGTACAAAAGAGTACTTTTAGGAGGAATTCTATATATTTATTTTTTCTGTTTTCAATAAGTTGTACATGTTTCCTTTTTGTAGGAGAATACAAGGCATAAAATCATGAACTAATTTACCTAATTACAGAAACTAATTAGCCTAACTTACAACAACTAATTAGCCTTATTATAGGACATAATTAGCCTAATTTACATCAACTACCTAATTATAGGAAATAACTAGCCTAATTTACAGGAACAAATCTTCTATTTTCCAACACTCCCTCTCAAGTTGGCTTGAAAATATCTTCCATTGCCAGCTTGTTAGTCAAGTAGTCAAATTGTTTCTTTTGAAGTCCCTTTGTAAGTATACCAGCAATTTGTTTGGTGGTTGGAACATATGGCATGCATATCATTCCACTATCAATCTTTTCTTTGATAAAGTGTTTATCCACTTCCACATGTTTTGTTCTATCATGAAGAACTAGATTATTAGCAATTGAGATTGCTGCCTTATTGTCGCTATATACCTTCTTGGGTGAGGATTAAGGAATCTTCAAGTCTTCTAAAAGTATTTTAATCCACACCCCTTTCACAAATCTCATGAGCAATTGATCTGAATTCTGCTTCTACACTACTCCTAGGCACCACATTTTGTTTTTCGCTTCGCCAAGTAACCAGGTTTCCTCCAACAAAAGTGCAGTAACCGGAAGTTGATCTTTTATTAGTTATACTCCTGGCCCTATTTCCATCAGTGTAGACTTCAATCTGTAGATGTCCACGTTTCTTAAACAATAGACCCTTTCCAGGAGTCCTGTAACAACTTCTTTCTACTATCATATTCATAAAATAGTTCAATAAAAAGACAAGTATATTTATCAAAAAGGTTGGGTCCAAATAAATTTCTTTACTTAATAAATACATTCTTTACATAGTACAACATCATTGTACAAAAGACTCTAAAAAAGACAGTGGACAGTGCAGTCAAGTCTCCCCGCTTGCCGACGTCCATCCGACCACGATCTCACCTATGTCTTGAAAAATAGAGAAAACAATGGGGTGAGCACAAAGATGCTCAGTAAGTAAATCTTCTACTCTATACTCCCCGTACAAATCTGTTCGTACTCTTGTTACTCTCTCTAGTTCAATCTCTCTTGTTCTTTCTCTACTTCTAACTCTTACCATTCTTTTCTTTCTTTCTATTCTCATCACCCATGGAGAATATCAAAACCATACATGGATGAGATATTAAAGAATAACAATGCACTTTCTTTCTATTCTTTTCTTATTCTTATTCTTTGCCGGTCTTGGTCGATGCATGGATTTGGAACCCTTGGTCATGTGAGTTTCCTCTCTCTCGGTATAGCCCTCATTTGCATGTACTCTCACGGCTATACAGATTCTGTTTCTCATTCTCATTCCGCTCTCTCATGGCGAGACCGCTCTCTCTCATGCGGTTTACATGCGGTAACTCTACACTCACGGTTCCCCATCGCACGACCTATTTTCTTTTCTTTTCTGTAGCACTTAATAACATTTTTCTCTAGTGCTAGTTTCTTTCTTTCTCTTTATTCTAAGAGAATTAGTTCTTTCTTTATCTCTATTCTAGGATTTCTTTCTCATTTCTCATATTTCTTTCTCATGTATTGCTCAATTAAACATATGCAATGGATGGCTCATGCCTAAAATCTTTCTTATATGCATTCATGACATGCAAATATGCTATGTAAAAAGTAAGGTCTCTCCTTCTACTCATGCTTTCTTTAGACATTTCATCAAACATATGTGTGCACACAAAAACTCTATTCTAATTGTTAATGATATTTCTCTCTTAATCTCCAAATAGGAGTTCAACTCCTTTAAAACATCATACATCCTGCAAGGAAAACACACTTCAAATATCCTCTCAAGTTCTTCTAATTCTATCCACATTTCTACCAAACTTAACAACACAATCCCCCCTTCTCATGGTGGAAATTCTTTCATATAAACACATGAATTCATCAACTCATTTCAAACATAGAAATTCAGCATTAAGCACATATATAATCTCTACCCTCATTCAATCGTAAATCACAACTTTAGTGAATTTTACTTACCTTAGACACAAGTAGAATCCTTAATCTCTCTACTCTTGATGGCTTGATACTTTCTCTTAAACCTTCAATACAAAACTCAATAAGGATCCTACTCTTTCACAATAAATTAACTCTAGAGTAAGGATTCTCACCTTTTAGTGCTTAGTATCACTTGTATAAATTTCTAGTCAAAACTCTTCAAAGATCCTTGGAATTTGAATGAAAAATTGAGAGAAGTGAAGGATGAAGGAGGCGGTGGAGAAGAATCAATGAAAGGGTTTCTAAAGCTAAACCCTTAATATCTCATATTTTCCCACTCTTTCCCAAATACCCTTGCTCTTTCTTTGAATTCCATCTAAGACCTTTCATTCTTGCAAACACAACCCCTTCAAACTATTCTCCATGCAATTTCCTTACATTTTACTCCTCACTTTTCCTGCTAAAAAAGGGTGAATGGTCATTGAGTCGCAAAGGAAGAATTCTCAAAAACTCAAGGGGAACATTCAGCCGAGTCTTCGCCGCGGCGAAGCTATTTTCTTCGCCCCGGCGAAAGCTCACAGCAGCTACGCGGGGTTGTAGCACCTCATCGCCGCAGCGAAGATTCTTCTTCGCCCCGGCGAAGACTGTAACCTCAATATTTCGCCAAGTCTTACAATTTTCAGGGCAATCACTCAACCAAACCAAGACACCCTTTCAACCAAGGGTAAACCAAGCAATATTAACAACATACAGACTCAAATGAGGATAAATCAACAAACATTCAAGCCATTACCTCAAGTGGGGTGTTACAAGTCCCTTTCAAGTATCTCAAGATTCTATACATAGCATCAAAGTGTTCCGGACCAGGTGAATGCATAAATTGGCTAACTATGCTTACTGTAAAAGCTATATCTGGACGTGTATGGGCCAAATAAATTAGTCTTCCAACAAGTCTTTGGTACTACTCCCAATTCACTACTTCTTTAGTTTTGGCAGGTTGTAGTTTCATGTGGTTTCAATTGGTGTTTCAGCTACTTTGCTTCCAAGCAAACCTGTTTCACCAAGTAAGTCAAGTACATATTTACATTGATTAACAAATATACCTTCCTTAGACCTAGCAAACTCCATCCCGAGGAAATATTTCAATGTACCCAAGTCTTGATTTCAAATCATCAGCAAGTCTCTTTTTAAGTCATTCCAGCTCAACATTGTCATCACCTGTCAAGATTATATCATCTACATATACAATCAAGATAGCAATTTTACCTTCTTTTGAATGTTTGTAAAACATAGTATGATCTACTTGACTTTGACAGTAACCATGACTTCTTACAACTTTCCCAAAGTATTCAAACCACGCTCTAGGGGATTGTTTGAGCTCGTATAACGACTTCTTCAATTTGCAAACTTTATCTTTACTAAATCTTCCCTCAAATCTAGGTGGTAGGTTTATAAAAACTTCCTCTTCCAAGTCTCCGTTTAGAAAAACATTTTTTACATCCAACTGATGTAAGGGCCTCGTTGGAATTCACTGCCAAAGATAATAGAACCCGGATTGAGTTTATTTTGGCTATTGGAGCAAATGTTCCCTGATAGTCAATCTCGTATGTTTTTGCGAATCCTTTTGCCACAAGTCTTGCCTTGTACCTATCTATGCTTCCATCAGCTTTACACTTTATTTTAAAGACCTATTTGCACCCTACTATCTTTTTGTCCCTTGGCAAGTCAACTACCTCCCAAGTGCCACTCTTTCTAAGAGCATTCATTTCTTCCATAATTGCTAACTTCCAATTTGGATCATCTAGAGCTTCCTGAATATTCCTTAAAACAAACAAGTGAAATATCTTAGAGGTAAAAGCTCTATGGTTATGAGAAAGTTTCTAGTAAGATAAATATTTGGCAATAGGATGACTAGTACATGACTGGACTCATTTCCTAATAGCTATAGGAACATCAAGATTTATGGGCTCATTATTCGAAGGTTCAATAAAAGCAAGAATAGGAACAATAATACTTGGAATGATCTCAGGACCATCTCTTGGAGATTTTGGTTGCTTTTGTACTGGACTACTGGGTTGATAGATTGGTCTTTACCCTTTGTATGAGTCCACTTTCTTAGGACTGTTTAACGAACCGAGCCACTTGTGAGCCGGTTGGCTTAAGTTCGGCTCATTAATGGCTCGACTCAACTGAAATCGAGCCGACTCGCTTGATTCATGAGAGAGAGAACGAGCCGAGTTCGAGCCTGGATTAGCTCAGCTCATTAGGCTCGTGAGCAGAGCTTGGCTCGAATAAGTAGGGGCTTTTAAGGGGGTTTCTAAAGCATGGGGGATTCAACAAAAATTTTCAAAACAAAAAGTTTACAAAAATCACAAAGACCCCCCATTTTAAAAGCCCTAAAAATGTTGACTCCAACACTTTGCCGTAAAATCAAACCAAACCCAACAATTTCAGCCACTTCCGACGTGTTTCATCGTTGCCGTCAAATCCATCTGCTTCGCCAGAGTGTTGTCGCAAACTCAACGCCGTCAAACCCATCTACCCCGTCAAATCTCGCTGACGCTTGGCCGCAACTTGTTTTCTTTTTGTCTTGTCACCGTGAATCCCATCTGCTTCGCCGTCGACCATCTCTGATATATAAATTACAAGAGGTGGGTTTCATAATGTTTTAGTGGTTGGGACTGATTCTCTTTCTCGATTTATAGATTGGACAGATAGAGGAACTTGCATTCTTTTTGGAGATGGTGGTGGTATTGTATTGTTGCAGGTAATAATTTTTCCTTTCCTCTATACAAGGTGACACAAACAGTCCTTTGGTTGTTTGATTGCGATGCTATTTGAAAGCTGAATATGATTGGATAAAGAAATTTTTAATGTTCAATTTTTTTTTTTTTTTGGGTGTAAAAAAAAGAGCGAGAGTAACTACATTTTGCTATAGAATAATACTTTGGGTACTAACGGATGAGTACTAATATGTGTACTAACTAAAGCATAGTACTTGTACTATGTTCATAGTACGGGTACTATGCTTTAGTTAGTACACATATTAGTACTCATCCATTAGTACCCATAGCATCACTCTTTGCTATATCATATGAAAACCAGTCATTTTGATTTAGTCATGTCTCGTACCTAGAAATTTGGGATTCGATGAATGTAATTCCTGGTGGCTTACAGCAACACTCATTGCCAAAGTCATAAAACTTGGGATAATATTACCTATGGCAAACTAAGAGGACAGTCAGCTACATGACTAAATCTGCTTAGACATTTTGACTCTTCTACATTTAGTGGTTTGAACCAAATTTTGATGGAAGCAAAGCAGGAAGTTTCTTATATCATCTTCAACGCTTTATTTTTTAATTTCTTAAGCTGTCAGTAAAATTAATAAAGCTATTAAATGTTGGCTTGTTTGTGTTACCTTATATGAGTATTGGCTAAGAATTTATTAATTGGAAACTGCTTTCTTTTCTTAATAAAACTTCATTCCAATTGCAGTTCAATAAATTTAAAAAAAAAAAAAAAAACTGCATTTTTTTGCTGGTCGTGAGTCGGCTCGAACTTGGCTCGTTAAGCCGACTCGCGAGCTAGGCTCAAATTACCCCTCTCCCTTCAATGAGCCGAGCCGAGCCAGGAAATCAGAGGCTCGGCTTGGCTCGTACTCATTTCCCCCTCCCTTTTCACGAGTCGAGCTCGTTAAGTCTAAAACTCGGCTCGACTCGAAAACAACCCTACTCTTTCTAATATAAACTTGAAGCTCAGTATTCAGAATGTCTTGATCCTTTTGTAGTATTTCTTCCCCTGTAGGTGATACATTAATACTTGGCAATGGTTGACTAGAAAGAACAGGATTGTTCAGAATTGGGTTAGGTAACGAAACATGTATGTCCCAAAATTGTCTTCTTTTTTCTGTTTTCTCCCCCTGAAGATAATTTTGGTCAAAGTAAGGTTGGTTTTCCAAAAAAGAAACATCCATACTAACATGGATTTTCTTGGTTTGAGGGTTGTGACACTTGTATCCTTTTTCGTTTGGAGCATAACCAATGAAAACACATTTTTTAGCTCCGGGATCAAGTTTGGATCTGAATTTGTTGGGTATGTGAAGAAACATTGTGCAACTGAAAACTTTTATTGGCAAATCAGATTGTATTCTTGTTTCAGGGAAATTTTTTTGAGGCAATCTAAGGGTGTGATAAATTTCAAAACTCGGGTAGGCGTCCTATTGATCAAGTAGGACGCCGTTAAAATAGCCTCACCCCATAAATATTTTGAAATATTCATGGAAAACATTATGGCATAAGCCACTTCAAGTAAATGTTTGTTTTTTCTTTCCGTAATCCCATTTTGTTGAGAGGTGTCATGACATGTAAATTGATGTTGAATCCCCTTTTCTTTCAAAAAATTCCCCAGATACTCATTAAAATACTCTGTTCCAATATTAGAGTGAAAAATACTTATTTTTTGTTTGAAATTCCTTTTCAACCGTTTTGTAAAACTCTTTGAACAATTTTTCCACTTCAGATTTTTCATTCATCAAATAAACCCAACATAATCTGGTGTGATCATCTATAAAGGTTACAAACCAGTACTTGTTTCAGATACAATATTGACCTTTGAAGGGCACCATATGTCACTATGAGTTAAATAAAATGGTTTTGAAGCATGATAGGGTTTTGAGGAATAAGTAGCACGATGGCTTTTTGATAAACGACATCTTTCACATTGACAAGATGAACAATCCAAATTTTTAAACAAACCAGGAAATAAATGTCTAAGATAGGGAAAACTAGGATGTCCTAGTCTAAGATGCCAAAGTATTATTTGTTCACGAGTAGAAATTGAACTCATAAAACTAAAACCTTGAGCTTTTTTATTACTGAAAGAGTTGTCACCAAGGCAGTAAAGATAGTCTATCATCTTAGCATTGCTAATCATCATCCCCAAGCTCTGGTCCTGAAATTCACATTGAGAATAAGAGGAAATAACACGACAGTTAGAATCTTTGGACGATTTACTCATGGACAAAAGATTATAGGCAAGTCTAGGAGCATGGAGAACAGATTTAAGATCTATATTCTTAGAAATCTTTATTAGGCCTTTCCTTACAATAGGTGAAAAACTACCATCTACAATTTTTATTTTTTCATTACTAGGGCAAGGTAAATAATTTGTAAACAGATGAGAAAAACTAGTTATATGATCAGATGCTCCTGAATCAATGATCCAAGGAGAAGAATTTGAACAACAAGATAGAGCACGAGGATCACTACTTGTTTGAGCCAAGGAAACACTAGGAATACCAGATGAGGAAATGGACTTTCGCTAAAGGAGCTGATCCATTTGCTCTTTATTGAAGGGACTCATTTCAGCTTCATTTGTAGAAGGAAACTTGCGGTTGGATCTATCACCATGCCTGCTACTCTTCCAATTAGTTGGTTTTCCATGGATCTTCCAACAATTTTAATGAGTATGGTGTGGCTTGTTGCAGTAATCACACCACACACGAGGTTTGTCATCCATCCTTCGTTGACTAGCATTTGCATTAGCAATATTCAAGGTATAGTTCTCAATAAGACCTCTAGTAGTCTGTTTCCCAAGCATGACCCTCCTGCGACTCTCCTCCCTTCTAACTTCAGAGAATACCTCATCAATTGGAGGTGGTGGTTTTTCTGCCTATTATTCTTCCCCTCACTTCATCATACTCAACATTAAGTCTAGCAAGAAATTTGTAAATAAAAAAGTCTTCCTCTTTTTTCTCATTGTGGTTGCAGTCCTCTGTAGAGTTCCATTCATAATAATTGAAAGATCAAGATCTTGCCACAACCATTTCAGTGCGTTGAAGTATTTGGTGACATTGTCATCTCCTTGCCGGATTTCACCAAGTTTCAGAATCATGCCATAAACCTGGGATTGATTACCCATATCAGAATACATTTGGTTAACGTTGTCCTAGAGTTCCTTCGCAATTGGATAACACAAAAAGTTGGAGTCGATGTCTTCAGTCATGGGAATCACAAGCCATGTCATAACCATGGAGTTTTCAGTATCCCAAGTAATATATGTCACCCCCGAATACACAAGCGCATAGATTGGGACCAACGCACAAAGTTGTCGTCATTCAAGCGGATGGTTGTGATCTGGACAGAGTGTAATTCGATATTGGAGGCTTGGGTGGCAATGGTTTTTGACTAGTTTCCATAAGAACTAACTTCAGAAGAGGTGTTAGCCATGATGAACAAAGGAGACGTTGGTGGAATAAGACTTAAGGGTTTTTTTTCTTTTTCTTTCAGAAAGAGTCAGAGATCAAATTCCTTGTTCTGATACCATAAAGCAGAGTAAAAAGAGTACTTTTAGGAGGAATTCTGTATATTTCTTTTTTCTCTTTTAAATAAGCTGTACATGTTTCCTATTTATAAGAGAATACAAGGCATAAAATCAGGAACTAATTTGCTAATCACTGAAACTAATTAGCCTAATTTACATAAACTAATTAGCCTAATTATAGGAAATAATTACCCTAATTTGCATAAACTAACTAGCCTAATTATAGGAAATAATTACACTAATTTACATAAACTAATTAGCCTAATTATAGGAAACAATTAGCCTAATTTACAGGACCAAATCTTCTATTTTCCAACAGTTCATATATAATGTAACATATAGAATAACTAGACATGGGGCTCATGCATTGTGCAGGTATATTTATTTAATGTTTTTGAAATAGGTTGTAAACAAATTTATTTTAACAGAATAAAGTAATTAGATTAAGAGATGATTATAGTTAAATTATACAAGTTTTAGAGTAAATATAAATTGTATATATGTATAGAGTTGTGTTAAAATAAAATTAATAATTGTACTTTTATAATTATTAATATCAATTAACATTACCAATATCAATTATTTAAACTTGAAATTTATATTGAGTTCATTTTCAGATTTAACATTGACTAGTAATTTTTTTTCTCATAGTATAGGAATCTCTCTTAGCCAAGGTTTGAAAACAAATTTTTGTTTACATAGTTCATTCAAAGCCTTTGTTTGTTTTACAATTGAGAACATGATAACTCAATTAATTTATGTGTTAATAATTGTAGAACTACAAAACAGAATATAAAGAGGCTAACTTCCATCTTTATACGTTTTTATTTAAAATGGTTAGATTTTTTGAATGCTTAAGTAATGTACTTATATAATTATTATTAATACTCATTAAATGTGTGAAGATGGAAGAATTAAATCAAAATCAACGTGTTCAGATGGAGAATTTTTAGTAGATTCATTAAACAGTAAATGCAATACGTCAATTAAAGGAACAATATTCAATCAATTAATGAGTAACATCAAAATCAAGATAAAGTTGAATGTAGAGAATAATACTTTTATTATAAAAGAAATAAGTACATCGGTTTTTCATATTGTGAAGTGGGTTTGGATGATGTAGATAGTGTTTATTTTCTATTTCTCTTATAGTTGTTCAATTCCTCTAATGCATATGCATACGTTCTTTTGTTTATGTTATAGATAATATCCATGGCAGATTGCATGATTTCTAACATCTGGTCAATGACTTTTCCGAATTTGTCTCTAGCAGTATGTAGATTATCCAGATTGGTGTCAACTTTTCTGAAAATCTCCCTCAATTCTGCCAGTCCTTGAAAAATGTCTAAACTAATTGCAGAAACAATAGACAATCAAATTTTATAAATATAAGGAAAAAAATAACATGAATATGTAAATATAATTATGAGATGAACTCTTGATATCAAAAAAAAAAAAAAAAAAAAAAAAAAAAAAATTTAATGGTTTTTATATTCCTGCAAATATGTATCATCGTTTTGTTTGACATTTTGTAATTTAGGATACAAAAGATGTGGAACATTCATACCTTCTAGTTGCCTCGGTAGCGAATTATTCTTGTTGAGGTCGTTGCTAATACTCGTTGCAGATTCTTTTGGTTGTGATTTTTGTCAGCCATTTCTGAATTAAGTTGTGGAGAAGAAATGAACAATTAAAGTGTATAGTATCTGAAGAAAGTTAAATGAGTGATTGATGTCAGAGCAATATTTATATGAGAATAGGATACGCAGAGGTGGAATGTGAACAGGCAACTAGTAATAAATAAATGTGTCGATAAAAAAAGTGTTAATAATTGTTTGGATAAGGTAATACAAAACGTTAGTAGACTATCTTTACAATATTAAAGAAAACCGTAATAAATATTTTGTTAAGTGTGCAACATATTAGTTAGGTAGTTAATGATAGTTCAACAAGATGTTAAGTATTACTTAAATTTAAATGTAAACGGTCCGCATTCATCTAAATTTCTATATAGGTATATTAAGCATTTGAGACATTTGATTAGTACAAATTTTTTTAAACCAGTGGGAAACGGACCGTGTTTCATCAAAATAAATGTCTGCTTTTATGAATTCCATTAATATCGTATAAATATCTACATAAACATTATCATTTATTTGATTAACACTTTAACAAAAGCAGTACATTAAGAACGATATTTAATATCACAATACTAGATATCATCAAAATATCAATCACATCAATCAAAAAGTAAGTACATTAACCCATAATAAAAACCAAATTCTAATATCCTGGTTTTTGATACTAATGTCACATTAAAAATAACACATAATAATACAATGCGCCAATAAACAATAAATAAACATGGTGATATAATAATAATGATATCTTATTAGCACAGTTTTAAAGGAAACAGTAATAAACATTTTGTTAAATATTCAAGTTAGAGATGTTGTGATGATGTGATAATATATTAATTAATATAAAATATTTATACGGTTCGGCATTAGTCTTGTTCAATTGTTTATGTTTTATTTAGTATCTTAGTTTGTTAATTAAAATTTTGTTGATTCACATAAGAACATATTTTGATTTCTTTTGTTTAATTAGGAATACAAAAGAAACTGATGGAATATGAATAAAGATGTTATAATGAATAAACATGGTTGTTTAAGAAAAATAAAATCTAATTGGCATGAGTTTAATAGAAAGGATAATAAGAATAAATCGAAAAAGGCGGTAAAAATGTATATGCACGAAAATATGACATTAAATATCAAAGACATGTCTGCAAAAATAATATCAATTGTATGATTAGACCATATAATATTCATGTAGTCTTCTCAACTTGCATGAGTGATTTAATAACATCTGTCTACAATTGATATTAATAATTATAGAGATATAATTATAAATTTTATCTTAACATTTGGTCAATGATTTCTCTGAATTTGTGTTGGTATCACTTTAATATTATGTAAATTATTTATTTAAAATTTAAAATTATTCATTTGTTTTTTGAGAATACAAAAGGTGCTTTGGGAAAACAAATAAATGTCTAATAATAAGTAAACACGTTGATTGAAAAAACGTTAATAACTTTTTGGATAATAGGATACGAAACGGTAACAAATGTAATAAATATTTTGTTAAGTATTCAAGTCAGAAACGTCATGATGATATTATAATATATTCGCAGGATAGTAAATAATGGTTCGGCAACCGTGCTCCAAATGAATGTTATCGTTCGGCATGGGATTTCATTTGGTTGATAAAAAAAATGATTTATCTTAACATCTGGTCGATGACTTCTCTGAATTTATCTTGGTATCACTTTAATATTCTGTAAATTATTTATTTAAAATTTAAAATTATTTATTTGTTTTTTGAGAATACAAAAGGTGCTTTGGGAAAACGAATAAATGTCTAGTAATAAGTAAACACGTTAATTGAAAAAACGTTAATAAGTTTTTGACTAAGAGGATATGAAACAGTAGCAAACGTAATAAATATTTTGTTAAGTATTCCCATCAAAAACGTCATGATGATATTATAATATATTGGTTGGATAGTGAATAATGGTTCGGCAACTGTGCTCCAAATGAATGTTATCGTTCAGCGTAGGATTTAATTTGGTTGGTAATATAATGAAAGTTTTTTTTTGATGTGCGATAGGAATATTTATTCATAGATTTTGTTAATTTATATTATAATATATTTAGATTGATGTTTGTCAAACATTTGTAGACAATCCAATGAGTTTTAACTTCAATTTTCAGAATAAATTAAAAAACATTTAAATTTTTACATGTGTAATAAATCATGTAAGGATCTTCTATTTCTATCATGTTCCATGAAAAACAAATGTGTTCCAAGCAGTAGTGAAGCATGCTTATTTTCTGCTTTTGCAAGGATCTTCAGAATCGAAAACCCTGCCATTGTTATTGCTAGTAGTTTGTGTCGTTGTTTGAAGATATTTCTTCTATGTAAGACTTCCTTCACGTTTGTTTGTTCGTTTAGAGATTTGCACCTATAAATTGTAAGGTAAATACTGGTTTTCAAACACAAGATCCACGATAATAATAATAATAATAATAATAATAATAATAATAATAAAAAGTGTTTTCCAAACACAAGATCCACAACAACAACAACAACAAAAAAAAAAAAAGTGTAAATAATGGTTTCAACAGTTGTTAATCATAACATCATTACCTGTATGACCAAGAAATTAACAATAAAAAAGTGTGAAAATGGTTCAATCAAATATCGATTCTAACATGTATTTTGGTTTTTATGTATTAGAAAATTGTTGAGAACTAAAGACACAAGTGATTCGGCATAATTCGTTTCAATTGTTAGGAGTCAAAATATGGTTTTCTGTATGATTAAAATAATAATGAAATCAATAGATTAACGAAATATAATGATATTAGTAAAACTTACGTTAACCGTATTGCTTGAAGAGTGGTGTTGTTATTCTGAGTTGCTTTTGCAATGATTCGTTCCACAATTTGTGATGGTAATTGTAATAGATTTGTGGGTTGTGTTTTCGTTCTTTTGTAAGGAATCATGATGTTTTGGTGGCCTTTTTTTTTTTGGTGTAAGTATATGGAAATTATAGTGTTATTACGGTCTTAGTGGTTTATATAATTTTTGTTTGGATACTGGATAGCGAACAGTTTTTTGCGTGTTTGGATTTGGTAGATAATATCATGTTAATTATTAATGAGAGTCAGTGTTGTTATTTGAATCTCGTTTTTATTATTTTTGTAAATTAATGAAGATATTTTTATTTTGTTGAACATTGATTATTTGATTTTGCTATATTTATCAGATATCGTTGTTTCATTGTTGTTTCTACCGAGAAAAATTGATTATTCTATTCAACGAATATAAACTTTTTTAGTCTTAATCATCTAATGTTAAGTATTAGTTCATCTTAAATGTAAACGGTTTGCATTTATGTATATCTCTATGTAGGTATATTAAGTATTTGATACATTTGATTAGTATGAATCTTTTTAAATTCATATAAATTAATGTATTGAATGATATTTTATGCACTGTACATGGATTATGTGGATATCTTATGCAGGTGTGCTGATGCTTTGAAACTTCCATGAGATAATTGGGCAACTGGTCAAATGAAAGAGGGTGCCTCTGCTGTAAGAAGATGGGAGGACTTGGACATTGACATATTGGTGAAAATCTTCCTATCTTTTGATGTCTTTCAGTTGACTTCAGGGATTGCTCACGTTTGTAATTCATGGCGTTTAGCTTGCTGTGATCCTTTGCTTTAGAAAACTCTTGATTTGTCAATGTTAAGATCAAATTTCATCAAAATCCCATTAGAGCCATAGATTTGATAAGACATTGACTCGTTTGTTGAAGATTTCGTTGAGTCTCAGCCGGGGATACATAAGAAACTTGATTTTTCACTTCAATTTGTATGTAGGGGACGAATAATTTACTTATACTACTGAAAGGTAATTTTTTTATGTTTCTGTTTAAAACCTTGTTGAAAGGTAATTTTTTTTTTTTATTCTCGTTGTTTATTGATTGAGTCTTTGGCATTGCTTTTGGTACCAGTGATCATCATCTTTAATTTTTTTTTTTTTTGGTATAGTGAACTGGGAAGTAACCCACCATATATTATTGTTTGTAGGTGCCCCCAGCTGAGGTGTCTCGTTATGCCAGCTTGGAATAGAATAAAGAAGGATGTAATTTGCAAGGCCATTCGTACATGGAGATGTCTTGAATCCCTGACAATGCCTAGTATAGCAAATCCCCCTTATCTTATAGAGGAAATAGCCCTAAATTGTAAGAACATCAGTGAACTCAATGTCATGGGTCCTTTTAACTTTCTCTTTGCTTCTACGATACCCAAATTTCTTCCAAATTTGAAGATTTTGAGCTTGAGATGCTTAGTGATAGTTAAGGATGCCCTAATGCTTATATTGGATGACCTACCAAACTTGGAAGTCCTCAACATATCACATTGCCTTCTTATAGAATGTCCATTGCTTCCTCCACCAATGCCCAAAAAAATTATTAAGAAGCTAGAAAGCTAGATAAAATTATCTTGTAGAAGGCTGCTCGATTACGTGAGTTGTTAACATGTACTAAGCACTCATGCATCGTGTGCCAGTGTACTTGAAGTGATGAAGGCTTTCTGAGGTGGTACACGTATGAGGAAGGCCTATGGAAAATGGATGAGGCGAGGTCTCTTGCTCTTTGATTAGAACACTGTAGAGATTGTAATTTTTACATTTTGTTTTGCTTGTATGTAATATCTACATAATATGTTGTTGAATAAGCATATATAGAATCAGTCCGTTGTGTTTTGAGTTGTCATCCTCCTAATGCTTTCATTTTAGGTCATCAACATTATAATACTTGCATGATGATCTTCTCTCATGGGAAAAGTATTATATGTCTGCATGATTATGTACGTATGGTAAAATTTCACTTTATGTTGCTTCAAGTTGATATTTTGTTGTCAATTAATGTTATTTCAAAATGAAGTGGTTTCAAAGTAATACGCAATTGAGTGTTTTATCTATCATTTACATCGTTACAATTAAGTTATAGGGATTTCTCTATTTTCAATATGTCATACTTGTTAGAATAGATGCCCTAGAGCCAATCAATTATTGTAGAATTGACTCTTTGTAATAATGTTCATTGATCAATAAAAGACATCTTATACTATATCGCGTAAATCATCATTGTATGTATTGATAGATGTCCTTAGAATGGTAGAACCGTGACGAGGGTATCAAGTGTTTCAAATCTTGATAGTGAGAACCCTGTGAGTACATATGGTGGCCATTCTAGAAACGTCCGTAGCCCTAGTATTATTCTGAAGTAAGGGCACAAATAATACGGTAAGACTATCATAGTGTTGAATGACCCTGTCGAAAGGCAGTGACTGATCTCACTTGTCAAGGTTGTTTGGTGACAACCTGGTGCAACACATGGGTGCTTGCTGTAGGCAAGTTCACTAGACTGACCCACTAAAGGATTCCATATGGATGGAAACCCCAGTGTCTGTGGAACAAATCCTCTAACGAATGGTGGTGCATGTGATCCTTAGATTTGAGATCATCGAAGCACCTTGTGCATTGATTGGTGTAGTTTGACACTAGCCTAACACAGTTCTATTTAGAGCTATCAATGCGGTGGTGATTGGCTGCATTAAGGAGTGTATCAAGACTATGGTGGATAGATAGAGGATTCATCACTCCCGGGTATGGGAGAAGTTATCTCACAGCGCAATTCGGTAAATGGAAATGACACTAAAACTGTGGCCACAATGGGATTGAGTTGTTGCTCTATCCGGTTTATAATACAGGTCATTGGTCTAGTAACTGAATACATAATATCGAGAGTAACCGAGGTTGACACTATGTCTATGCCACAGTCTCGTCAAGATAACGAATGATGAAAGGATTATATTGTACGTTAACCATATCGTTGACAGGTAGCTGTTTCACTGAATCCGAATCTATCGGGTGGCCATGATGCCTTGCTAGGGGCCAATCTTGGTATGTGTGTAGTGAGACGATTAATTGGTGTTAATCGTGATACTACACACTGCAGGTATGATAAGAGCCCCTATCCGTGTTTTGAAAAATCCCTCTCTGGTGTCATCTACTGGCTGACTGCACAGCGGGTCACACACATAGAAGATAATTTAAGAACCAGTTTATAAGAAGGGCGTTTTCATCTTTTTAGACGAAAAGGTATTTGGTAATTTCACAGTGCAATTAAATTTTCTGAGGTCGTAGCCCTTATTTAATTTGTTAATTAAAATTAAATAAGTGAAATTATATTTAAATATGTGTTCGCATATATTTAAATGAATTATTGTTATTGTTAAATGTTAATTTATGAAATATATATTAATTGAATTTAATTGAAAAATAACAATAATAATTATTAAAATATCTAAAGGGGGATGTTTGGATACAAGGGGTGTTTGGGTTGGAGCCCAAGCCTATCCCATGATATAATAGGGCAAAGTGTGCACTATATAAGTGCAACACTTTGTGAATTATTAAAAGAATTCATTTCAATCATTAAAAGAAAAATTCCAGCCCCTTTCTCTTCTCTCCTACGCCAGAATCCTTTTGCTTGAAACAAAGTTTGATTGATTTCTTTTGGTTCTTAAAGACTAAAGAGGATCTAGCAAATCCCTCTTTAGTTCGTTAGAGTTATCTTCGTGTGGACTACATTGGTTCGATCCTACACTTGGGTCAGTTGCGAATTCCGTTCAGAGACAAACTTGGAGAAGCCTCAAACGTGCGTATGATTTTTCTGCAGATTCTATTATTATGTATAAACTATAGTTTTTGTGCCCTGATCTTGGTTCTAAGGAACGATCTATGATGTAAATTATTTTGTTTTCCGCTGCCATAGATGATCGTCTCCTAACAATACTTATATATTTACATTTTTTTCCACCTTGAATTGGAAATATTGTTTCCAATTCATGTTATTTTATGTATGGAATCATTATTGCTTAATATTATTGAATTTGAAATTCTATTGATTTTGTAATTGTTAGTCTCAAATTCATTTCTATTGTCAGGTTTAGTATTTGATAGTGAGATTTTGAAGGAATCTTTGATTTTCCCTTCTTTTATACTTTTATGTTAAAGTTATAGTGACATTGTTCAGCTGAAATGGTAATATTAAAGTTTTACAGTGTGCTGTCGTTTTGGCTTTGTAAAATTTGTAAGTGACGAAAAACGTTGTCGTTTAAAATGTTGTTGATATTTAAAGTAAATATGCAGATTTAATGTTCAATATTTTACTTGAAGTAAATTTGGGGATTTAGGGTTTTTTATGTCAGTTTCAGCATTAAGGGCATTTTTTCCGATCTGTTTGTCGCGTTTTCCACATCCGTTTTTTCTCATTGGCTGAAGCTGAGATAAGTAAAGTAAATTTTCTTTAGTTACAGTGACAATGTTGTTTTTTATTTTACATTGGTCTAATTAGTTTTTCATTGATTTTAACTTTGATTAAAGTGCATGTTATTCTTACGGAGTTCTGAGATTTGTTATTATTGTTATAAGAAGTTGTTGTTAGATAGTTGTGCTGATAATTTGTTATGCTCAAGTTGTTTATTCATTTCTCTGGTAGTCGTGTTGCAAATTATTTTCTCAGTAAATTTGCTCCTGAAATTGGTGTCTTTCTTATTACGATTTTGTTTGTTCTGCTCAGGTTGTTTATTTTTTGTTCTGGTAGTCGTGCTGCACATTATCTTCTCGGTAAATCTACTGCTGAAAATGGTGTTTTTCTCATTATGATTTTGTTTATTATCTTGTGTATTTAGTGTATATTGTAATACTATCGTTGTTTTATGAATTGATGTTATAAAATGCCAGTGGTATAAATGCTTCAGAAGTTACCATCACTGTTATCATCTAATTATCTATTTATTTTTCGGAACACTTGCCAAGGTTTTGGTGTTCTTTGTAGAACATATGAGATATTGTTGTTTTAATGAGAATTGTAGTAGTTGGAGTCATATATGGTGAGTATATCAATAGCAGTTTGATATAGTGTTTGCATGTTATTCTATTTTCGAATCAGAATCACCAGTTGCAATATTATGTCTCTATCACGTATCATGAAGAATAAATGTCTCCCAAGTAATAACAAAGTCTTACAATTTCTATTAAGTTGACTGATTGTCTATTTTCTCTATTTTTTTTTTCATTGTAGTAATGGCTTCCAGAAACTTGATGAAATTTATTCAAAGACTTGATTCTGAAGTACTGTATAAAGGAGGATCAAGCAGTGATTCCAAGTTAGAATTGTTAACGCCTTTATAGACTCCTATTTTACCTGCATCAGTCTCCAATTTTGTGGAACTTGATTCTGGTTCCTGCCATGTTAAATTGATTGAAGAAGAAGATAATAAGTAAGAAGAAATTCCATTACATAAATTGGTGAAAAGGCAAAAAACCTATTAGCAAGAGGGTTCAAATACGAATTCTGAACAAAAATGGAAAATTTTTTCTAAAGAAGAGAAGGACAGCAAAGCATTCGGCCTGGGGAAAGAGGTAATGTTTTTTCACTGTATCATGTGAATATATACTTTATTTGGCATGACGACGTTAACGTGGTTTCATTGTTTTTGAAATAGGCTAATGAAGGTTTCTTAGAAATCAGAGAATGTTGGCTTGTTTCAGAAGATGTGATCTCATATTCGAAAAAACAAAATAAAGATGTGGTTTCTGAGGTTCGCAAATTGGAAGAACAGTTGAAAATATCAAAGGATGCATTTGAAAAGGTCAAAACTGAATTGAAACACTGTCAAGAATCATTTAGAAATGTTAAATAGTCTTTTGCAAATGAGCGGCAACAAAAGGAAGTTTTTAAAAAGAAAAGTAATGAATTGTCTGAAGAAAATGATAACATCAAATCTTTAATTGCACAAGCTGAGAAAGATAAAGAAGAGGCTTACGATTTGGTGTCAGAAATGTTTTGGCCACCTAAAAAGCTTATGTCAGAGAATTTAAGCACAGATTCCGAATTGAAGATTCTAGTTTTTTAGAGACAACTATGTTGAAAAATGAGAAGATTGCTGCCTAATAGAGATTATATTGACTGCAATGCTATTGTACTTTCTCTGGTCCACTTAATGCCACTTCTATAAATATTTAAATTGTTTGTTAAATATTTTGACAATACTTGCCAATATTTGCTATGCAAGTGTTTATAGTTATGTTATTATTACGAACGTGGATGTATTCAGTTGATGTGAAAAAAAGTCTCCAGCCTATGTAATGTTACTTCTATAAATATTTAAATTGTTTAATTGTAATATTGATGTTAAATATCTTGACGATGTCTGTCACGCAAGAGTTTGTGGTTGAGTTGCGTATGTAAAAAAATATGTATTTATAACACATAATACATATAATGTAGCATTCATTGTATCTGATAATAATAATATAAAATGTATAAATATCTTTGTATCAAGGAATTTATGTTTTTGTATATATTTAAACGTTTAATGTGACTTTTTCATATTCATATAAATATCTTTAATTTTTTACATTAATCTCTCATAAACAATGTCATATATTATATACAATGTATCAATCCTTACTGTTATAAACAATTATTTATATTATCTACACTATATCAATCCCTTCAGTTAAACACTTCTTTAAAACAATATTTGTCAATGTCTCTGCCGGTTCATCTTGTTGCAGGGCTAGCAGAATCTTGATACCTTGTCTGGAAGTTACTTTTGATAGTGCGATGTATAATTGACCATGTGTAAAGACCTGATGTTTCATATACAATCTTACTATTTTGAGTGATTGACCCTGGCTTTTGTTTATTGTCATACAAAAGCTAAAGGTCACAGGTAAATGTCTTCTCTTCAACTTGAAAGGCCACTTCATATCTGCATTCGACATTATTATTCTGGGAATTGTAACAATATCCCCAATATTTGACCTGGTAATAATCACTGCTTGTATGGATCACTTTCCTAAATGGGTTATAATCAATCTGGTTCCATTGCAAAGACCATCAGATTGATTCAAATTAAGCAGCAACATAATTGGAATGCCTACTTTCAGATGCAATTCATGTTTGCTGATGTAAACTCAAAGAGAAATTAAGCCACTTCATTTTTTATTAATATTATAGTTCGGCATCTTTAAAAAAACTGTCTAATAAATTGTATGGAATCCGTTGCCTAACCATTGTCCATAATTATGATTGTTCAAAGCCTGCTGTGGTCGATAACTTCACTGTCAAACCATCAATTTGGCTATAGAATGGTAATAGGGCAAATACCGATTGTGATATCATGATGTAAGAATGCTTGGAATTTTGACAGATCAGGGTATCATCGATGTCTACATGCCATTGCTGAACCATAACCAGGATGTAATTAATTACATTTATAATTTGTTATAACTTTTCTAGGAACACTGCTAAACTATGAATTTGAATACTTATCCATGATTTAAGGATGGCCGAAATTTGGATAGCTTGATATATCAGAAAGATAAACAATTCCATCTGATCCTATATTAGTCAGTCCCAGGTAATTTTTTATAGTCAGACCAAGTATTAGGCAACTTGCTTGATACCAACTTAGAGAGACGTTAAGCCACTTAATTTTTTATTGATATTGTAGTTCAACATCTTTAAAAAATTGTCTAACAAATAGTATGGAATCCGTTGCCTAACCATTGTTCATAACTATGATTATTCAAAGTCTGCTACGGTTGATAACTTCACTGTCAAACCATCAATTTAGCTATAGAATGGTAATAGAGCAGATACTGATCCACAATTTATCCATAAGGTATCATTGAGGTCTACATTCCATTGTCGAACCATTATCAGGATATGATTGGTTGCGTTTTATAATTTGTTGTGACTTTTCTAGGAACATTGCTAAACCATGAATTTGATCGAAATTTGGATACCTAGATACAATTCCATCTGTTCCTATATTGGTCACCCTAAGTTATTTTTTTATAGTCAAATGAAGTATTAGGCAGTGAGATTTAGGAATATTTCATTGGTGCAAGTCCAAGGGAAATGATAGTAAATATTTTGTTAAACCTACAACTTAGAAAACATTATAAGGATGTCAAAATGGTTAGAACCTCGGGATGTCAATGCAATGCACACATACTGACAAAAGAAGTAAAAAAATCATCATCCATAATTGGGCGGCATGATTTGCTTGGCAATTTGTATGTTATAATTCATTGGCATAAGATATCATGATCCAAAAAGCACACGTTTGATATATTGCCTGAGTATTAATAAATACATAGATGATTGGGACACATACTGTTGAATATATCAAAATCACCGCATATTGACTACAACCAACAAATCTTTACATCATCAAACGTCAAACCGCAGATGTTCATGCAAGGAAAATAACTTGCACAATAACAACTATCATAATCTTGCAACACCGAACCTGGAATAACCAAATCTCTAAATCACCATCACCATCAGGCCGGGATACTAACTATGACACTCTCATAGCACAAATCGTTTACATCCACAATGACCAAATCCGATACAATAACATTCCAGTCATAAATCACAAAAGCGAACCTCAACTACTATCGGATTTTGCTACCCTGTGACAACAATGCACCGAGCAGCACAATTAGATGATAGTTGAGGGCCGATCGTGTCACCTGAAAACAGAGTTAGCAAAAACAATACTCACACAAGCCTTGTTAACATAAAACAATCCATAAATGTTTAATGTAGCTCAGTCCCAAAACAAATACTTACATATCGGCTGGAACAAATAGATAGTGTGGCCGAAAAAACAATGCTTAATCTTTAGACAAAATACAAACCATGAACATTAATATTACTCAATGTCAACAATATAGGGAAAAACTAATTGCCCCTCATATGAACATACTAACAACAAATACTCACTGTTTGGCTGAAATTGTAAGCTGAAAATAAAATCAGCAAACATCGATGAACATATAATTCACGCTGATCGATTGCAACCACAGACATACCAAATCAATGACCTTACTGAGGACTTAATAAACACAACTTGGTACGTAACACGCTGGCCATTGTATGAACACATCAACTTTTTTCCCTGTAACCTGAAAACGAAATCAACAGAATCAATGAATGCACATTTTATGTCAATCGATCGGTAGAAGAGACGCACCAAATCAATGACTCTACCAAAGAAATAATAAACACAAATCCTCATTTCCTTGAAAACAAACATAACAAAATGTAATCAATCTTCATGTTAACATTGTTAAGGAACAATTATCCATTCGTATAAAAATTGGTACCTAAAAACGGAAACAACAAAAGTTAATTAATCTTTATATTAAAATTATCAAGGAACACATTTACCGTTCGAAAGGAATAACACAATTAATCATTCAAATAAATTGACTGAACAAAAACAATCATTCAATCTAACAATAATTGTTAAAATAGTTGGGAGACATACATACAGTTTCACATTAAAATAGTTAGAAGATATACCTACATTTCAGAAAAACAAATCAAAATAACAACTCATCTAACAGTGTCAATCAGACATCCTGCTTTTATTCCATGTCAATTCATGAATCTTTGACCTGTAAACAATAACAAAAACATAAATAAATAAAAAATCATCGATTAAAAAAAAAATGAAGAACAAACATAATATTTTAACAAATTAAAATGACTTATAAACAATTAACAAAAGATCAGACGTATTGTTGACACTAACTAACAAATTGTAATGATACGCAACTGAATATGCACCTCTTTTATAACCTCTTATTTAGACCTTCCGAATATCAACACAATTAAATATGAAGAAAGTTTTCCAATGTCAATACAATACTCCTATATAATTATAGATAGCAATTTTAGACAAATGTCATTAAACCACAATTAGTAATACCAATCCAATACACCTATATACTTGTTATTAATGCACATATTTGGAATGCCAATGCAATGCACCTGTATTATTATTATTACAAATCCCATTTTTTTAATTAATTAATAATTGTAGATGGAGTAATAAATACCAACCCAACGTGTCAAGATAGAGCAATATGATTGGCTTGTCAATCCAATGTGTCAAAATAGAGCAATTTTAAAGCTTCCAAAATGTGCTACATGACGATCAACCCGCATGGGTATTCAGCTTTATATATATATATATATATATATATATAAAATGCAACGATTAAAACTAACTTTGTTCTTAAAATTGTTTGCTTAATGTGAAAACAACCTTGTATTAATTAAGTAAAATCATTCATAGAGTGTTGTAATACAAAAAATAAAATAAATAGCAGTTGAATACATGTTAAAATGATATATGTGATCATCATATTGACTAAAAATAAATAATGGAAAAAAAATGAATTGGAAATTTATAATAATGAATAGTGAAAATATAAATAAAATTATATTTTTGGAAGTGGGTGGGGTTTATAAAGACGTTTGTATAAGCTTAAAAATTTGATGGGATTAACTTAGAATTGGAGTCTCGAGAGATAAAATGTGGGAACCAATAACATAACTCAACAAAATACCAAAATTACCTATACAATCCCCATAATAACCTTTTATTCATAACAATTTATTTTTTAAAGGTATTACTAATTATTAAACTAAATTAACGATTTTTTTTTTTTTTTTTAAAAGATAGTTACCATAGAATGCTTAGGACATTGTTGGCAGCCAAATGTCGTAGGCACAATGAATTAAATTTTAATATTGAATGAATGACAGTGGTTAACATTTGTGTAACTTTTGACGATTAGTTTGATGCTAATGATATTATCATATAATTCTAATAAGTTTAAAGTTTAAAGGTTTAAATTACTTTAAACTTAAATTGCTTTAAACTTTAAATCTTAAACCTTTCTCATTTTTATTGTAATTGGTATTTAAGTAAGCTTGTGTTTCTTAAACATGATTTTTTCTTAAAATTTTTCCATTATTATAATTTTATCCTAAATTAAATTTGAAAATGGGGATTATTAAATATTTTAGTGGGGTTAAAAAATATATCTTTTTATTTAGGGTTTAAAAAAAAAAAGCAATAGAAAAAATATTTATGATTCTATAGTGTTTGGGCTGATGTATGGGACATATATTTCTAAAAAGGCCGGGTTTGGGCTGACCCAGTCCACTGGATAAAATAACAGTTTTAAACATTGTAAATTGCTAATCCATAACTTTCATCAACTCTTATAAATAGCTAAATTGGAATTTTTTTTATCAAGTAGAATCCACTTAAGCTCTCTACTCTTGATGGCTTGATGCTTTCTCTTAAACCTTCAACACAAACATAGTAAGGATCCTACTCTTACACCAATAAAATTCACATCTAGAGTAAGGATTCTTACCTTTAAGTGCTTAGGATCAACTTATATCAACTTCTAGTCAAAAGCCCTCCAAAAATCCTTGGAAAAGTGAATGAAAGCTCGAGAGAATTGAAGGATGGAAAAGGCGGTGGAGAAGAAAGAATGAAAGGGTTTTCTAAACCCAAACCCTTATTAACTTACAATTAACACATGCTTTCCCATTTTGCCCTTGATCTTTCTTGAAAATTCCATCTTTGTCCTTTAATTCCTTACACTCACACCCCCAACAATTTCACTCTCCACTTTTCCTGCTAATTAGGGGTAGAAAGGTCATTTTGCCCCTATGGAAAATCCTCTAGAAACTTCATTAAACTTTTCAACTGGCCCGTCGCCTCGGCGAAGAACTTTTCGTCGCCCCGGCAAACAATTACAGAACTGACTCGCAAATCACAAAGCCGACGTCGCTGCGGCGAAGATTATTCTTTGCCCCGGCGAATACTGAATTTCAAAAATTCACCAAGTCTCAACCAACATCAGGGCAAACACTTAACCAAATCAACTCATCAATCCAACTAAGGGCCAACCAACTGAAAATAACAACATGCAAGCTTAAATGAGAACAAATCAATAAACATTCAAGCAATACGACACAATTTCACTATGTACCTCAAGTGGGGCGTTACAAAGTAATAACAAAGATTTACAATTTCTATTAAGTTGAATCATTGTTTGTTTTCTCTATTTTTATTTATTTGATGATATTATCTTTTCATTGTAGTAATGGCTTCCAAAAACTTAATGAAATTTATTCGAAGACTTGATTCTGAAGTTTTGTATAAAGGAGGATCAAGCAGTGAGTCTAAGTCAGAATTGTTAACGCCTTTACAGACTTCTGCTTTACCTGCTTCAGCCTCCAATTCTGTGAAGCCTTATTCTGGTTCCTGCCATGTTAAATTGATTGAAGAAGAAGATAACTAGTTAGAAGAAATTCCATTACGTAGATTGGTAAAACGGCAGAAAAGCTGTCAACAAGAGGGTTCAAATATGAATTCTGAACGAAAATGGAAAAATCTTTCTAAAGAAGAGCTAGATAGCAAAACATTTGGCCTAGGGAAAGAGGTAACGTTTTTTCAGTTTATCATGTGAATATATACTTTATTTGGCACGATGATGTTAACGTGGTTTCATTGTTTTTGAAATAGGCTTATGAAGGTTTCTTAGAAATCAGAGAACATTGGCTTGTTTCAGAAGATGTGATCTCATATTTGAAAAAATAAAATGAACATGTGATTTCCGAGGTTCACAGATTGGAAGAACAGTTGAAAATATCAAAGGAGGCATTTGAAAAGGTCAAAACCGAATTAAAACACTATCAAGAATTGTTTAGAAATGCTGAACAATGTTTTGCAAATGAGCGGTAACAAAAGGAAGTCTTTAAAAAGAAAAGTAATGAATTGTCTGAAGAAAATGATAACATCAAATCTTTAATTGCACAAGCTGAGAAAGATAAAGAAAAGGCTTATGATTCGGTGTCAGAAATGTTTTTGGCCACCAGAAAAGCTTGTGTCAAAGAATTCAAGAATATATTTCCAAATGAAGATTCTAGTTTTTTAAAGACAATTGTGTTGAAAAATGAGAAGATGCCAGCTAATAGAGATTATATTGACTGCAATGCTATTGTAACTTTCTCTGGTCCACTTAATGTTACTTTTGTAAATTTTTAAACCATTTGTTAAATATTTTGAGAGTATTTGCCAATATTTTGACAATATTTGCCATGCAAGTGTTTATAGTTGTGTTATTATTATGGATGTGGAAGCATTCAATTGATGCTAATTTTTGTGTATACGAAAAAAAGTCTCCAGCTCATGTAATGTTGCTTTTGTAAATATTTAAAGTGTTTAATAGTACTATTGATGTTAAATATCTTGACGATGTCTGTCGTGCAAGAGTTTGTGGTTGAGTTGCGTATGTAAAAAATATGCATTTATAATACATAATACATATAATGTAGCATTCATTGTACCTAGCAATAATAATATAGAACCTTTAAATATCTTTGTATCAAGGAATTTATGTTTCTGTATATATTTGAACATTTAATGTGACCTTTTCATATTCATATAAATATCTTCAAATTTTCACATTAATCTCTCATAAACAATGTCTTATATTATATACAATGTGTCAATCCTTTATGTTACAAAGAATGCTTTTTATTATATATAACATTTCAATCCTTTTAATTAAACACTTCTTTGAAAACAATGTTTGTCAATGTTTCTGTTGGTTCATCTTGTTGCAGGGGTAGCAGAATCTTGATACCTTGTCTTGAGGTTACTCTTGATAGTGTGACGTATAATTGACCATGTGTAAAGACTTGATGTTTCATATGCAATCCTACTGTTTTGAGTGATTGACCTTGGCTTTTGTTTATTGTCATACAGAAGCTAACTGTCACAGGTAACTCTCTTCTCTTCAACCTAAAAGGCCACTTCATATCTGCATTTGACATTATTATTATGGGAATTGTAACAATATCCCCAATATTTAACCCGGTAATAATCACTGCTTGTATGGACCACTTTCCTAAATGGGTTATAATCAGTCTAGTTCCACTGCAAAACCATCAAATTGATTCAAATTATGCAACAACATAATTGGAATGCCAATCTTTAGATGCAATTCATGTTTGGGCATGTCGGGGCCATCAAAGAATTAAGAAATTTGGTCGGATAGAGAATGTCATCATCGTTTTAGATACCTGCTGCTTTGCAAGTGCTGGCTGAGCTGAAATACGTCTTTCCATCTGTTGGTAGACTCTGGGTGATATAGTCGTTCAATCTATGTACTGTCTCATTTTTTGGTGTCAATATTGCTCTCTCTCTCTCTCTCTCATATAGTCAATATTATTTATTTAAGCAGATAAATCCAGAAAAACAGCATTCATAATTGTTTCTTTGTCACTGGTATGTTGATCGATTTTCAAGTCTTCAAGTATTTAAATGTAACTCTCATCTTCTGCAACGTCCCTTCCTTCTCCAACATCAAGTAACCATTTGTCAAAAGTCTTCAAGTTATCCAAAGTGTAGATGATGATAAACATACCTGTATTATGCCATGTTTTTTCCCTTTTGGTATAACTGGTAGAATCTATCTGAAATCACCACCTAGGGCAACAGTGAGGCCTCCAAATATTCTATATGCATTTGATTGATCTTTTTCAGACAGAATATCTTTCAGAGTTCTATCAAGAGCTTCAAAGCAATACCTATTTGCCACGGGTGCTTCATCCCAAATGATCAAAGCTGTTTGCTCAAGTAGTTTTGCCAATTGTGTCCCCTTTTTGATATCACATGTACTTTCCTCAGTGATATCTAAAAGGATTCAAAAACGTGAATGTGTTGTTCTTCCACCGGATAGCAACAATGTAGCAATTCCTGATGTAGCTACAGCTAGTACAATTTTACTCTTGGATCTTAATTTGGCCATGATTGTTGACCATAGGAATGTTTTGCTTGTTCCACCATGTTCGTAAACAAAAAATGGTGTTCCACTTTGATGGTTGACGAAATCAAGGATTGCATTGTGTATGTGTTTCTGGCCATTGTTAAGACCCTTATATAAATCATTATGCAGTGTTTTCATGTTGTCGATATCATAATCTAATTCCTCGGTAATTAATCTGTTCTGTGAATTCTCAAAAATGGAATAGTTTGGATTTGGTATTCCAAGGAAATCAGCCAAGGATTTTCCTGCCTTTTTCATCAGCTCTTTAATTTCAAACAATGCATGATTCTGAATCTGTTCCTCGGTGCTTCTCAATTCTGTCATCCACATTTTATGTTTAAGAATGTAGGGAATGTCTTTAGATAGGCGTTCTGCATTTGCTCTCCACAAGTCAGTTGGACTTTCCACTTCATTATATACAAGAATAGTTACAAAAAGTTGTCTTAACTGTCTTCTGGTAGCCCATGTTGATGCTTTATCCAAGCAATCATTCCACTCTTTGTCATCATCCAGCAATCCAATGCATAACATGCATCTTTGAATGTACTGAGTATCTCTCCGTTAACAGTTCGAATATCTTCAAATGATGTTGCTCCTCTTACTAAGTCCAGAAGTATTCACAAATTATATTTCTCACTGCTACCTGGAAATGCAAAATACACCCTGCCAGTACACCGTGATTTTTGTCATGGGGACCATTTTCTTTATGTATCGTTCCAAACTCATTTGCTTGGAAAATCATGATAAGTCAATGATCTTGCAGATTGGTATCGTTGATTACACTTCATCTATTCAGTCAATTTCGTTTGTGTAACAACCTTGCTTTCCAAGTTTAACCAAACACTTATTTGGATCGAAAATAACTGTTTGTTCGTTCTCTAAGTGGAATGGCAATCTTTCGATAGCTAGTTCTTTGTAATACATGGCAAACTGAAATATCCTCCAGCAAGCTTCCATATAAGAGATTAATGTTATATTTATAACAAACATGAACAAACAATATAAAAACATTATATTTGATGTATTTTGTACATACTTGCTGTCTAGATATGCCTTTATTTCATCTTTGTTCTGTAAAATCTTGCATTGATTGTTATGTTGACCATTGTTTTCAACTTCCATAGAAACTCTCATTCTATCCGGTCCTTTGTTGACATACTTGAATAGATACTTGATTAATCTATGTTGATTGCATATTTCAATATTTATGTGAGCATCAAACTTAACCAAAAGATTCCTATTATAAGAAACAACAAAATGGTTATCTAGTTTGATTCCCTTTTTCTCACCAAATGCTCCATTATTTCGTCTTCTGTACATTGGATATTTATTGTCATCCACTCATGTTTGATCGACAAATTTCTATAGAATTTTTTTTTTTTTTACATTTTCCTCTCTCTGTACATGGTGAATTCTTGTTAACATCACCGCACGGATCATGGATCATGTGATTCTCGACAACTGCAATGGAAACATGATCAGTTTCCTTATTTGGTATTTCAGTAGAAACTATTTCATCTATTTTGGATGCCGGAGGATTCTTATATTCGGAATGTAGAAAAACCAATATATGAGCATGTGCTAGGCTTCTCTTTTGGAAATCGATAATGTAGATAACTGACAAAAACAATTATAACGTGTTTAGCAGTAGCTGGTATGATATAATTTCATATCATAAATTATCAATGAATTAGATTTTTTAAAGAAGGTAGAAATATTATTCATTGGATTACTTACTTGCTACTGTTTCACCAAAATATTCACCTTTTTTTATCTCTCGCATTAGCTCAAGCAATTTGATCTCAAAAAACTCTGCAAACTGCAGTTACACTACTTTCTTGATCACATTCTCCAATTCAATTATGTAGATATTGTATCTCTGGCCACTTGGGATTACAGGTGAAGGTCAGAAAAATATATGGATATCCAAAACATCTGTAAATCGCCATTGCATCTTGATAATTCTGAACACGATATCGGGGACTACTAGTGTGAGATGAAGGGAGCAATGTAGATTTCCCTAGATGCTATGCATTAACATCATCTTTTGAAATGGCATCCATCAACCCATTGTATAGATCACTCCTTAATTTTTTGTGATTGTTTCTAATCCAACAAAATATTTCCTCTTCAATAGCCATATATGCATCCACAATATATTGCTATAATAATCTACCTAATCTCATCAGAGTATGCCCTTCATGTAATCTATACTGCAACCGAAATGCATAATATTCTCTCATGCTCAGCCTGTTTCTCTTAGAAGACTTTTTGTCAAGTGACTCTTTATGGTTAATGTCAATTTTGTATCCATCTTCTCCATATGGGAATAATATTGGATAACTTAATGCCATAAAGCTAGGATGCAAGTCAGAAATTCTTTGAAGACCCTTTTTGGAATGATGAACAATGATATCTTATTCGGCTTCTGAAATTCCAATATCACCAACAATTAAACCCGCAATTTTAGATGCAGTTGGCAAATTGTATTGTCTTCCATCTTTTTTCCTTTTCATTTTCAACTGCAAATGCATATTTCTAATATCATTCCAATGCATATGGTCCCTGACAGAACGAAAACTTTTAACCGATTCATTGTTTGCATCAAACATCAATTGCAATTCCTGCACTAATTCCCTATCATCAGTATCATCCGCTGTATTATCTCGTATAGAATTTAATCCATGATTGGTTTCATACTCTGTGTCATAAATATAAAGTTGTGCAAACTGAGGTTTCCTTCCTTCAGGTGGAAGTAATGATCCTATTTGGTGGTAATTATGTCCGCAAAGTTTGAAAACATATGGACCAGCACCTTGGTTAATCTCATGGTCAACATGCCCTCCCATCGATGTAAATGAGAACAATGAATTGAATATCCTTATTTTGCTTCTGAAACTAATCCCCTTGTTACCACTGCCCACATCCAATAAACTTTTTAATGGTTCTGGCGATTGTTTAAATAATGGTAACTGAACTTTGCCATCCATACAACATAATGAAAACAAAGGGATGGCTAGCTCCTGGTTTTTAATAGTTCACTCTTCGTACCACATGACTAATCCACAATGAATGCACTTGTAGGATGGTTCACCAAAGTTCCAGGACTCTTTTTCCACTGTGCAAAGAAATAACGTGATATTTTGAGAAAGTAATAAAGTTAATACTTACATGTATTCTGTTAATTTGGGAACTCACAATGATTTTTTTTGTTCCAAGTAACTTTAATATTTGAGTCAACAATTAAGTATGTCTAACTAACAAATGACATTTATTACCTCTTTCTGTTGAGCAAGATTTTGAACCTTTATTTGTCTCTGATAAAGATTTATTTTGTTTTTTCAATTTTGACCTAGAAATGAAAATAATTAAAAAATCATCACAATATTCAACAACACTTGCAATGCTATAAATGGTTCGGCAAAGTTCCACACCTTTATTTTTACAATGTAATGAAATAACATTATTGTAACGCCCATTTTGAGGTACATAGCTTATTCATGTTTATGTGCCTTTAAATGTTGTTTGTTGGCCCTTAGTTAAATTGGTATGGTGATATTGTTGTGTGGTTGCCCTGAATTTGGTGAAGACTTGACGAATTAGAGAATTACAGACTTCGCCGAGGCGAAGAATAAGCTTCGCCGCGGCGACGTACGCTCTGTAATTTTTTGTCAAGGCGAAGAAAAATCTTCGCCGGGGCTAAGAGTTGGCTGAATTTCTTGAGAAGTTTCTAGAGAAATTTTCCATAGGGGTGAAGTGACCATTCTACCCCTAATTAGCAGGAAAAGTGGAGAGTGAAATGTAAGAAAATTTCAGGGAGAATGCATTGGAGATGGGGTTGTATTTGTAAAGAATTAAAGGATAAAGATGGAATTTCTAAGAAAGTGTAAGGGCAAAATGGGAAAGAATGTTTATTTATATGAGTTAATAAGGGTTTAGCCTTACAAGCCCTCCCAATCTCTACACCCCATACACCACTTCCACTCTCCATTCCTCTCATCTCTTCATCAATTTTCTAAAGGAAATTGAGGGCTTTTGGTTGGATTTTGATAGGGATTTGATCCTAAGCATTAAAAGGTAAGGATTCTTGCTCTAGTTATGAGATTAATTTGTGTAAGTGTTGAATTCTTATTAAGTTTATGCTTAGGGTTTGAGAGAAGGAACAAGTCTACCAAAGGTAGAGGGATTCTTGTGGACTTACTCAAGCATAAGGTAAGTAAATCCAACCTAAGCTAAGATTTAAGTAATCAAATGATTTGATATGCATGTATATGCTTATGAGTTTGAGATTGATTGTTGAGAATGATGCTATTGTTAAGTATATGGCTTTTGATGAGTAGATTTAAGCCATGAGAAGTGGAGTTGGTATGATGGTGACCAAGTGAAGTTTGGTTGAATTTAGAAAGAATTTGAGTAGAATATTGAAGTGTATTTTCCTGGCCAGGATTTGTGATGATTCAAGGGAGTTTTACTCCAATATTGGATGGTTTAAGAAAGAAGGAGAATTATAGTTAAAGTAGAATTTAAGTATGCATGCTTGTTGTTTGATGAAATGCCTAAGAGAAACATATGCATGAGTAGAGAAAACTTAATTTTATGCAACATTGCATATTTGCATTACATGTTTGCACTTAAGAAAGAATTATGAGCATGAGCCATCCACATGCATATATTTGCATATGCATGAGAATTTAACGAAAGAATAAAGAATTAAAGAAAGAAAAGTGCTAAAGAAGAGAAAAGAATAGGTTGTTGTGATGGGAAACCCGTGGGTGATAAGAAGAAGAATTCCCACATACACGCCGCCTTAAGTGAGCGACATAAGAAGAAAAAGAATTTGTACGGCCCGTAAGATTGTATGTGGATAAAGGCTGTACCAAGAAGAATTTCCTACATGCACGCCACCTTAATTGAGTGGCCTAAGAAGAAGAAAGAATGTGTACAGTCCGCAAGAGTGCATGTAGATGAGGATTGTACTCACTCACACGACCAGGGTTCCGAATCCATGCATCAACTGAGTCCGATCGGCAAAGAATAAGAAAAGAAAGAAAGAAGAAGAAAGAAGAAAGAAGAAGAAATAAGAAGAATAAGAATGAGAAAGAATGAGAAAAGAAAAGAAGAGCTTGAGCAAGCAAGAAAAGAAAAAGAAGTAAAGAAAAGAAAGAAAAGAATAGAAAGAAAAGAAACAGAATAAGAAATAAAAAACAAGAGAGAAAATGCATTTCCTTGCATTAGTGCATGTGCATCTCATTCATGCATGCTACCATGACTTCCCTCATGGTTAGTGAGAATAAGAAAAGAAAGAAAGAACAGAGGGAATAAGAGAGAAAGAAAAGAACAAAAGGTACTAGAAACAGTGAAAGAAAAGAGAAAGAACAAAGAGAGAATGAAAAAGAAAAAGAATAGAGTAAGGGAAGAATTCAAGAGAAAGTCACGGGGATGAAAGAGTAGAGGATTTACTTACTGAGCAATTTGTGCTCACCCCGTTGTTTTCCATGTTTTGCAAGAAATAGGTGAGAAGTAGTCGGATGGACGTCGAGAAGCAGAGAGAAATGGCACTACTGTCCACTGTTATCAAAGTTCTTGTATATGTTATTTTGCTATGTACAGAATAATACTTTATAAGTAAAGGATTATATGTTAAATAAAGAAAAATTTGGGCCCATTTACTTTTCATTTATTCTTATAAGTATTATCTTTGTATAATTTTTAAGCATATTAGTTAAGAAAGAAGTTGTTACAATTATGTTTTTAAAATATAACAAACTGAATGTTTAAATGTATGTTGTCAGATTCAAAACTCATGATTGTGTTGTTCTAGATTAGTAATTCGAATATTAGAATCTGGATCTGTATATCGAGAAGCACCTGAAAAACATAGATTTATTTAGCCAATGTAACTTATCATAATCTCAAAAACATAGGTAACCATTAATATTATATTTTTTTTACCTCTTTTCCTTTTTAATTTAGACATCCTGTCCGTTCTATTTTCCTCGCATAACTGATTTACATTTACAGAAGCATTTGAAGAACTTGTTGAACCCTTCTCTGTGTTTGATACACATTGTTTCTGTTTTTTAGATCTCTCATCTGGGTTTTAAAATAATAATATTAGAATTAAATGCAACAAATCATATAATAGAAGAGCTTAACCAAAAGGAAAAAACAATAATTAAATATCTCATTTATATTTATATAGGTATTTAAAAAAATTATTATGACATTTGTCACCTCTTTCTATTGAGCGAGATTTTGAACCTCTATTTGTCTCGGATAAAGATTTCTTTTGTTTTTTTAATGTCTGACCTAGGAATGAAAATAATAAAATAAAAAGTCATCACAATATTCAACAACACTTGCAATGTTAAAAATGGTTCGGCAAAGGTCGACACCTTTATTTTTACAATGTAATGAGATAACATTATGTTTTTAAAATATAACAAACTGAATGTTTGAATGTATGTTGTTAGATTCAAAACTTACGATTGTGTTGTTCTGCATTAGTAATTGGAATATTATAATCGAGATCTGTAAACGGAGAAGCATCTGAAAAAAATAGATTTAGTCAGCCAATTGAACTTGTTATAATCTAAAAACATAGGTAACAACTAATACGATATTTTTTACCTCTCTTTCTTTTTAATTTAGACATCCTCTCCATTCTATTTTCCTCGTGGATCTCATTTACATTTACAGAAACATTTGAAGAACTTGTTGAACCCTTCTCTGTGTTTGATACACATTGTTTTTGTTTTTTAGGTCTCTCATCAGGATTTCAAAATAATAATAATAGAATTAATACTATACCATACAACAAATTATATAATAGAAAAGCTTACCCAAAAGGCAAAAACAATAATTAAATATCACATTTATATTTGTAGAAGTATTTAAAGAAATTAATCGATCTTTCTTTGTCTCCGATACACATTGTTTTTGCTTTTTCAAATGTGTTACCTGGAATTCAAAAAAATAATAATATGATTGAGACTATATTACACAACAAATTATATCATTAAACAAACTAGAAATTAATTCGCTCAACAATTATTTCATATCTATCAAAAAAGTATTCACAACCATGTAATATATAAAATAATTGTATGACTATACCAAAACAAATAAGCTAGTTATTTTTGTTTGGAAGTTTATTATAGATCATTTTGCTGTGAAATTCATACGTCAAAACACCAATTAATAGTTCATAAATAACTAAAACAACAAAGATATAGACTAAACTTGTTTACTCTCTAGATAATAATTATATAGAGTTCTAATATTAAGTACCTTTTTTTCTTTTTGGAGATTGACTTTCTAATTCGCTTTGAAAATTTAGGCCTTTTTTTGTTCCATATAAACATTCTCAATTTTCTATTCCCCTTGCATACTTTTGTTCTCAAATCAATGATATTTATTTTTCCAGAATCATATTCCAATCTGTAGTTTTCAATTGCTTGTGAATATAATTCTTGGATATATGATTGTATAGCTGCTGCATCTTGATCCGTAAGAACCATCTTACAATCTTGTACCTGACCAAAACAAAAAAAATATATTTTGTTAATTGCATTATTATTTTTTTTAGCTATGTTTAGTCCAAATTATTATAATTATATGCAAAAATTGATAACAAACAATTTACTAAAGTTTTTTATGTAAATTTATGGATCGACAAATGTTTTATTAAAACTTTATAGCATAGAATATTATAATTTTCCAACAAGATTTGAACTAAAACAGAACTTCATCTGTTACAGCCACACATTAAAATGGTTCGGCAACAAAAAGATATCCAAACAAAGGAGACATTTATTATTATAAGTATGAATAAATTGTTGGTTCAGCAATGATCTACCAAAAGTATATCATGCATTTGTTGATTCGACAACTGAGAATAACTTGCATCTATTTCAGTTATACTTATACAGTATTCTAATTAACTCATCACAATTCTATAGGCCCGTTATATATAAATAAATGCTTTATCAATTAAATTTTGATCTTACGGAAATCTTAATCGATTACAATTCTAATGAAAAATTATGATGAACAACGAAGTTTTCAATCTGTACTTTATTGCTTTTCCAAGAATTTATATAAATATTTTCAAAAATTAAAATCGCCAAATTCACCTGTATTAAAAAACTTGAGTAATTTGAATTTGATATCACAATCAATATACAATTTAACAATTATATAGAAATAGTTCACAGAAAGAATGTATATTCATCACCTTTAATAGGAACTACACTCTAACTATAAGGAGCAATCGTTTCCTCCAACTGTATATATCTACATTAATGAACAATAAAATAAAGACATAAGAGAAATACATCAGTAAGAAGCATATAAATATTATTATGCATAAATTATATAAGAAACGAAAACGGTACGATATAAAGCAAAAAGAAAATATAAACCTTAAAGTAGATCAAATACACCACACACAAGATAACATCAGTCTAATGTTCAGATAAATATCTCTCTCCCTCCCTCTCTCTCTCTCTCTCTCATATATATATATATATAGCAATGTTATTCATTTCAATAACCAATCAAACACAATATTCTATAACTTATACAATGTATGAGTCCGTTGAAATTCACATGTATATATATATATATTTATTTATTTATTTATTTATAAATGCCATGCATTATAACTCACCATATATTTATAGGGTCAGATTCATCTCCCTTGCAATTTATTAAGAGGAATACCTCATTGAGCAAATTAAATTTTACAAAATAAATCATTAGCAAATTAATAGTTCGACAAATTTTTATATCGTGAAATCTTACTTTTTATTTTTTTTTGTTTAAACAATAATTATATTCGCACTTGAATATCTTCCGCTTGTTTGAAACATTGCCTTTTAACATATTCATCGTCCTTAAAAGCAAATTAGGGATTAACGACATTTTCTGCGTTGATTCTATAATCACAGTTGCACTCCAAAAGTTTTCGTTTGTATCAACAAACTGAATTACATTACTTTACTGACTAAATTTCTTGTTTTTATCGACTCACATCACTGTTCAACTTTGTTTTTACTTGCATTAACCAACAATTTGTGAGCAATTTCAGTTTTTCTTACTGGCTTTTATTTGCATTTCCTTTTTCTGTCTGACAATGTCGCTTATAGAAATTCCTAGCACAATTACCGGTGCTGATCTTTTGCAATTCCGAAAACATTACAATATTTGCGACAATTTCGATTTATTACCATGCGATGGTTTTAAGTTTTTTGTAGATTCAGATCCCTCGCCTTGGGTTTTCACCTTTTTTGAACTTTTTCTCCAGTGTGGTCTTGTTCCTTCTTTCTCTTCGTTTGTCAAAGATGTCATGATTTCTTACAACGTTACACCTACTCAGCTCCATCCTAATGCCTGGAGAATAGTTTTGGGTTTGAATCATTGTGTTTGACACACAATATTATACCCATGTTTTACATTTTTAATTACTTCTACGCATTGAAAAAGAGGTCGAATAGTCCATTCTATTTTATTGAGAGTAGAAAAGGTCTAGTATTGTTAACTGGATTATCAAACAAAGTGCGTGGATGGAATGATAGGTATTTTATGTTGGGTTGCAAAAAAGGCTAGGGTGGATTACCCACACAATGGACAAAAGCTAACATATCCTACCACAATCTTGGTAAAATACATGTGAATGAATCTGGCATCCAAACATTGGAAAATTTTATTTGCAATCAAGAAACATTTCATGTTTTCGATTTGTTGGAGAAGTGCTCCATTCTTTAATTCAAAAGAGGTGTTGTAATTTTATATATGATCAGTTTATATTTATTTCTTAATTGTTTCTCATGTACCTTTTTTTTTTCCTGGTTATAGTGGATATCGAAAAAGCTTCTCCAAATTCAACAGCTTCAATATCAACTTCTACGCCTAAATTGATGGGCCCTATTTCTGCGGCACCAAATACATCTGAAATTGAACATAATGATGAAGATATATAAGAGCTGCCACTGATCAGGCGAAGCAAGCGCAAAAAGGAGTGTGATGAGGAAGCTCAAGTTTCAATTAATTCCTGCCAACAGTTTAAAGACAATGTCTAAAAAAGATCTTGAAGAACTTACATTAGAAGAGGTGAATTCTGTGATTTAAAATTGATGAAATTGGTTTAGTTTTAGTTTATTAAAAATTATTTACATTATTGTTGTTGTTCTTGACATGTTTGTGGAACAGAGAATTATGGCTTATTTGGAAAACAGTAGGCAGTGGCTGGCCTCCGATAAAGTCATTGCAAATTTGAAAACAGAGAAAAAAAAAATTGTTGCTCACAAGGCCAAAATCATAGAGGAAATAATGGATTTAGAGAAACAGATAGTAGAAGCTATGAATAAATTGGGGTTTAATAAGAAGAAACTATCAGTTATTGAACAATCATGTTCAAATGCAAAGTTAGAAAATGATGTCTTGAAAGAAAGGAGAAAGAATTGTTGGATTGCAACAGCAAACTGAAATCTACGCTTGTTGCAGTTGAAAAGGAAAGAGATAGAGCTTTTGATGTTGTCTCACACATGTTCTTGAACACTCGAGAAGTGCATTGTGATGCATTTAATTCCAGATTTCCTGATGAATATTTTAGTCTCTTAGAGGATTTGATTCTGCAAGACGAAGAGAGAGATTTGGTAAAAGAGGATTGAAATGGCAACGTCTGTGGTAACAGCGAAAACTCAGTTTAGACTTTGACGTTTCCTGTTACTTGTGGTATCTTTTGAGAGATGTGGAATTACATATAATTACGTAACCATGGATATTGAGTTTCATGGCATTGTTTTGTGTTTGGTTGGGACTTTCAAGAATATAAACAATCATAACTACCAGCCGTTGAAAATCTCGATATGTTGAAATTTATTCAATTAGAGCTAGTTGACAAGTGATTCGGTGGAGTTGTAGCACCAATGCCAGATTGACTTTAAGAAGAATAGTGAGAAGGGTATTGATGTGAATGGAATTGCTGAGCTTTTGATTTTGACAAGGCTTGTCTTGAACGATGGTGATGGTGTTCACTGGATTATGTTTCATAGTGGTTTATGTTTGTATTTGTAAAAAAATTCCCTGATATATTATTAATGAACTATGTGTGGACCTATTGTAACTGCTATACTTGGTTAATGACCGGTACACTGTTAAGAACGTTGATTTGGATTGTATCAGCAAATATTGAAATATTGGTATTACAATATTGCGAATCTATTGTTTAACCAATACAAAATAATTTCAAAGAGTAAAAAAAAAAAAAAAAAAAAAAACAATTTATATGAGAATAGAGATTTGTTTAATATATTTTAATATCAAAATAGCACGCACTGCTTTATATATTTATCAAGGTTCAACAAACAATGTATGTCCAGGTTTTGTAGTCATTTGATCAAAACATTCCGATTTGAGATCAATCGAATACTCTCGTGTCTTAACATCAACAACAATAAGCTTAACATCATCCACGATTTCAAATAAAGCATTAATCATATCGTTGCATTTTTCTCTTGCACCATTTAGATTTTCTATGTTGCTGCAAACATTGGGTAGTATATGTTTGAACTCCTTCTGTCTGACACCCATTGCCGCACAACAGGTTTAAAAAAAGAATGAATTTCAATAAATATTTAAACATTCTAGGAATACAAATTGCATTATAGCTGTATATATATAAAAATAATAGCATAATATAAAGTTGAATTCCAAATAAATAAGTCAACTAATAACACAGAATTTATAATATTTTTTGTTTAGTTTTATATTACACAAAATTTATATTACCTTCTCTCTTGATGCCTTCCCATTCCAAGTCGCTCCTCATTTGCAAAAAGCAAAGTATCCTTTTCTTTCAAATCCGAAACAACAGCGACTATAGAATTCATCACCTCGACCAGCAAATGCATGCCTTCTTTGATTTTTGTTTTCATAGTATTTATATCGGTAACATTGTGGTCGATGTCATTCAAAATCCGTTTCAGGTCTCCTTTTTCTCCAGCCATTATCAAACCAATTAAAGGTAAAAGGGATAAAGAAGATCCACAAACGTATAAAAGTTATATGAAAAAAAGGTAAGATTGAGAGTTATATATACATACAATTTCAAGAAGAGTTTAAATAAGAAGACAAAACAAATATATGGAAAACAAACAGACATGTTGTATTAAATGAATGAAACAATTGAAGAATCCGAAAATATCAAAAACCCAACCGAGGTGATATGCACTGACTTGAAACCTTTCATTGATTTAATAAATAATTACATCAGGAAAACCAATAAAGAAATAGTAATAAATAAGTATAATGATAAAACAAAAACAAAAACAAAAACAAAAAAACTATTTTGGATAGTTTCAAAAGAAACAATAATATATATTTAGTTAAAGTCCAATGTTTCATACAGTGGTTACAGCTTGATATTAGCATAACAATTTGTTTAGTAGACCAATGGTAAAAATGGTATTATTCAATGAATGATATATAAACATTATCAAACTTAACTAATATGAAATCGTATTCAAATTAATTTGTTATTTTAATCTAGTTGATGGTTTTATATTAACCAGGTAAATAGTTTATTAAATTACTAATGACATTTTAGTTTTGTGTTCCATTTATGTTTCGCCGGTTGGCTTATTTGAATTAAATATATTTCACCAATTTTTTGCAATATTTAACAATAACGCTGTTTGAGGTATTCCTAAAAAATTAAATATTATTTTATTAAAAAGTACACCTGCTATTTCAAAAACATTGGTCCAACCGGTTTTCTACAGTCGGCGGATTAACAATCATTTATGTTTCATTAATATATTCATTTATCTGGGGTTTTTTTATTTAACTCATATTCGATCTATTTCTTTAAGCTATGTTCACGCCCATTGTCTGTCCAACACGCTATCAGTGTAATTGTTTCAACTTTCTCTCGTGTCAGTGCTGATTTTCTTCCGAAGTGTTTGAAGCTTTTATGTTGATATCTTCTACATTGTCGATTCAGTTATTGTATATCTCATCCCTTTTTTTAATACTGTTCTTTATTTTTGGTAGTAGTTTCATCTGTTTGTTTGTGTAATCTATCGTTAAAATTTGTTTAATATTATAGTATACAGTTGTATTTGATGGGCATTCCTACGAATTGAAGTTATTTCTATGCAATTATAACACCTATAAAAAATTTGGATGAAGCATTATTAAAAATGAAAACCTAGGTTTACTACTCATAAGAAATTAATAGTTGAAGGGTCACAAAAAGGGAAGAAACATGAAAAAATTTGTTACAACTACTTTTATAAAGAAATTTCTTATTTCAGAATTTACATGTTTGAGATAACAATTTTCTTTTTCCGTTTGTTTTTCTTGTTAATATATGTCAATTTCATATTTGGTCTGCTTTGTTGTGTAATCCTGGTATAATGGAAAAGATGAAACAATCAGCAAAGACGGTAGAATCACAAACTAAGAGGAAAGAAAATGAAAAGAATTTATCTGAAAGAACTAAACGAAAGAAAGTTGGTAGAGGTCCTGGTAGACGCTCTGCAAGACTCCAAGGAACAGTTGTGCATCTCACAATGAAGATGTTTAGCATGTGATAGAATCAATGGTTTTCACTGACAACGACGAAGAAGTCGAACTGCAATCACCTCAGCAGATGAAACAGGCTGAACCAAGTAATACGATTGAAAATTTGAAAGGAAAGGTTGACTATTTAAAACATCTAATCAAAAATCAGCAACCCAGATATAGAGACTTGTACTTCGAATCCCAAAAGAAGGTATAGAGACTCTAGTAGAATATGATTCGCTTTTCTAGATGATTTCAAATGCTATATCTATTTAAGTACTATTAATGATTTTAATGATTTTGTTTTCACTCCAACTCAGGTTGAAACCTTAATAGAAGAAAATCATCAGTTGGCTTTGAAGTTACAAAATGCACATGGAAAACTTGAAGCAGTATGACTTCTACAAACTTTTATAAACTCACAATATTTTTATAGCAAAATAATGTCTTTTCCACAAACTATATTTTATATATGAAATTAGAGAAATGAATTTGAATACTTGAGAAGATCATAAAAATTGTGTTAAATTTATTTGCTTGCAGACAAAGAAGTACACCGGATTATGTCTGAAATTTATAAACAAACGAAAGAACACGGTCTTTCCAGCAAATTCAACAGAAGTTCAAGATACAATCAATGTATCCTCTCAACAAGAGCATGAGCATCAACCTCGTCGAAAGGGTAGACCCCAATTGAGCAATAGAAAGAATATCCAAAAATGAAGGCCCAATTCATTTATGTATTTAATCTATTCAATATGAAAGGAACACTTTATGAAAATTTCTATGTTGTTTCTTTTGGATTGCTTTTTATAGTTTTTATGTTTTTTATGTGAACTTAAAAAACATTTGGTAGCTTTTTTACATGAATATTGCAATGTTATGTTGTTTTGGATCGCTTTATAGTTCTTTTCCTCTTTGTGATGTGCCCTAATATGTTTGTATAAAAATGGTCTAATTATATTTTCAGCACATCCACTTGTACAATAATATTGTATTACAGACATGTTTTTGACATTCGATGTCAGTATTTGTAGCAAATTGTGCATGATATTTAATGTTACATGAATAATATTGAGATCAACTATTAAACTTAAAATTTATACCGACCTTCCGTAATTTCTATAACTTATAATAATTTCAAGTTTGACATTGTAAACTAAAACTTTTCTCACAATATATGATTAATTATTTCTCTAAAATCAGTAACCTCCAGTCTACTTCTCAAAACAAACATTTGTTCACACAGTCCATTCAAAAACTTTGTGTTAATAATTGAGAACACGATAATCCAATTAATTTCAGGATTACTATATCAAACAACATAAAAGTTATTTCGGCAATTCCGTCAGACATACTCACATTACATTTCCTGTTATAAAATTAATGAAAATTTACTAAAATTAAATGGAGAATAGTTTGAAAACAAGCATATGTTATACTTATTTTATTCATTTAAAACAGTAACAAAAAAATAATAGTTTGAAAACTATAATTGATTCGAAATTTCATAGTTTCATATTTATATTATTATTTTAAATAAAGATTTTCAGATATAAAAGTATCTCGAACTATTAATGTACACGTATATAATTTCATCAATTTCATATGCCAACCATTCAACTTGATTGTTCATAGACTCAAAGGTTCAATTTTGTATTCCTGAGTTAAAGGTGCAATATTTTTTTTTTTTTTTACATGAATAGTTTGTTCACTGTTTTATACTAATTGTGGTTTAATATTATATTTATTTTGTTGGCATTCATCAATAAAGATAAAGCATTTTCACAAAAGATGTCCCAATTACATTATATATTTAATCTATCAAATGTGACATGATCACTTTATCAAGACCTCAACTTTTTTCTTGGATTGCTTTCGTAACCCTACTACTGCTTTTAAAATTCTCATCGTCACTTTCTTTCTCATTTCCTTGTTCCCTCTCTTTCAATCTGTAACATTGTTGTACAAGAATGTCTATCCTGTTTTCATCATCCTCAGGTTCAATCTTGCCACCGTTTTTCTAGACACATCTTTGATTTTTGGTGTCAGTATTTGTATTCACTCACGTCTGACATCGATGATTATGATCCATGCTTCCATTACTTGCTTGTTGTTTCTTACAAAACATTGATACCACTTCAATATTATGGAAATTAACTATCTAAGAATAAAGATTATACTAACCTTTTGCAATTCTCGGAACTTATCATCCTCAAGATTCTCATCAATCGGAAAAAGTTTGTGACAGTATAAGATTCATATCCTTCCTTTAGATCCATAATTCTAACTTGATTTTGAAAACGAAAATCTGTCCAGACAGGTCACTCAAAACTTTTGGGATATTCTTCTGATCATTACCTTGTTTGTTCAACAGTTGAGAACATGATAACAACCAATCTCTGGGTTACAATACAAAAATATAAAAGTTACTTTGGCAGTTCCATCTGACGCTCTCATTCCACCTTGGATCTGTTATAACATTAACAAAGCAATTTTACAATAAATGTCTGAAATTGAATATACTTTCTATTGCATTGACAATACATAATTATAAACAGTAAAAAAAAAACAATGATATACCTCATCTGAGGAGATTTCAATTCTTTGTTGCATTTCTCACAATATAAATAGGTATTCTATTGTGAGGAATTTTCTTCTTGCAATTGGTGCAGAATTGTAACACCAACCATATCTATCATCAACTTCAATATCTTGGCCTTAATTGTATACTCCATCAACTATCAATGTAATTTCTGTCACAAACTACGTTACAATAATCAGTTTAACGTTTTAGTGAACACTGTAAATCATCAACATCATGGCACATAAGATTGGAACATGTTTAAGTGATGTTCTATTCTCAAACATTTCCTTCTCAATCGGAACTTGATTCAGAATCTTTTTTGTAATTGAATTACTGGCAGAATTCCCATTCTGAAATAACAAAAAAGTAGATAAAATTTAAATATGAGTCTATTCATGAAATTACTTAAAAAAACTATTTCTCAAACACATACTCTTTCTGTAGAGAATGCACTCCCAATATCTAAATTTATATAAAATCTAGATGCCAAAGTTGTATTGAGATATAATCTTCCTGTATGGAAAAGAACATAAGTTAGTAATCGAAAATATATTAACTTCATGTAATATATTTTTATTACCTTGAAAAACTTTAACATTTATTGAAGTAACTATTATGACAATTGGGTTGGTACTTGCTGATTACAAATCTCACCTATTCTTCGGAAAAATTTCCCCATAACGTAATGTCAACTGCTTCTCTAAAATAATATTAGTGTAAATTATTTAAAGGGAAGAAGAACGTAAAAACATTAACAAAGGAATTTACTCTACCATCTGCTGTCTGATGTCCTTTTTATTCTTTGCGACTTGATCTCTTCAATTTCTCCTATTGCATTCAAAACTCCATTGACATCTGCATATAATTTATCAAATTTGATGTACAAATATATTTCTCACGCATTTAAACACAAATATACAAATTAACTATAGATGATAATAAACTGTATCATTTGTTCTATTCTGAAGATCATGAAGACCAGCAAATTCAAATTTATACTTGGAATAAAAACTCTGGGTTCTTATTTCTTGTACAGTCGTGATCATGAGAAATTGTATATGGTATTACCATAATAGGTGCTGTAAGAGGAGCAGATGGTATGACTTTTATATGTCTGATCAAATATATCGACCCTTCATGAAGCTGATTTTTAAACTTTGCAATCCTATCTTTGGTATCGAGGCATGAATAACTTGATTCAAAAAACCAGTGAAAATCACACAATTTAAGCAAATCTGTATAAATCGGAAGTAAAAGTCTGAACATTATTTTCAGACTATATTTTATACCTGTTCATCAAAAAAATCATGTCAAGGCTCATAAGTTTGTCACCCATTTTGAAATTCCTACACTCCCACAATCTAGATACTCTGACAATGACTATCCAATCATCTCTTGATTCATCAATATCTTTAAGAAAAGTATTAGACATTGTTATGACTTGCCTGCAAAAAGAAATTCATTCTTAATACAATTCAGTAAAAGCAATAAAGATTCCCAGCCGAGATTTTACAACTAAAGCAAATGTCGTTGTATCACAATTATAAATAAATAACATAATGTTTCAATTTTATAATCTAATTCATACTATAAATATTTCTTATCACAATTTAATAGTATGCCGAATTTTTTGTTCGGTACTGAAATTTTAAACTCCAAGAAGAACTTACTGATTTACAATTGTCACGACAATATTGTTTGTCAATTTGTTTATTACAATATTATAATATTATTATACGCAAATTAATAGCTTTTATAGACGAATTCATAATCCAATATATACAACATTACGATAGAAAGATAAAAACAATTGAACGTATCACATTACCTGTAACAGGAACTATATCTCAATTATGCCAGCAATTTGTTTTTTTTTTTTTTTTTTTTGTTTTGTTTTGTTTTGTGGGAACAATGATCTAATGATATACTTTCAAGTACATAAACAACTACGTATATATAACAAACACATTAATTTCAAGAGTTATGTATATAAAACCTCTCACATCCACATAAATATTCCTCACACTTCACATTAATTTCACATTAAACATAATACATAGCAAATACAATGTATTGATCTCTTTCAGATAAACATCTATCCACAAAATTGCATCAACTACAATAACACTTAATAAACAGCATAACAATAATAACAAAATTAAATAACGACTGTGATTTTTTTTATTTTTCTAATTTTTTTATGTGGACAAGTGTAATTCTTATTTAAGTTGCATTCGATGCAAACTTACACTATTATGTGACATAAACAGTACCATAAATTTATTCAACAATTTAACAAAAACACTACATTAAGAACAACATTAAATATCATAATACCAAACATCATCATAATACCAAACACATCAATCAAAAAGGAAGTACATTAACCCATAATTAAACCAAAATTCTGATTTCGTGATCATTAATAGTAATATCACATTGAAAGTATCACATAACAATACAATGCACCTATCGATTTTGGATAAAATTATTAATAGCACAAATCCAACACATCGAAAAGGAGCAATTGTAAAGCTACAAAACACGATATCAAGAGACTAATACCATTACCAACAACATTAAATATGAGAACATCAAACATCATCAAAATACCGAACATATCAATGAAAAAGTAAGTGTATTAACCCATCAGGCTGCATGATTAGTTTGACACTTTCTTTATTACAATTTATCCGCATAAAATACCATGATTCAAAAACCACACCTCTAATATACTAAATAAATTATCGCACAACAAAAGGTTTATTACAATGGAAATCATAACCTTTATCGTTTATAGGTTGATACTGAAATTTTCAACTGGTAGAGACATTGAGTTGCTTCAATTTTTTTAATAATATTGACACTTTGGCTGATATAAACTCAAAGAGAAGTCAAGCCACTTTATTTTTTATTAACATTATAGTTCGACATTTTTAAAAAAATTGTCTAACAAATTGTATGGAATCTGTTGTCTAACCATTGTCTATAAATGATTGTTTCAAAAAGTAAGTGTATTAACCCATCCGGCTGCATGATTAGTTTGGCACTTTGTTTATTACAATTTATCCACATAAAATACCATGATTCAGAAACCACACCTCTGATATACTGAAAAAATTGCAGTACAGCAAAAGGTTTATTATAATGGAAATCATAACCTTTATCGTTTATAGATAGATACTGAAATTTGTATCTAATAGAGACATTGGGTGGTTTCAATTTTCTTAATAATATTATTGTTCGACAGTTTTGCTAATATAAACTCAAAGAGAGATCAAGCCACTTTATTTTTTATTAACATTATAGTTCGACATTTTTAAAAAAATTGTCTGACAAATTGTATGGAATCCGTTGCCTACCCATTGTCTATAATTTAGATATAAAATGGTGATAGGGAAAATATCGACTGTGATATCATGATTTTAAAATGCTTGGAAATTCGACATATCAAGGTATCATCGAGGTCTACATTCCATTGTCGAACCATGCATAACCAAGATCTAATTAATTGTATTTATAATTTGTTACAACTTTTCTAGGAACACTACTAAACCATGAATTTGAATACTTATCCATGATTTAAGGATGCCCGAAATTTGGATAGCTTGATATATCAGAAAGATAAACAATTCCATCTGTTCCTATGTTAGTCACTCCCAAGTTATTTTTTATAGTCAGACCAAGTATTAGGCAACTTGCCTGATACCAACTAAGAGAGACATTAAGCCACTTAATTTTTTATGGATATTGTTCGGCAACTTTAAAAAATGGCCTAACAAATAGTATGGAATCCGTTGCCTAACCATTGTCCATAACTATGATTGTTCAAACTATCCAAATCTTTACATCATCAAATGGTTGATATATCAGATCGAATTGGTTATAGTCAATATACAATGATTTGTTGGTTGTAGTCAATATACGATTCACAATTTATCCATAAGGTATCATTGAGGTCTACATTCCATTGCCGAACCATTATCACAATATAATTGGTTGCGTTTATAATTTGTTATAACTTTTATAGGAACACCGGTAAACCATGAATTTGATCGGAATTTGAATACCTTGACACAATTTCATCTGTCCCTATATTGGCCACATTCGGATAAATACTGGGATTTTTTTGTTTTTATAATTTTTTTATGTGGACATGTGTAATTCCTATTTAAATTGCATTTGATACAAACTTGTATTATTATGTGACATAAACAATTCCATTTATTTCATCAACACCTTAACAAAAACACTACATTAAGAACAACATTAAACATCAGAATACCAAACATCATCATAATACTGAACACATCAATAAAAAAGAAAGTGCATTAACCCATAATTAAACCAAAATTTGGTTATCCTAACCATTAATAGTAATATCACATTGAAAGTATCACATAACAGTACAATTACAACACAGCAAATGGTTTATTACAATGGAAATCATAACCTTTATCATTTATAGACTGATACTGAAATCTTCAACTGAGAGAGACATTGACTGCTTCAATTTTTTTATTAATATTATAGTTCGGCAGATTTGCTAATATAAACTCAAAGAGAAATTAAGCCACTTCATTTTGTATTAATATTATAGTTCAACATCTTTAAAAAATTGTACTAACAAATTGCGATGATACACAATTGAACATGCACCTCTTTTATTCCCCCTTATTGAGACCTTTCGAATACCAACGCAACTAAATACAACTTCAATACGAAAAAAGTTTTCTAATGTCAATATAATGCACCTATATAATTATAGATAGCAATCCTAGACAAATGTCATTAAACCACAATTAGTAATAGCAATCCAATACACTTGTATACTTGTTATTAATGCACATCTTTGGAATGCCAATGCAATGCACCATTATTATTATTATTATTATTATTATTATTATTAATACAGATCCCAATTTTTTAACTAATTAATAATTATAAATGGAGCAATAAATACCAATCCAACATGTCAAGACAAAGCAATTTGATTGACTTGTCAATCCAATGTGTCTAAATGGAGCAATTCTAGAGCTTCCAAAATGTGCCACATGGCAAACAACTTGCATGGGTATTCAGTTTATTAATGCACATCTTTGGAATGCCAATGCAATGAACCTGTATTATTATTATTATTATTAATACAGATCCCATTTTTTTAACTAATTAATAATTATAGATGGAGCAATAAATATCAATCCAACGTGTCAAGACAGAGCAATTTGATTGGTTTGTCAAATGTGCCACATGGCAACAACCAGCATGGGTATTCAACTTTATATATAAGGCAAATACTGAGGATGTAATTAATTGCATTCATAATTTGTTATAACTTTTCTATAAACACTGCTAAACCATAAATTTGAATACTTATCCATGATCTAAGTAACGCAAAAATTTGGATAGCTTGATATATCAGAAAGATAAACAATTCCATCTGTTCCTAAATTAGTCAGTCCCAGCTTATTTTTTATAGTCAGACCAAGTATTAGGCAGCTTGCCTGATACCAACTTAGAGAGACGTTAAGCCACTTCATTTTTTATTGATATTGTAGTTCGGCATCTTTAAAAAATTGTCTAACAATAGTGTGAAATCCGTTGCCTAACCATTGTTCATAATTATGATTCTTCAAAGTCTGCTACGGTTGATAACTTCACCATCAAACCATCAATTTGGCTATAGAAAGGTAATAGAGTGGATACCAATCCACAATTTATCCATAAGGTATCATTGAGCTCTACATTCCATTGTCGAACCATTATTAGGATATGATTGGTAGCATTTATAAATTGTTATAACTTTTCTAGGAGCACTGCCAAACCCTGGATTTGATAGGAATTTGGACACCTTGATACAATCCCATATGTTCCTATATTGGTCACTTTAGGAATATTTCATTGGCGCAAGTCCAAAGGAAAGGATAGTAAATATTTTGTTAAACCAACAACTTAGAAAACAGTATAAGAACATTAAGATGATTAGACCTTCCTGACGCCAATGCAATGCACACATACTAACAAAAGGAGTAAAAAATCGTCATCCATAATTGGGTGGCATGATTTGCTTGGCAACTTGTTTGTTGTAATTCATTGCATAAGATATCACGATCCATAAAACACATCTTTGATATATTGCCTCAGTATTAATAAATACATAGATGATTTAGACACATACAGTTGCATACATCAAAATCACCATATATTGACTACAACCAACAAATCTTTACATCATCAAACGCCAACCGCAAATGTTCATGCAGGTAAGATAAATTGCACAATAACAACCATCACAATCCAGCAACATTGAACCCGGAATAACCAAATCTCTGAATCACCATCACCATCACCATCATGATGTGATACCAACCATGACACTCCGACAGCATGAAACGTTGACGTCTACAATGACCAAACCCGATACAATAACATTTCATTCATAAATCACAAAATTGAACCTCAACTACTATCGGATTTTGCCACCCTATGACAACAGTGCATGCACCGAGCATCACAATTCGATGATAGTTGAGGACCGATTGTGTAACCTGAGAACAAAGTTAGCAAAAACAACACTCACATGAGTCCTATTAACATAAACCAATCCATAAATGTTTCATGTAGCTTGGTCCCAAAACAAATGCTTACATATCGGCTGGAACGAACAGATAGCATGGCCAAAAAAACAATGCTTAATCTTTAGACAAAGTACAGACCATGAACATTTAATGTTACTCAGGGTCAACAATATAGGAAAAACTAATTGCCCGTCACATGAACATACCAACAACAAATACTCATTGTTAGGCCAAAAATGTAAGCGGAAAAATAAAATCAGCAAACATCAGTGAACATATAATTCACGCTAATTGATTGCAACCACAGACATACTAAATCAATGAACTTATCGAAGACTTAATAAACACAACTTGGTACAAAACATGTTGGACATTGTATAAACACGTCAACTTTTTTTCCTGTAACCTGGAAATGAAATCAACGAATTCACATTTTATACCGATCAGTCGGCAGAAGAGACGCACCAAATCAATGACTCTACCAAAAAAAAAAAAAAAAACACAAATCCTCATTTCCTTGAAAACAAACATAACAAAATGTAACCGATCTTCATGTTAACATTGTTAAGGAACAATTATCCATCTGTATAAAAACTGGTACCTAAAAAAGGGAAACAACAAAAGTTAATTAATATTCATGTTAAAAATATCAAGGAACACACTTACCGTTCAGAAGGAATAACACAATCAATCATTCAAATAAATTGGTCGATCAAGAACAATCATTCAATCTAACAAAAAACGTTAAAATAGTTGGGAGACATACTTACAGTTTCGCATTAAAATACTTAGAAGATATACTTTTAGTTCAGAAGAACAAATCAAAATAACAAATCATATGACAATATCAATCCAACATCCTGCCTTTATTCCATGCCAACTCATGAATCTCCGACCTATAATCAACAACATAAACATACATAAATAAAAAACCATCGATCAAGATGCACATGAAGAACAGACATATTATGTTCACAAACTAAAATAACATATAAACAATTAAAAAAAGACCAGACGTATCATTGACGCCAACTAACAAATTGCGATGATACACAACTGAACATGAGCCCCTTTTATAACCCCTTATTTAGACCTTCTAAATACCAACGCAATTAAATATGATTTCAATACGAAGAAAGTTTTTCAATGTCAATACAATGCACCTACATAATTATAGATAGCAATCCTAGACAAATGTCATCAAACCACAATTAGTAAAAGCAATCCAATACACCTGTATACTTGTTATTAATGCACATCTTTGGAATGCCAATGCGATGCACCTGTATTATTATTATTAAATTTTAATAAAAATCCCAATTTTTTAATTAATTAATAATTATAGATGTATCAATAAATATCAATCCAACGTGTCAAGATAGAGCAATTTGATTGGCTTGTCAATCAATGTGTCAAAATTGAGCAATTCTAGACCTTCCAAAATATGCCACATGGCGAGATGCATCAATAAATACCAATCCAACATGTCAAGATAGAGCAATTTGATTGGCTTGTCAATCCAATGTGTCAAAATTGAGCAATTCTAGAGCTTCCAAAATGTGCCACATGGCGAACAACCCGTATGGGTATTCATGGCGAATAACCCGCATGGATATTCATGAATCTTAGAGTTAAAAATATCTCATTAAACCACACATCCAACATGGCAAGAGTGAGCAATTCTAGAGCTCCAAAAATAAACCAATTTTTTAGCCAAAAAAAAAAAAGAAAAGAAAAGAAAAAAGTGTCCTACGTGTCACTCAAATAGGTATGCTTTAACTTTGGATTTGGAATACCAATTCAGCAATTAATATCTCTCTACAACATTACCAATAAAATTCAACCACATGGCAACCACAAATCCTATGTGTCAAAATGGAACAATTCTATGAATTTCAAAATGTGCCAATATCCATGCGGGTTGTTCGCCATGTGGCACATTTTGAAATTCATACTAGTTCAGACTTTCTGAAATTTCCATAACTCACAAGTACATGAAAGCAGAAATAAGAGCAATATTTTACCTACTAAAGATATTTGCAGTCTCGTCAACCAAATTCCATTAACTTCTTAGAAGCATTTCGATATAACAAATATGGAACTTGAACTTCATACTCAAAATCTCCCGATAGATTCTTCACTAGATTTTCTATTTATACAAACACCGTATGATTAAAGAAAGAAAAAGAAAAGAAAACCCAATTGTATAAACGAGAAGAATGTATATAGCATTTGCAAGATTTCCCATTGAGCTAATCGACATATCAGAAACTTTGGCACAGTACAGCTGTAGGCAATTTTTTCAATTACAAAGAAATGGAATTTTCGCTGTCAAAAGCTTAAAATGAAATTTAAATAAAAAAATGGGTCAACCATGAGTAAAATTTAAAAGTGGAAATATAACCAAACTTTACATAGTACTTAAATGAGCCAGAAAAACAACCAACAGTTCAAACTTAATAATTATCAACTCATCAATAGGTAATATGTTGGAGTTCCACACTGACTAGGCACACTCATGTCTATTAGTTTATAAGACGGAATAATCCTCCCATTCAACAAGGTCTTATTGGGTGAGGAGGCAGGCCCCCCTCAAATTCTATCATGGTATTAGAGTCAAGTTTAGTTAAGCTAAGTGTTTGACTAGCGGGTGAAGAGTGCAACTATCTCCATCAACAACCTCTATCAAAGTCAGGTTCAGTTGAACTGAGTGCTTAACTAACGGGTGAGGAGTGCAACTACCTCCATCAATAACCTCCATGAACAGGCATGACTGTAATGACTTCTTTCTACTAATATGCTCACAAAAGATACTTACTAAAAATACATATATATAGACTAAAAAGTAGTTGGGCCCAAGTTTTTTTTTCTTTACTTAATATATACATTCTTTACACAGTACAAAAATAACATATACAAAAACTATCAAAATGGTGGATAGTGTAGCCATGTCTCTCCGCTTGCCGATGTCCATCCGACCGCATCCTCACCTATTTCCTGCAAAAACATAGAAAGCAACGGGGTGAGCACAAAAATGCTCAGTAAGTAAATCCTCTACTCTGCTATCCCCGTGCATCACTCTTTAATTCTTTCCTTACTCTACTCTTTTTCTTCTTTTTCTTTCTCTGTTTCTTACTCTCACTGTTCTTTTCTTTCTTTCTACTTCTCTCTATTCTTTCTTTCTTATTCTTTCTATTCTTCCTAACCATGTTGAAATTCATGGCAATGTACATGAATAAAATGCATATGCAATAATGCACAAAAATGCTTTTTCTTTCTTATCTCTATTTTCTTGTTCTATTTCTTTCTATTTCTTTTCTTTTCTTATTCTTTCTTTTCTTATTCTTTGCTGATCGGACTCGGTTGATGTATGGATTCAGAACCTTGGCCATGTGAGTGAGTACAGTCCTCATCTACATGCACTCTTACGGACCATACAAATTCTTCTTTCTTCTTAGGCCACTCAATTAAGGTGACGTGCATGTAGGAATTCTTCTTGGTACAACCCTCATCCACATACACTCTTACGGGTCGTACAATTCTTCTTCTTCTTATGCCACTCAATTAAGGTGACGTGTATGTGGGAATTTCTTCTTAACACTCACGGTTCCCCATCACACCAACCTATTCTTTACTTTTCTTTAACACTCTTTAATTCTTTAATGCTTATTCTTCCTTTCTTTTTATTCTTAGAGTGTTTTATTCTTTCTTTCTTTATTCTTTATTCTTTATTCTTTATTCTTTCTTATGTTTCTACAAATACACAATTATATACATATGGATGGCACATGTTTAAAATTTCTTACTTAAATGCACTTATGAAATGCACAAATGCAATGTTGCCTCAAAGATAGTCATTCTGCACAGGTCTTATTCAAGAAGGCATAACTTGAGTTATACACATCGGATTGCTACGATTTTTGTGTCATTTTAAAGCTTAGAGACAGGGCTATAACTTTTATGTTTTGGTCTCAACCCAGTTCAATCTCTAAGATACCCAAAAATCACTCAGAAGGTCACGGACGTGACAGGGCAGTTTTCACTTAGGCTTTTCATCAAACATATTGCATGCATACTCAATCCGAATTTGGCTACCATTCTATCTCTTTCTCAAGTCACCAATATTTGGAGTAAAACTCCAGCAAACAACTACTAAACCTGCCAAAAACAATACACTCCCAAAAATTCTACTCAACTCTTTCTAACTTCAACCAAACTTCAATGAATCATCATACAACCAAAACCACTTCTCATGGCTAAATTCTACTCATTAATAATCATCAAACTCCTCAATAATTCATCAATTTCATCTCAATTTCTCAATAATCACAACATATGCATATTTAAAATAAATCTCTACTCACTTGAATTCTTAAATTTTAGCTTGAGTTGGATTTTGAGTGGAATTTACTTACCTTTTGCTTGAGTAGTCTCTCCTAAGCTCTTTACTCTTGTTGGATTCAAATCTTCTCTTAACCCTAAGCATAAACTTCATAAGAACTCAACTTTTACACAAATAAAACATGAATAAAGAGCATGAATCCTTACCTTTTGATGCCTTGAATCAAAACCCTATGAAAATCTACTCAAAAGCCCTCAAATTCCTTGGAAAAGTGAATGAAAATTTGAGGGAAAAGGAGGAGGAGTGTGGGGTTGATATGAACGAAATAAGGGTTTCAAACCCTTAACATTTTAGTTTATAAACTCACTTTCCCATTTTGCCCTTACTCTTTCTTAGAAATTCCATCTTTGTCCCTTAGAAAGAAATTCCATCTTTGTCCCTTAGTCAATTACCAAAATGCCTTCACTTTTATTGTATTCTCTATGATTTTCTATCTCTTTTCACTCCCCACAAAATCAACTAGTTTTGAGTGAAAAGACTATTTTTTCCTTAATGCAAGTTTAGGGCATTTTCTTCATATTCTCTTAAAATAATTCTAACAAAATTTAACTAAGGGCTATACAGCATAATTTAAATCATGTACCTCAATGTTGGGTGTTACAATGACCCAACATATGGGCTTAACCGTGAGGGGGAGTGTTGGAGTCCCACACTGACTAGGCACCCATAAGAGGGGGTAATCCTCCCATTCAACAATGTGGTGAGGAGTCAAGTCCACCTCAAATTCTATCAAAATATAGCAACAAAAATAAACCCTATTCTTAATAAAAATCCACATCTGTATTTCGTCAGTTCATCATAATATATTGAAATTGCAGTTGATTATTTCTAAATCACAACAAAAACAAAAATTTCGTAAAGATTTAAAAATTCATAAAATTATTTGAATAAACTCATATCAAAGGTTCTTTTGAAGTAAAAAAGAATAGTTATTTAAAGGAATTTAATGATCAACTTGGGAAAATCAAATTATTTTTAAAAAAATAATTATTAATTAAATGATAAATGATTCATTAAGAGTGTCAAAACATTAAGTTATAATATATAGGGGGCGTTTGAATCGGGGGTATATAAAATAACGGAGGTAATCTTCGTTTATTTTGCAAGATTTCGGTGTTTCGTTTGCAAGTAATAAAATATTACGGGAATCTTTTATTACAAATAGTGTTTACTATTGGTAATATGGTGGATAATCCGATACCCTCCCCTACCCCTGGGATTAAAACATTACCAAGGTAATCTGATTTTTCAACCCATTTTGCCCTTAATTAAAAACCATTTTGGACATAATTGTCCTCAAATGTCTACCAAATAACAATTACCTAGCCCCCCTACATTTGAAAAATTAGCTAAAACACCCCAGCCACAAAAAAGTTTAACAGTTAATAAAATACCCCGAGCCACCCAAGACCACCCACTAGCCGCCGACGTCAATCGCCGTAATGGTGCATTACCGACAGGATCTGGTCGGTCGTGCCTAGGTAAGGCTTTTTTCAGCCATAGATCACAAATCTATGGCCGGAAACGGCCAGATCTGGCGTTTCTATGGTTGTTTCAAGGCCAAAGATATGGTCGTGAAAAAGCCAGATCTTTGGTTGTGAAAAGGCAAGGCTAAAGATCTGGCCTTTTCATGGACAGATCTATGGTCATTTCATGGCCACATCTTTGGCCGTGAAATGGCCATAGATTTGGCCGTTTTTCGATCATGGATTTGTGATCCATGACCATTTTCGGCTTTGCTGGCACACAGTCAGCCATATATAGCCAATCGTGCATCATTCCTTCAACTACCAATGGCAGCCGGTAGCGGTGGTTGGCTGCTTGTAGTGGCTTGGGGTGGGTCGGGGCGATTTTGCTATAAATTAAAGTTTTATATGGCTGTGGTGTTTTAGCAAAGTTTCGAATGCAGGGGGATAAAAAAATGATTCAAAAAATAATAATAAAAAATACTATTATATTAATATTTAAAAAGGAGGGCAATTTAGTATTCTATATAACATGTCCACCTATTTATCCTTTCAACCAAATATATTATTCACCAATTTATTTGAATCAACCAAACACATTTTCTAAACATTCCTAGTAATCATCATGATGATCTTTCTTTCTGTTAATATAATATCTCTCTATAATAAAACATTATATGATCCAAACGCCCCCATAGGATTACAAAATTAACCTTACCTTCTTCATCTCTTATTAACTTTAATTAGTCACCCTCATAACAATCTATGAAGTTCCAAATAAAATTGCAATTATAAACAATACTTAAAATAATATGGTCACTCATTTTTCTTTGTGTGATCAATCTTGTTTGACTTTTGTATAGTTAAAATTTCCAAAACATAAAAAGAAAAAATCAAATCTTTCTAATCTTGTATCTTATTGACTATCTTTTATTTAAGATAAACTATTTTTTTTTTTTTTTATTCAAATGAACACAAAAACAACCAAAGAAGTAATTCCTTTTATTTATTTATCTTTTTCACCAAATGTACGAAGAATTCTATGCTTCATTTATAGAAATTCAAGAATATTTAGAACTCCATTGAAGATTAAATTAATAAAAGAGGAAGAAGATAAGGGTGTTTTTGGAATAATGTTTTATCTCATGAATTTAATTTAGAATGGAGTTTAGATAGAGTTTTAATGGGGCTCATGTAACGCCCCACTTGAGGTACATAGCTAATGTTTCTTCCTTTGCTCTTATTTGAATTGGTTTATTAGTATTATTTTTTGGTTGACCTTTGATTGAGTGTTATGTTGAACATTTGCCTTGAAATTAGTTAAAATAAAGGAAGTTTTGTGTTCCAGGCTTCGCCGCGGCGAAGAGGTGTTGAAGCCACGGGGAAGCTGCTGGACAGTTTCGCCGCGGCGACAGAAGCTTCCTCGCCGCGGCGATGTGCCGACCAAATTGTTTGTTAAGTTTTAGATATTTTCTTCCCTAGGGGCAATTTGACCATTCTACCCCTAATTAGTAGGAAAAGTGGGGAGTAAATTGAAAGGATTTTTCATGGAGAATATGTTAATGTGGGGGTGTGTGTGTAATGAATCAAAGGATATAGATGGAGTTCCTAAGGAAGAGTAAGGGCAAAATGGAAAGGCTTGTGCATAAAGTGTGTTAAAAGGAATTAAGTCATTGCAAACCCTTCATTCTTCTTCTCCATCGCCACTCTCCCTTCTTACTTCCTCTCAATTTCTCTTTCATTTGTTCAAGGTTTTTAAGAGGGCTTTTGGAGTGAATTGGGCTAGGAAAGCAATCTAAGGCATCCTAAGGTAAGGATTCTTGCTTTGGATGTGAAGTTTTGTGAAATTTGAGTGTATTTGAATATTGAGGGCCTTTGGTTGAATTGTTTAAGGGTAGAGAAAAAATCAAGCAAACCAAGAGAAAGGAAGTGCTAGTGAGATCTCTCCATCACAAAGTAAGTAAATCCCAACCTAAGTGGAGATTTGAGAATTTTCTTGATTAGGGCTTTAATAGCAATTATGTATGTATGTTGTATACATGTTATATGCTATGTTATTGAGTCTCAAATGAAGATTATTATTGCTTTGTGATTGAAAATACTCCCATTTTGGATGGTTAGAGAAAGACATAGAATTATTGTTATAGTAGAGTTTTATTATGCACTTGAGTTGATTGATGAAATGACTAATAGAGGTTTGAGTATGAGTAGTAAACCTTAATTCTTGCAACATTGCATGTTGGCATTTCATAAGTGCATTAGTGGAGATGAACCATCCATAGACATTAATTGTGCATTGAGAAATGACTTAAGAAAGAGTAGAAAACTTTGTGTAGGCACTTGCTCTATGAGTAGAGAACTTTGTGAATGCAACTACTCTAAGAGTAGAGAGAATGAGAAGTGTTATGAGAAGAGTATGAGAAACGGGTTGATGTTTTGTGATCATCACCCGATAGTTATTAGAAACGGGTTGGTGCTTTGTGATCATCACCCGAAAGTCATGAGAAACGGGTAGATGCTTTGTGATCTCCACCCGATAGTTATGGAAACCAGATAGGTGCTTTGTGATCCCCTCTCAATAGTCATTAAGAGCAGGTTGGTGTTGTGTGAACTCCACCGGACAGTCATGAAGAGTATGATGGCGCTGTGTGAACGCCATCTGGCCGTACCTCCGGTAAGATGAGGCCATGACGTTTAGTAGAAAACAATAGAAAGAAAGTGTGAGGAAAGAATTAAGAGAAATACTTACGGGGATAGATAGATAGAGGGTTTACTTACTGAGCATTATTTCGTGCTCACCCCGTTATTTTCCTTTGTGGATGCAGGATCTAGGTGATGATGCAGTCGGAGGGGCGTCGGCAAGCGAGGAGCAATAGCTACACTGTTTCCCCTATTTTTGTCTTTTTAAATGGCATTTTGTAAATAATGCTCTTTGTGTATAAAAGATTTATTGCATAAAAAAAAAAAGGAAAAAGTTTTGGGCCCATTTTCTATTATTATTATGCATGCATTGTACTAGTTTACAGCAGTTGTTACAGCTCAAACTACATTACTAAGATGAAAATTCATGCCAAATCAATTTTAGGTTGGGTACGAAGATACCAGGTTGGACTCAAATTCGATAATTATACTAAATCGTAAATTAAAAATATTTTATATGTATAATTTTTTGAAAAAGAAAAAAAAACCCTAGAAGTTAAGTTGTACAATTAGCAATATTATGACTGCCTTTGTGTGATTAATAAGAAATAATGGATACATTGTGGTTGTTAAAATTTTTTTGGATCAATCTAATGAGGTAAACTTGAATTAGTCAATTGTGGGTGCTTGTATATTACATAAAGGCATAAACGTTTCTCAGTTTTTGAGTGACATGGTGCTGTTCAATTATTTCTCAGGGCTAATTTATATATTTCTAATCTAATTATCTTGACTCTATATATATATATTGTTAATTTAGCTGTATGGTTTGCTTTTAAATCCACTTGTCTATATAGGAATTAATTATGAATTATTTGCCTTACTCTAAATGCGAATTGCAGCATTACACACCACTGTAAAACGGGTTTGATGCATAGATTTGAACGTGCAATTTATGAACTGGTTTAATTAATGCTTAGATGTGAAGCTATTTATGATCGAATAAAATGTTTAACATTAATAAAAAAGACAAAATTAATCAGAAAAACAATAAAACCACAATTTATTAAGTAAAAAAAAGTATTATAAATATTACATCAAAGGAGGTATAAATTGCATAGGAATGGGAGGCATAATTTACATTGGAATGGGAACAAAAACACCAAGAGAATGATGATATTCAAATGGTCTACCATAATAGGGAACTGTTGGTGGTCCATGAAGCATTACTAGTTGGCTAAAACGTGAGACTATAATTTTAGTTGGAGCCCTTTTGAACCTTGTCGTCATGCCATAAATAAATCCATCAAAAGCTTCTTCTTTAAACCCATAGCACTTTGTCATTCTTGCATATATAGTCGTTGTTAATAAATTATCTGAACCCGCATTATGAGGCTCACCTATCTTCTTGATTTCTAATACCTTGGCAAGTTTAGATAACCCTAGCTCCCCCTTTAGTAGCCCTTCGCGGTGTTTCGCCACAACTTTAATGTCAAGAACCCTTTGAAAATAAGTAGCAAACGTCTCTGCAAAACCAATATCCGTTCTTGGCAAAGGATTATTATTAGTTAACAATTTAAGCAAGTAAGCAAAATCGTATAAACCACGAAAAGTAACCCATTTGAAGAGATTGGGGTTATGCTTCGTCAAAACTGCTAAAAATCTAAGCATAAATATGTTCAAGGGAATCCCATTCTTCTTAATTTTGTTTAAGTCAAGTCCATACTTTTTAAGAAGTTAAATTGATGTCTCCATGTAAGAGTCTTTCTCCATGTCAAAGTCTGAGAAATTAAACTCCCAAGTACCGCCCACATTGCCCTCTTCATTCGATAACGTGATACCAAGATGAATGATCTTGGTATTGTCTACATTATACTTGAGATCATGATAACGGATATGATCAGGGGAATGCTTGGGTGTGTTGCGAAGAAAGCCAGGTAACTCAGTGTCTAAACAAATTGAGCGGGACCCCCGAGTGCGTCTCCGTTACGCATTAATGCTGAAGTAGTCGACAACTCCAACATTCTCCCACTTGGCGAAAACTTCACACAACGAAGGCCTACCTCATCAACACACCATGTAAACTTTGCTAAGCTCACAACCTTGGTAAGAAAATCTGCAGCACTAACAAGTGTATCAACCTTCTCTAACAACACCAATTTTTCCTCCACCTTTTGCCTGATGAAATGGTATTGTATGTCAATGTGTTTTGATCGCGAATGAAAGGCAAGATTCTTGGCTAAGTAAATAGCCCCTTGATTGTCACATCCAATCTTCACAGCATCAAGCTTGAAACCAAGCTCTAAACTCAATCTTCGAAGCCACATAGCTTCCTTGCCAGCATGTGTCAATGCCATGTACTCTGCCTCAGTCGATGACAAAGCCACAGTACTTTGCCTTTTACTCATCCAACAAACAGCAGCACCAAATAAAGAGAATACATACCCACTTGTGGAACGCCTACTATCGAGATCACCTCCCCAATCAGCATCCACAAAACCTATCACATCTAGCTCATCCCCAGTCGCCATGCCTCCATACATAATGATAAATCCGAGGTCCCACGAAGATATCTAAGAACCTCTTTACAGCACTCCAATGCCTCTACCAGGATTTGACATAAAGCGACTCAAAACTCCGACTGCTTGTGCAAATAGGGTCGCGTGCACACCATGGCACATCAAACTACCTACAGCACTGCATACGGCACATGTGTCATTTCTTTGCATCTTCTCAGACTTAGGACACTGTCAGTAGCAATTTCACTCCCAAGTCATAAGGAGTCTTCATAGGTTTGCAGTCTACCATGTTAAATTTCTTCAACACCTCCTCGGTGTACTTTCTCTGCCCTAACCACAATTTACAACTCTGACGATCTCTAGTAATTTGCATACCCAAAATAAAATTTACAGCCCCAAGATCCTTCATTTCAAATTGTGCAGCCAACAGACCCTTCACAGAATTTATCAACTCCTTGCTATTCCCTATCAGCAACTATCATCTACATAAAGGTTAAAATAACAAAGACATTTCTAACCTTTTACATACACACAGTGTCCACGTTGTGCGGCAAACCATGCTGAAGAACATAGGAGTCGAACTTTTGGTACCACATCCTTGGTGATTGTTTAAGCCCATACAGAGACTTCCTCAACCTACACCAAAGTCTCCTTCCCTTTACATACAAACCCCTCAGGTTGCCTCATGTAAATTTCTTCCTCTAAATCTCCATGTAAGAATGCCGTCACATCAAGTTGCTCATTCAAGATCAAACGCAGCAGCAATAGATGAACATCCTGATTGATGTTAACTTGGCCATAGGAGGAAAATCTCACCATAATCAACACCTCAATCTGCGAGAATCCCTTTGCAACGAGTCTGCCTTTATACTTTGCAATTGTTCCATCTGCTGCAACTTCTTTTGAACACCCACTTGAACCAATTGCCTTTCTATCCTTAGGCAATTTACATAGGATCATGACTATTATCCAGTGACGCACTCATCATTCATCGCAACCTCCCACGATTTGCACTTCCATGGCTCTTGCTTCATTTACATTCCTAGGTTCATCAACAATCAAATTCAAAGCTGTAATCCACTCAAGGCACTTAGGAGAAACGAACTGGTGCTTTCTAACTCTTGTAGATCTCCTCAAAGTTGATAACACCACAACTTCATATCAGAATCATCTAAAACATCCATAGAACCCCCTATCAGACTATCAAGTTTACTTCATTGTCAGATTCGTAGACTCTAAATTTTCAGTCTCTGCAGCAACATTAGGAGTCATTCCTCTCTTGCTCTACAGTAGTCACATCAAACTGAATTTTCTTTGACTGCTCAAGATCTTCAGGAGTTTCACACGTTGTTTTACCTTAAAGATTACGTTCTTTCTGTAGGTAATGCTTCTACTCACAGGATTCCCACATTGTATCCCTTGATGCCATCCTTGAACCCCACAAACTTGCACTTCTCAGATTTACGGTCAAGCTTGCTTCTCTTCTCCTTTGGCACATGCACATACGCATCACAACCAAAACTCTAATAAAGACAGATTAGGTTTCTTACAATACAAAGCTTCATATGGCGTCATGTCTTTAACAGAAGAAGTGGGAGACCGATTCTCAAATAACAAGCCATCGCTGTAGCTTCAGCCCAAAATTCAGACCCCAAATCTGTCGTATTCAGCATACATCTAGCCTTCTCTAACAGTGACCGATGAGACGTTCAGCCACTCATTTTGTTGAGGCGTGTAAGGTGTAGTTTTCTGCCTTGCAATTCCGTGTCGCATAAAATTGCTCAAACTCTAGAGCAAAACTCACCGCATTATCAGTTTGCAAAGCTTTAATCTTCCTGTCAAACTGATTCTCAACTAAGGCTTTAAATTCCCGAAATTTCTCAAAAGCCTCAGACTTGCTGCGCATGAAATAAACCCAACAGTATCTAGAAAAATCATCAATGAAAGAACATAATACCTGGATTTACCAACAGATTCCATGGAGTGGGCCCAAAAATGTCACTATGAATAACTCTAGTATTTTTGTTGCTCTGTGCCTGTCGATTGAAAACTAACCCGATTCTGCTTGCCTTGTAAACATTCCTCACAAACCCAAAATCATGGAACAGTTAGGAATACCTTCAGCCATATTGAGTCACCAAGTAGACAAAGCCGACTCTCCAATGTGCCCCATTCGCTGATGCACACATGTTGCAGAATCAATTTCTTTTTCAGCCTCCTTTCCGAAACATAACACCCAAAGAGGAATTTCTTACAACTGATGCTTGCAGCCTGTATAGTGTACCATGTCGAACTCCTCGTGCAATAACCATAGATCCCCGAGTCATCTTAAGGATGTTCTGTCACAATTGAATACATACTTGCGTCAGCCATTGTTCCAACAGAGAGCAGATTTCTACTCATACCAGGGATGTGCATACTTCAGGGAGCGTCCTCACTGAACCATCATGCAACCTCAGCCTGATTTTCCCGCGGCCAATAATCTTTACAGCATATATCTCTAACAGAACGTTTCTCCATTGTATGTCATACATCACAAAACCATTCCTGTGAGGTGTCATATGAAACGACGCACCAGTATCAAATACCAGAAGATTGGTCTGATCCAGCCATACATGCAGCAGCCACATACATATCACCATTTGATTCGTTTGTACAAAGTTTCAGCTTCCTTCCCCTTCACCGTTGTTTCTGCAGGCTTTCTTAAAATGCCCAAATTCCTGACATCTCCAAACATTAATTTACTTATCCTTGCTCTAGATCTACCTCGCGACTTTCCCCTGTCGCCAGACTTATTAGAATTCCTATCAAGGTTTCGTCCCTTAGCAGTTAAAGCATCCCTAGACGAACCCTGAACCTCTTCACCGCATATCCTCTGCCAACAATGTAGAACATACAGATTCCCACGACATCTGTGTCAATCCTCCACCACCAATCGCAACAATCAGGTTGTCCCACGTATCAGGCAGACGAGCATAACAATGTTACCACTTTCTCAGATTCGGTGAGTTGTACATCCATAGCCAGCAGTTATTCACCAGAGTATAAAACTCATCCAGATGTGCAGCAAGAGAATCCCTATCAGCATACGGAGATTGTAGAGTTTCTTGCAGCGGACAGCAAGTTCACCAAAGACTTACACAGATACATATTTTCCAGCTTCTGCCATAAACCCTTAGCCGTATCCTGATCCATCACATTCGTTAGAACAGAGTCCTCAAGACAGATGCAAATCAAACCTCTGGCTTTCCGATCCATCTTGTCCCATTCAGCAAGTGCGGCATGATCAGTCGTTGATAATTCTCCTTCAGCAGGTTTAGACCCAAGCGTACTTGACAATCCAGTTCCAGACGTTTCACTCGTCGTAACAACGACAGTCCCGACTGTCGGCCTATCATTCACAATTGCACCCCATAGGTCCCTATCAACAAGTAGATCCTCCATCTGCAGTTGCCAAAGCTTGAAGCGTTTGCCGTCGAACTTCTCAATCTCAACCTTTGATCCTGCCATCTCTAAATCACGATCTAACAGAACCTGACTCTGATACCAATTGAACGAAATAGAGACAACAACAGGAACAAAATATAATAGTAAAACAAAACAAACAGTAAACAAAGAACCCAATGTAGGCTACGTCCAGCTGAGTCAATATTATTGCAATATATCTCACCTCTCTCGTTTACAATGAATGAATTGCTCTCACCCCCATAACAAGAGAAAAGTATGTTTATATACTAGGTTTAAGAGATTAAACCTAGTTTGCCAAGGATTCTTATTCCTAAGCCCAACCCAAAAAGGAATTTGTAACTTAAAAGAAATCCTACAGCGGTTATACATGGAAAAGCCCAAAACCGCCTACGGGCTCGGGGGCGCTGCCCCCGCGACCCCCGCCCTCTCACCGGGGAGCGGGACACTCGCCCGCTCACCGGGCAACGGGACCCCCGAGTACGTCTCCGTTACCCATTAATGCTGAAGTAGTCGACAACTCCAACACAAATTACTCTAAACCGATGCAGTGCACCATCAAAAGAAGAAATCTGTTGATGAAAATTACTTCTCCAAACTTGTGTGATATCCATGATAATTACTTGTAAAGAAAGAATGACAAGGAGAAAGGAGAAGAGGGAAAGAAAGAAGAAAAGATGAAAGAAGTTGTATCCAGCTTACTAGTATTTATAATAAAAATCTAGTGCTTTCCTAATTCGACAGGGATAAGGAGGTTTCCTGGAAAAGAGGTTGAGTCCGTCGGGACTTTTACATTTTTTTACTCTTGTTCCCTATATCCTACGTACAACGGTAAAAATCCTAACGGTAGAGCGTTAAGCATATAATTGCCATTATTTGAGAGCGTTTAAAGTCTTGGGAAAATGTTAGGGGCTTAAAGTAAAGGCCCTGTATAGAACTGTCTTTTGACATCTAGTGTCATCTTATGTCCAACCCCATCAACAACCTGCTCTCTACACGAACTCCAACAACAATGGCTATGGCTACTAGCTTCTGCTTCTCCTCTAATTTTTTATCACCAAACTTAAAGCTCCATAACTCCAACTCCAAAACCCTTCTTTTCTTTTCTTCAAATGGATGCCATCAACCTTTCCCTTCATCCAAACGTTTCCCGCGTACATCAATCTTCTCTTCTTCCAAACCCTCCTCCTCTGACAACATTAACAGGTTTTTTTTATTTTTTTTTTCATTTCTTATGAATTTTCTTTCTTTATTTTTTATAGTAGGGATGTTAATATAGCGAATTCCCAAGATAATTGGAATCTTATGTTGTTTCTTTTGCCAGCAACTTCTGTATCATAGAAGGTCCAGACACTGTTCAAGATTTTGTCCAGATGCAGCTCAAAGAAATCCAAGATAATATTAAGAGTAGGCGCAATAAGATATTTCTTCTCATGGAAGAGGTTGGCTTTCTTTTACTTTTCAATTTAATTCTGTCTTTACAATTTATATTATTAGAGGGCAAAGTGTATTAGTTCTGTTTTATAGGTTATGATTTGAGGAAATTAGATCGGTTTAGTGTTGTTGAATTGTATTTCAATTAATGCAAGATTGTCCTTTTTTTTTCCCAATTTTGTTATTATTATTATTTTTTATAGTTAAGGAGATTGAGGGTACAGCAACGCATAAAGACTTTGAAAGTTATTGATGAAAGCAGCGTGGAAGAGGCCGATGAGATGCCTGACATCCAATCATCTATTCCTTTTCTTCCTCGTGTGGTGAGTGTTTCAGAACAACATTGAGATATCCACTAGTAAAAAATCATTTGTGCTCCAATTGCCTAATGGAACATTGTTAAGTTTATGTTTAACTAAAGCATGGCGTCATTCCCCATAGGTTTCTGTTTTCATCATTCTAAGATCTGTGGTTGTGAGAGTTTGTTAGCTTTCTGCAGCTAATCTTGTTCTTTTTCATTTTTAAGTAGACGCCAAAGACCTTGAAGCAGCTCTATCTGACAAGCCTGTCATTTATCTCTGGGATTATTGTATTTGGAGGCCTTATCGCACCAACTGTAAGTGTTACGAAGATTAATGCTCATTGTTCACTTTCGAATCAGTTTTTATGATAAATTATTTCACTAGTTCACTTTATGTTTGTACTCAAGCACTTTTATTAAGAGTTTTTATGTCTGGACTGGAAGGAATTGTTCTCGCCGCTTATGTTTGTACCAAGTACTTGCAACAGGGGGAACTGAAGAGTTTAAGGTGTAACTAGTGTGTAAGTGGTGAGAATGAGAGGAGAGAGAGAAACAGCAAGACTAGGAATGGTGCTAGTAGTAATTATGTATTCAGACAAGCAAGTAGTTAAGTGTTAACTTTATAAGATGGGTCTTTAAGTTTTGGCTGATGACTACTAGTTGATAACTTGGTATGCACTCTGCTTTTGAATTCTTATTAACTCTGTTGTGCCAAATTTGTTATAAGCATGAGACTTATAGCATCTTCTTTGTTTTATGATAATAATCAGCCAATAATGTAGTACTTCCTGCACTAGAAATGAAAACGCTGAGAAATATATGTACTCATGCTCTTGTTCATACATCCATGTAGAATGTTTTTTTGTTTCATTGTTTAAAATTCATAAGCTGGGGAAGTTGAGATAACAAGCTGAATGAAGGAGAAACATGTAGCACATGAGCAGGGGACATTCTTCTGACTTAATGGGTTCAACTCAAAGTTTCATTAATTAGTGACCTTTTTATTTGATGTTTTTTTGCCTAATCATTAGTCACAATGTCACCATTTTTTGTATATTGATAGTTGTCTGAGATAGATTGAACTTCAATAAGCTTTTTGAATGTCAGAAAATATTCTTTGGACTGAAAAATGTCAACTTTTTTGGCAGCCATATCATTTGGATTATCAATGCAGATATTAGGAGTTTTAGGTTTTCACAATTCCTGAAGAAAATATTTGAAGGTCGTAGTATCGACACTAAAGTTTAAGCTTTGTATGCATGATTGTAAATAAACAAATTTTAGTATTTTACGCAATGTAGCATGTTAGGGATAATTCTTCAACAAGAAGAGATCAGAAGCGAAGGCCACCTGTCTAAGATTTGAGTATGTCAGATTAATGATTTTGGTGATTACAAAAAGAAATGAGAGAATTAAGGACAAACAATATATATAAAAGAGAAGCTAATTTGAAAAAATTGGGACAAAGGCCTTATATTTTCAGATTGAGCTTTGATTGTATGCCTGGCAATGCAAGATAGTGGCCAGGTGATGGGTGGTAGACAAAGAAAATGTGGAGAATTTTACAGAAATTTGATCAAAATTAAGGGTATTCAGGGTGGGGTATAATGTTTTTCCTTTCACTAGCTCCAAATAATTGTAATACATGTGCTTTTCATTTTGCTGGGATTGAGTTTTGTACCTGTATTGTTCTTTTACAAACATATTTTACTTACTGTTGGTGCAATAAGGCCACCAAATATATTCTTTAAACGCTCACCACTATTCAATGTCAAAATATGTTTGTAATGGCAGCTGGAGTTGAAAGTAGGCTTAGGGGGCACCTCATATGAAGATTTCATACGTGGCATGCACCTGCCAATGCAATTGAGGTACTCAATTAACCTGTCTTTGTCCCAGTTGTTGGTTTCAAATCTGATGTCAAAAAATTGTTTGTGTTGATGAACTTCAGCTTTGCTTATGCTTTCAATTCCATGTCTAATTTCTTTGGTTTCTGAATTTAGTCAGGTCGATCCCATCGTGGCATCCTTTTCAGGTGGGGCAGTGGGTGTCATTTCGGCTTTGATGTTAATTGAAGCTAGCAATGTTGAGCGACAAGAGAAGAAAAGGTGTAAATATTGCCATGGAAGTGGTATGTATCAATGCGCATCTCAGAATAATTGAACTTTGCCCACTTTGTGCTCCTAGAAATAAATTTTTCTCTTTCTTACTGATTGCTGCCAGCATATTATATAAGGTAACTTCTAGGACACAAAGTTTTGATTGTGAAAACAAATAGATTGGCTAAATTAATATAATGTTTAGTCATGAAAATAATTCATCTAAATCTAACTTGATACATGGAAGTGCTTAAAGCTGGCTAAATTACTTTTGCGTTGGATTATGCTATGCATATTTTACTGTTATTATGACATTCAGATCCTTGTGTCTCTGTTATACGTAACCTAAAAAGGAAACCAAAAAAGAAGCTTCTTATGTCTTGCCTCTTTACTTTCATTACTTTTTAGATTTTCTTTTTATGAGTTCGAATAATTTGTTGACATATAAACATATAACTTCTTGGACAGGATACTTGGCGTGCGCAAGATGTTCTTCAAGTGGAGTGTGCTTGAGCATTGATCCTATGTCAGTGTCCAATGCCTCTGATCAGCCTTTGCTAGTTCCCACTACTCAGAGATGTACTAGCTGCTCTGGTGCTGGAAAGGTAAAATCATCAGAGAAAGATTATAAAATATCAAGTCATATTATGTAGTTATGATTCTGTGTTCTACCATACTTCTCCCTGGGGTCTTTTACAATTGGATGTCAGTAAAAACCATTTAAACCCGTTTAGTTTCAATTTTTATATAAATAGTAACAAAATTCTGATGCTAACAGAATTGGAGAGAATTCATTTATGTCCTTTTGATGAAAATAAATTTTACATTCTCTTAAACAGTAAATTGAACCTGGATGAATTAGGTTGCATTAAGATTGAAAACCACGCTATCTGAAGCATAGAGTCAATTTTGTCATCTTAAGGTATAAAACTATTTAAAATGACATTAGAATCTACATACTCAGAAACAACTTTCAATTTGAGGATCTCCCAAATGGCCTCCAAAGTGAACTAGTTTCCCTGAATATAGTGGCTGCTCTATAGAACATTCGTAGGAACATGATGATAAAATATGGATAATTTCATATTCAACTAGCATGTAGTTGCCTCCTTGTACTTTAGCGTATAAGATAATCTCTGTTACTGATTCTTTTGCTTCATAGTTTAAGTCATGTGCACGTGATGACTTGTAGGGGTTATCAAGTTGATTTATCATAATGCTTCTGCTCTGAAACAAAATTTTATCAACTTCATTGTTACTGAGTTGCATTTGCTAATCATCTTCCATGCTTTATTTAGGTTATGTGCCCGACATGCTTGTGTACTGGTATGCTGATGGCAAGTGAGCATGATCCTCGCATAGATCCATTTGACTAAAGAGAATTAATAGCTCTCGGTCATAGCAATGTAATATGTTTGTAGTCACTGTATCTGAAGAAAAGATTTTGATCCAACAACAAAACCTAAACCTATATAGGAATCCATAGAAAGAGAAAGATCGACTAGTTAGAGTTGGGTGAACGCATAAGAAAGATCGAGCATATCTTAATCTTAAATTCGGCATGTTACAGCCACATGTGGAGAGTCCATAGTAATCTTAATAGAGAAAAAACAGAAATTGTTTTTGAATTTGATTGGCATGAAAAGTTTCTAGTTGAACTGGATTGTGCAACAGGTTCTAAACTGAGTCTAATTTATACTAGGATGGGGTTTAAATGGTAGAAACTTATTTAGAATTATAATGTAACAGGCTAATCAATAGATTGATTTTAACATTTATGTTAACGTTATTAATCTAAAAACTTTGACCTAATTTGTCTTATAAAAAGAGGAGAAAATATCTCAAACACATAAAACAACTTGCGCATACCCAAAGTTTACAGAAACGATAAGTTGGTACTCAAAAAGTTTTGAAACGACAAACAGGTATCTTCTGTCATGTGTTGTTAGTGATTTATGTTTCTTCATAGTGAAAAGACTAAAATGTCCTTAAAAGTTTGATATTTTAGTTTTTTATAAATTTTTAAAAAACCCCCTAAGTTTGCTAATTTAACTAAACACCCCCATATATAAAAATTTTGCTAAATGACAAAAATACCTCCACACCTGTAGTGCCAGATTCTGGTCATCACTGTCGGAATCTGGCTGAAAATTGCCTTACGACACAGACCCCGTCGGATCTATGTCGTAACACATCGATTTGGCCTTTTTCAGCCAGATTCGTGGCTGATCTGGCCGGAAAAGGCCAGATCTACGGCCAGATCTGGCTGTCGACGCCGCAGATGGAGTTTTGCTGCCACGACGGCCAGATCTAGCCGTAGATCTGGCCTTTTCCAACCAGATCAGCATGAATCTGGCCAAAAAAGGCCAGATCTGGCAATCAAGGCCGCAAAACTCCATCTGCTGCCTCGACGGCCAGATCGATACGTTAATACAATTTTTCGGCCAGATTCCGGCGGTGGTGGCCGAAATCTGGCACTGCGGGTGTGGGGGTATTTTTGTCATTTAACAAACTTTTTATATATAGGGGTGTTTAGTTAAATTAGCAAACCTAGGAGGTTTTTTAGAAATTTATAAAAAACTAAAATATCAAACTTTTAAGAGCATTTTAGTCTTTTCACTATAAACAAATAGAAATCACTAACAGCATATGACGGAAGGTACCTGTTTGTCATTTCAAAACCTTTTAGGTACCAACTTATCGTTTCGGCAAACCTTGGATATGCGTAAGTCGTTCGGCCAACTTAATAATAGTCGAATGTTTGGCACACGTTAAATAAATTGCATAGCAATATAGCATTGTCTTGTATTATATAATATTTTGTTAAATGTTGTGTGATGTTTGGTAGAACATTGCAATATTTTTATACTATGTTATATTTGGCATATGAATTACATTGCATAATATTACTTTTGCTCTCTAACAAAAATTCATTTTTTAAAAACTAATATATTTTTTAACTAATAATTAAAAAAAAAGTAAAAAGATAAATGGGTTAATGATCAATGTCGGTCAACAAAAGTCAAAACAGTGGTCAAACATTGGTCAATACCAGTCAAACACTTGTCCACTTAGGTTAAACACCAGTCAATGTTGATCAAACGGTGGTTAATATTACTGATCGGTGTTGGCTATAGTTTAATTTATAAATATTAAATTAATTGACACTGTTTATTTGCTTAAAATTAATGTCAAATAAATTGCATTAACATATGTCATAGTTTTACTTGACCTTATTTTATGTAGAATATATTGCATTATTTTCGACCTTGGCATTATTTAATGCTATACAATTTTGTTACCAAATACAATATTGCATTATTTAGTGCTATGCAGTGTCTTTAATGCTACCAAACATATGCCCTAAATTCATTGTTGTTATCTCTCAGCTTTGAGGTTATTATTATCTTTATGTTAAATCATTGACATATTATTATTTTCTTTTTGTTACAAAAGATTATGTAGAACGTCTGGCGGATGAATTCATGGAGCCAGTTAAACGTCAAAAGTCTATGCGTAAAACCCAAAGGTCTTAAATAAACATGTCTCATTCAAACGGCCATAACTTTTGATCCAGAAAAAGTAATGAGGCCCGTAAGATACCGTTTGAAAGTTTATTTCGAGCCTGTCGACATGAAAATTAGCTTTGAGCTGGTTGGAGATAATTGTCGAGGTCAAAATCCACCATTTTGGGGTGTTTCGAGACTATTTTAGTTGTTTACGCGTTTTTTCCTATTTTATTTCGAATTTTCTTGTTTTAATTAATTTAGTTTTTGTTTCCTTTTGTTATTAGGAGTCTTATTAGGGTTGGTTGTCACCCTATATAAACTTATTTTTTATTTTGGATGTTATTCAATAAATTATTTAGATTTTACTTCTGATTTTAAAGTTTAAGTTTCTGGATTGAGACTTGTGTTATCAGTTCTAAAGGTGTGGTCGAGTACTAGCCTTGTTTATCTCGTTGCGCCAAAAGATAATATACCTAATTTTATCAGTAATATTTCAAAACTTCTTATACTAAGTTACTAATGTTGCCTTTTTTTGTTAACATCACTGGTTTTCTGATTGAGTTTCTAATTCATATTTTAAGTTTTTTTTTTTTTCTCTACCCTCAAAATATCGTGGTTTTTTATAATTGAACAAGCACCCACGAATTTTTAAAATATTTTAGGTTTTTTTTCTTTTTATTGAAAATTTTAGGTTTGAAATTATCTAAATACCCTTCAGTTTTTTTTTTTTTTTTATCTGATTTTTTTTTTTTAAAGACCATATAAATAATCTTTTTCAGCTTTCGAAGAATAATTATGGTCTTGTCTCTGACCTTAGAAAACCTGTCTTTTTTGAGCTTGCTTATAGTAGCATCTAATTGCAAAATCAAAACTAAAACATAAATGAAGTAAATAAGAATTAGTAGCCAAAACAGGAATTTAGCTTCCGCATTTGTAGATCTCCAGAGCACTACCTCAAAGCCTTATTCATTCAACCATCTTCATCACAACACATTTCACTTCTCTCATTAACCAACACTCTCAACTTCTCATCTCAAGCTTCAAGTCTCTTGCACTCGACGAAAATGAGGAGTAATTCGACTACCGTTATTGTCCCCGAATCAAGTGTTGTTGTGAGAGGAAAAGTGCCTCTTATACCGGCTCCAAGGCCAGAAAAAAGTCCAAACAGAAAGGGCTTAGCTATATTTGACTTCCTTTTAAAGAAATGTGCCATAGTGACAACTCTAGTTGCTGCTGCTGCTATGGGAAACCAGGGGGGATTTTATTAAAAGACCATTTAGAGTTAAAATTTAATTAAAAGGCTATACAGTTTGTAAAATTTAACTAAATAGCCATGTTTTTTATTAAGCTTAATTGAACTTGATTAGGGTTAATTACGAATAATGAATAATTCTGTAATCTTTTAAAAATCATGATATGTCACCAAAGAGTTGAAATTCTTGCAAACAAACCCAAACACCTTCTTCTTCCTCCCGCGACATTAACGCATTCCTCCGCCATTGACATCTTCTCCAACACAGATCATCGTCGTCGCCATCCTCTTCCTCCTTCTCGTGACATTTCGTCCAGGTATGTGTATCTCCCCTTTCGATTTTATATTTTGATTTACAAAGATTTAATAATGGATTGGGTTTTGGTTATGATTTTGATTTAGTTGTTTAGGTTGTGTTTGATGCAATGGAAGTTGAAAGGAGTGAAATTTGTTGAAAAATGTCTTGCATTGTGGGTAGCTGGGGGTGGTAGCACCGATTGTAGGCGGAGAGACTGAAAATGTGCTCTAGATATGATGGATCACTTAAGCGATTAGGTATGCTGGTAATACAGCAGATAGATCGCTTAAGCGATTAAGTATGCAGCATAAGATCGCTTAAGCAATCTGTTAAAAGTCTGGTGTATAGCAGCAGCAGATCGCTTGCGATCTTATGCCACATACCTAAACGATATATCAGATCGCTTAAGCGATACACCAGATCTGTCAAGCGACTGTGTAGATGCTTTTTAAAATATTTCAACCCTTAGTACTTCAATTAAGAACAGTTTTTTCCTTGCATTAGAGGTAGTTGGTTATTATGAGACATGGGACAAGTTGTTTTGGGTGTTGAATATTTGGTGAGTGGGTGGAGGAAGAAAGTAGTTGGAAGTGGATTGGGAAGAGCAAAGAAGTTATACCAATTGCCATGAGCACAGAGGTTAGTTTTGATGAGTTGATTGATGAAATAATTAGAAGAGGTGAATTGAGTTGCTCACGTAGTGATATAGTTGTGAAGTATGTTTTAAGCAGAGTTCCTCAACGTTATAAGGTACCTCCTGCTATATTAAAGTCAGATGAAAGTGTGAAGTTATATATGATTGATGTGGCCGATAATGGTTCGAGGCCGATTTTAAGGGTTTCTTTTGTAGAAAAACTATCGGAAGTTGGTTCAAAGGAAGGGGATAACAAGGAAGTTGGCGGAGAGTTGCCTGGTTTTAATTTGAACTACGAGGGCGGCAATGATTTGTTAGTTGAAAAATCAAGAGTAGAAGGTGAATTGGGTGGTGAGGAGGACACTGTAGAAGAGGTTGGTCATGGGGGGCATAATGAAAATGTTGAGGAGGAGGACCCCGTACATGTTCCCGCGGATGTAGAGATTCCTTAAATACAGATTATGCAGAAGGTGTAGTTTGTGAGGAAGAGAACACATTGGCCATTTAAGTAGGTTCAGAGGGGGCAATTGCAGGTAGTAGTGAATCAGCTCATGTTTTTACGGATGGATCAGAGTTGGGCATAGGGTATTTATTTGACAACAAAGATGAAGTGGTGAGAAAGCTAAAACTTGTTGCCGTGAGAGGTAATTTTGAGTTCATCACCAAAAAGTCAAATTCATTGCCTATGATGATTGCATGTCGTGACCAAAAGTGCAAGTGGCGGGTTTATTGTAGAAGGTTGGCGGAGTCGGAAAAATTTATTCTTAGCACATATACCTGTGAGCACACATGTGGTTTGGGACATATTTCAGGTGAGCATCGACAAGCCTTCACTGATGTTATTGGATAATTTGTCAAAAGTCAGTTCGTTGAAGGGAAAGGTCTATCTCCTCAAGATATTCAGAGACTTGTGTGCACAGAGTTAGGATGTGCTGTTAGTTACTGGAAACGCTGGAAAGGGAGATGCACAAGATTTTGTGAGGGGCACGCCAGAGCACGGGTATGCAATATTAGAAGCGTACCGTTATATGCTTGAGTTGACAAACCAAGGTAGCAAGACAGCTTTGAAGTGGAACAAGAATATGATGTTTAAATATTCTTTTGTTGCTTACGTTTTGCTATAAGGGTTTTGTAAACATGAGAAAGGTATTGGCTATTGATGGTTGCTTTCTGACAGGAAACTATGGAGGTACATTGTTGGTGGCCACTGCACAAGACAGCGAGAACCACACATATCCTGTTGAATGGTGTGTGGTTGACTCTGAGAATGACAAGTCGTGGATTTGGTTTTTTCAGCAATTACGTATGATAGTGCCTGACAGTGACGAGTTATGCATAATATCTAATAGGCACAACTCTATAAAGAAGGGGATTGCCTCTATTTACCGTCAAGCATATCACAGATTCTATATGAGGCACCTTGGTGAGAACCTAAAACAAAAGTTTAAGTGTGTTGACCTCCTTCAGACATACTACATAGCAGCAAAAGCTTATTAGGTTGATGAGTTCGATGAGCACTTCCAGCAAATCCGAATCAAGGATGATAGAGTTGCTAAGTATCTTGAGCATGATGTTGGTTTAGAGCGATGAAGTAGAGCTTACTTTCATAGAAGAAAGTTTGATGTCATAACCACGAACATAGCCGAGTCCATAAATTCGAAGTTGTTAATAGAAAGAGAGTTTCCAATAGTTACATTTTTTGATGCAATCCAGAGAACATTGTCACGATGGTTCCATAAGCGTCGTACGGAGTCAGATAATTTTAATACAACCCTTGTTCCGTCAACTGAAAAATTATTGCAAGAACGTATGGAACTGTCAAATGCACTGTTTGTCTATCCTTTTAATGCTCAAGAGTTCACTGTGCGCAGCTATGGTCCGGATGCCCTAGTTAACCTTGTTAGTAAAACTTGCAGTTGTAAAGTGTTTGACATTCAACGTTTACCTTGTCCTCATGCACTAGCAGCACTGAAACACCAACGGAAGCTGGATTTTGGTTCAAGAATTTACATGGAACTTTGCTCCCCTCTCTATATGGCAAATCAGTACATGCTAGCTTATTTAGAAATGATATATCTAGTGCCTCCAGAAGAGCAGTGGGTAGTGCCGTCAGAGTTGACTGACATTATCATCCATCCGCCATTCAAGAAGACAACAAAGGGGAGAAAAAGAGTTAAGCGTATTCCATCAGCCTCTGAGGTTCCCCGGAAGAGGAATAAGTGCTCAATTTGTAAGCAACCTGGCCACAAGAGAAGCAGTTGCCAGAAGTAATCACATGCAGATCAAGAAAATTAGGTTCGAAGAAGGATGAAATTCAGGGAGTTGCCAAGGCCAACCGTTGATGAGTTATTGTTTTCAATTATTGATGTTTTAAATTTTATTGTTACCTTGAATAAATCATTCTTTATATTTAGTATTCTTGTTACATGGCCTAAATATTTTTTGGTGATTTTAGTTTGGCATTAGGTTGTCAAATTAAGGAGAAAGTATGAAATTAATATGTGTTGGTAATTTTTGTTTGTCAAAATTCAGGAGAAAAGATGGAAAAGTATGTATTGCCCATGATCGCTTAAGCAACTAAGTATATCGCTTAAGTGACAAAGGGTTTTTCATACAAGATCGCTTAAGCGATATCACGAATCGATTAAGCAATCATGCACCTGGGCAGATACTGATTCTACCTATCACTTGATCGCTTAAGAGATCTACAATCGCTTAATCGACCAAGCGAAAAAGAGAAGAATCACTTAAGCGATATCACAAATCGCTTAAGCGATCATGCACCTTAAAACAGATTGATTCTGCCATCACATGATCTCTTAAGAGATCTACGATCGCTTAATCAACCAAGCAAAAAAGAGAAGAATCTCTTAAGCGATATCATGGATCACTTAAGCGATCATACACTTGATATTGAATCTGCCCATTACATGATCGCTTAATTGACCAAGCGAAAAAGAGAGGAATCGCTTAAGCGATATCACGGATCGCTTAAGCGATCATGCACCTAAGGCACATTGATTCTGCCCATCACATGATCGCTTAATCAACCAAGTGAAAAAGAGAAGAATCGCTTAAGCGATATCACAGATCGCTTAAGCGATCATGCACCTTAAAACATATTGATTCTGCCCATCACATGATCTCTTAAGCGATCTAAGATCGCTTAATCGACCAAGTGAAAAAGGGAAGAATCGTTTAATCAATATCAAGGGTCGCTTAAGCGATCATGCACCTTAAAACAGATTTTTTGTGCAAATGGTTTTGTAGAGTTACAACTCCGTACATAAAATTGTTAGTTGTTGGCAATTGTTTGATATAGACGTAAACATTCTACACTATATATGTTTGATATAGACGTAAAAGAACTATATGTTTAATTAAAATATAATAACGATCATGTTCCACTGAACGAATCGTACACTCTATAAATTTAATATAGATGTAAACATTTTACACCATATATGTTTGATATATACGTACAAGAACTTAATGTTTAATAAAAATAAAATAACGATCATGACTGTAGCAAATAGAAAAATAAAAAATATACATAGAAGACAGTTGTAACTCTGCAAAACCATCTGCACAAGCAATCATTCAAATTTTAAACTTAGTTTACTCATTACTATTACAATAAGAACGAGAAGAATTTCAAAAGAGTATAATATTTATTAAATGCCCTGAAAAATTCATTGTCTTCTTCTTCGTCCATATCTCAACTCTCAAGTCATTTTCTTGCTCGAACTCTTAACATCTTTATGTTCCAAGAAAAGAAGAATAATATTTGTTCACTAAGGTTGCATGGTTACCTAGTTCTCTTCAACCCTTCAAACTTCACGAGGTACTTCTCGCTCTTTCTTTGTTTATGCAAAACAAAATATATGGCTTCGTTTGGTTCAAAATTTGGGGGTTTTGGGAAAAGTTTTTTGAAAAAAGTTAAAAAAAATTGAATTGGGCGGGTATTACGATGTAGGATTTATAAATTAATAAAATGTCCCCTATGTTTGTTTTTTTACAAAATACCCCCATAATAAAACATTAAAAGTTAACAAAAACAACCCCAATCCACCCTCAAATACCCCCAGACGACCACCGCCACCGGAGGTGGCCGGAGTCGCCTTATCGGTGTATGACCGGCTGGATCTTGCCAGTCATGCGTCGATATGGCCTTTTCCAGCCAGATCCACGGTGGATTTGGCCGACAAAGGCCAGATCTGGCAAAGGCCAGATCTACGGCCAGATCTGGCTGTCAATGGCCAGATTTGGCCGTATTTGCTCTTAACGATGGCTAACAAATGGTTGTCGTTGATGGTCAACGACGACAGTTTGTTGGCCGTCGTGACCGACTGTTATGGCCAAAGATCTAGCCGTTGACGGCCAGATCTTTGGCCTTAGATCTGGCCTTTTCCGGCCAGATCCACCGTGGATCTGGGCGAAAAAGGCTAGATCGGCGCACTACCGGCCAGATTCAGCCGGTAGTGCGCCATCCTACCAGATTCTGGCCATTTTTCGGCGGTGGTGACCAGAATCTGGTAAATATGGATTGTTGGGGTGTTTTTGTAATTTTTAAAAAAATGTTTAGGGGTATTTAATTAAATTAACAAATTTAGAGGGTTTAAAAAAAATTGAATAATATTGAAAGTAGTATTCCCAAAAATGAGAGTTTTTTTGTATTTTACTGTTTAACTTTTTGGGGAATACTAAAAGTAGTATTCCCAATTTTGAACCAAACGAAGCCTATATTTTTTTCTTTTTGTCAATTTTCTCAACGATCATGTGTATTTAGACTTAGTCGCTTAAGAGATCTGGTGGTATTTATGATATCGCTTAATCGATTCTAACTTTTTACACTTGGTCACTTAAGAGATTTGCGATCGCTTAAGCGATCACCCTATATATTTAATATAAATGTAAACATTCTACACCACATATGTTTAATATAGACGTACAAGAACTATATGTTTAATAAAAATATAATAACGGTTATGGTTCACTGATCAAATCGTAAACCCTAAATGTTAAGAGTTCAAGCAATAAAATGGCTTTAGGGTTGAGATATGGATAAAGAAGAAGACGGTGAAATTTTTAGGGCATTTAATAAATATTATACTCTTTTCAAATTCTTCTCGATCTGATTGTAAGAGAAAGGAGTAAACTAAGTTTAAAATTTGAATGATTGCTTGTGCAGATGGTTTTGCAGAGTTACAACTGTCTTCCATGTTTATTTTTTATTTTGCTATTTGGTACAGTCATGACCGTTATTATATTTTTATTAAATATTCAGTTCTTGTACGTCTATATCAAACATATATGGTGTAGAATGATTACGTCTATATTAAATATATAGGGTGTACGATTCGTTCAGTGGAACATGACCGTTATTATATTTTAATTAAACATATAGTTCTTTTACGTCTGTATCAAACATATATGGTGTAAAATGTTTACGTCTATAGCAAACATAAGCCATGATTTGCTTAAGTGATATCTTGCATCGCTTAAGCGATCATGCCTAATTTCCTTTGTCCTGTACAATAATTATTCTCAAATTCAAGGGTACATATTTGGGTCAAAGAGAACTATATAACCATGCAAACTTAGTGAACATATCTTCTTCTTCTTTCTTCATAACATAAAGGATGTGTTTGGTTGAATATTCCTATCCATATTCCCAAAATGTTTGTTTGTTTAATTATTTAGTAAATATTAGTTTATATTTTTAATTCTTTTAGTCCCCTAAAGTTTATTAATATCAAAATACCCCTAGGAATAATTTTAAAATTTAACAAATACACCCCCACCTATCGACGTGACAGATTTCGGCCACAGCCGCCGAAATCTTGCCGGAAAAGTGCGTTATGACACAGACCAATCAGATCTGGCAGGTAAGGTGTCGATATGGCCTTTTTCGGCCATATCAACCATGGATTTTGCCGAAAAATACCAGATTTACGGCCAGATCTGGTATTTTAAGGCCAGATGTGGCTGTCATTGACGGTCAATGATGGCCATTTCTTTGGCCATCCATGACGACCATATGTGGCCTTTTCCAGCAAAATCCATTGTGGATCTCACCGAAAAAGGGCACATCAGTGAATTACCACCGACAGTCATTTATAGGCTATTGTGACACATCCTGACGATTCTTGGTCACTTAAGTGATCTCTTCCGAGGTAGAATCAAATCTGCCTTGATCTATGATCGCTTAAGCGATCCTTTAGTATCGCTTAAGCAATTCTTCCCTTTTACTCTTGGTCGCTTAAGCGATCTCTTCCGAGGCAGAATCAAATGTGCCCAGATCTATAATCGCTTAAGCGATCCTTTGGTATCGCTTAAGCAATTCTTCGCTTTTACTCTTGGTCGCTTAAGTGATTTAAGATCGCTTAAGCGATCTCTTCCGAGGCAGAATCAAATCTGCCCAGATCTATGATCGCTTAAGCAATCCTTTGTATCGCTTAAGCGGTCATTTGAGAAAAACTCTTGGTCGCTTAAAAGATATATGTGGTCGCTCATATATCGCTTAAGTGATCATGAGAAAAAGAGAAGAATCCTACATTTCTTATGAATTATGTAATAATCTGTCTTTACAAAGCTAATTTCGAAATAACTGTGATTGTGATACATTTCAACCTCGCTCATTTTCCTCCCAAATCCGAAAAGAATAAGTAGCAAAATGAAGTCATTTATATGAATCTAATCCATCACAAATCAAATATAAGAGACATCAATGTAATTGAAAGTTTAAACTTAAAATCATTCATAATAGTGCCAAAACAGAATAAATCCTAAGCCATTTTGAGAAGTTTTTGAATTCGGTATAATCGCTGTCTGAGATCATTGTTTGGTACCATGCCTTGCCAGCAGCCTTGATTGCAGAAGCCGCCACTTTGAGAAGTTTTTGAATTCGGTATAATCAATATCTAAGATCATTGTTTGGTACCATGCCTTGCTAGTAGCCTTGATTGCAGAAGCCGCCACTTTGAGAAGTTTTCGAATTCGGTATAATCACTGTCTGAGATCATTGTTTGGTACCATGCCTTGCCAACAGTCTTGATTGTAGATGTCGCCACTTTGAGAAGTTTTCGAATTCGGTATAATCACTGTCTGAGATCATTGTTTGGTACCATGCCTTGCCAGCAGCCTTGATTACAGATGCCTTGCCGACAGCGTACTCTGACAGCCCAAGCCAGTTTGACAAGTTCCCTCTCATTGTTTGCCAGCAACCTGCAAAATTATCCGGCACACCTGCAGCCATGTCAGCTTTTCTAAATAAAAACAAAAAAAAAAAAAAAAAGTTTTTTCAAGGCCAATTTGTTAAATGGAAAGTTGGGATGTATGGGGAGTAAAATTTTCTCTCTTTAGGAACCTAAGTTATGGAGTGCAAGATTGAGAAGTTCACTAAGTCCGTCTATTTCGGTAAAGCTCTGTATAAGCGTGACACCTGCAGCATCAGCACCACAACCCAAGTATCAACATCAACATCAACATCACATAAACTACAAAATTCAAAGTCCAAGTTCCAAACCTTTTGATTGGGTTGTGGTCACTCAAAACGGATCCATTTCCCCATGGACGCACTCAACAGCCCAGCGCTCCAGAAAGAGGCTCATTGTTTCATCATTCAAGCTGTCCGTTAGGGTGTTGGTCATGTTGAATTGAATAAATTTCAGGGCATATGTCCCACAATCAGCACTGCAATAGGAAGAAGACATTAGCATTAGAATCAGCTTATAGACCAATTGTATTATGTAAGTTAGTTTTATACAAAATTTACCTTGACTCATTTGTTGGGATGGAACGCACTTGGCCACTTTCCCGTCAATGCTTCATCACCGAGGTGCTCAAACATCCCGCTGTCACGTAATAGCCGTGGGAACAACACGGACAGTTGCTCCAACTCGACCTCCAACTACTTGTCTCGACAAATTGTTGGGTTGCAGTCAAGGATCTTCAACAACCTCTCCTCTAAGAGCGCGACGACTGCTATCCAGTGCATTTCCTTGACTAGGATGATGCAGTAGACACTTTTAACCTTGGCCCAACTGTGGCCATATTTGGGCTTGTCCCCTATTACATACTGCATCATCTTGTCATCAAACTTAAAATCATTAGGGACGCAATCTAAGTCTTTTGTGCCCGATCATTTTTGCTTGGCTCCTTTTGCTACACCTCTACCAATGGCCTTTTTCAATAAATTGTGATATGTCAATACTAGTGTTTGGCCAAAGGCCACATCGGTGATGGCACAATCAGGATATAATAGATCACCATTGCTGGTCTGTCACAGCCTCATCAGTGCCAATACCTCATCGATGTGCTGCATCAAATAAAAACAACATGATAAGTATACAATACCTCATGGAAAACATAAGCAAAATTAAGGAAAATTAAGGGAAAATAACTCACCAAGTCATTAAGCCACCTGCTCATCGTCAAAAACTTTTCAAACCAATCCCGAGAATAATCCATGGTCTTACACTTTACAAAGGCATCACTTCCAGATTCATTGTAATAGGCATAGAAGGGTTTTTTCTTTTCCTCCTCTATTGGCCTATACAAATCGACAATGGACTCCATTTTTGCTTGCCCATTTCCTCCCCCTTCCTCCATTTTTACATCCCTGCTTCCTTCGCCTCCCGCCTCAACCTCCTCCATTATAACTGCCCCACTTCCTCTAACAACCTCCTTAACCTCCTCAATTTTGGTTTCTTCCTCAATTTGTTTCTTTGTTTTCCTCTTAATTCCACGTGTTAGTACGGTGTAAGGCGATTTCACAAACCTGCTCTTTCGGCTCTCTCTTTTCAGCCCAGGTTGTACTTCAACCGCCTTCAATACTCCACTAACTTCCTCCTGCACCCTACCAACTTCCTCCTCCACCCTAACAACTTTCTCTGCCACCTCATCAAACCTGCTATAAACAGCTATTGTAAAACTATCAAACAAACTGTTTATGAGGTCAACCACCCCACTCTCCCTCCCCCTCCCCTCCTTTCCTCCCCTCTTCCTCCCTCCCGCCCGTCGATTGCCGTTTCATCCTGGTTTGCTGAGGCATACAAATCTCTTCCTCCCTCCCTCCCACCGATTGGGGCTTCATCCTCCTCGGTGTCAACCACATTCTCAAGCAGTGGCCCTGCAATTGCCCTCACATGTGTGACCCCTTTTAAGTCCCGCATCAGGTGGTCTATCCCTTCATCCCTTTGATCCTCCAGTGCTTTGAAAGATATGAAATAGTGTTGTTGCACTTCACCCCCAATAGCGGTGAGGAAGGGACGGACAACCCCCTGCAATAAGAAACAAAATCAATTAGATTTAAGCGACATTTTAAAGCAAGTGCATATTCAAAACCTTAATCCTTTAATCTTACCCGAGGCGATTGAATTTCAATCTCTATTTGGTCATAATCCCAATGGGTAAACTTCTGGTCGTGCCACCGTAACATCCTAGGAAATGTCTGTTGCACAATCGAAGCCCTAATCCTCCCCCCTACCTTAGCTAGGATAGGGATGGCCTCATACGTCCAAGCCTACATTGTAAAAAAATAGTCCGTATCGTAATTCAAACACATATATTAAAAAAATATATAACAAAACACTATTAATATTTACCTGCATTGCCCATGGGAAGCCAAACAAATTGTGCGTGGCCACTCTATTCTTCTCGACCCATTGGGAGTGCTTTAACGCCAGGTCTTTTGCTTGTAGGGACTCCATGGTTCGCTTAAATGATACCCGTCCCCATGGATAAGCATTAAAGAAGTTCAAGTTGCTTACAAACTTCACCCAATCAATATCAATGGCTTTTGTTGAGTCACCAGCCATTAGTATCGAATGTAAGAACAATACCAAGTACAGTTTGAATGTCTCTGAATCGTTAAACTCGCCATTTTTTAACTTGTCCTCTAATTCTTGTGCCTTAATAGACGTGTTTTCCGCCAAAACCTTGTCAGCCAACCTTTTGGCTGTCGTACTCTCCTTTATTCTTTTTTCCTGAACCTCATCTGGCAATTCCCCACCTCTTAAGCCAGTCACCAACGCATATTCCATCATCCCGAAATGTAGTGGCTTTCCATCCACCACGAACCACATTTCGTGCTTTTTGTTGCTTTTTATTGAGTGCAGCAACATATAATGCACTCCCGACCCCCAGAATGTCTTTTTCCATTTTGTGTCGATATCCCAAAAATGACTGAAACAAGTCTCTTTGAATCTCTTTTCACCATTCCTCACTGTCCCTAAAATCCCTGTTATTCTCGTTAAAACATCCCAATTTGACCTCACTGTCACCCTCACAAGGAAGTACGGTACCGTATCGCTTACAATCTCTAACCCGTACTCTCTACAGTTTACACTCCGAAAAATCTGCCCAATCAATATAAACAAAATATCAGCAAAAAAATTAAACCAAATCAAATACAAACAAAATACACTCCAGAAGAATTGCTTAAGCGATGGGCAGATGATTCTGCGTCATACAAGATCGCTTAAAAGTAAAAGCGACGAATTGCTTAAGGGATATAGAAGATCGCTTTTACTCTTGGTCGCTTAAGCGATTTCAGATTGCTTAAGAGATCTTGCACGAGCTAGAATCAACATCTGACCATATCTAAGATTGCTTAAGCAATCTTCTATATCACTTAAGTGATTCGTCGCTTTTACTCTTAAGCAATCTGAAATTGCTTAAGCGACCAAGCGTAAAAGCGATTCATCACTTTTACTCTTAGTCGCTTAAGTGATTACAGATCGCTTAAGAGATCTTGTACGAGGCAGAATCAACATCTGCCCAAATCTAAGATCGCTTATGTGATCTTTTATATCGCTTAAGCGATTCATCGTTTTTACTCTTAAGCGATCCTAAATTGTGTAAGCGACCAAGAGTAAAGGCCATCAATCTCTTAAACGATCTTAGGTCTGGGCAGATGTTCATTAAGCCTCGGACATTATCGCTTAAGGGATCCTAAATCGCTTAAGCGATAGTACAAAGCAAAGGGAAAAGTACAAATACCATTTCTTCGGCGGCCTCCTCCTCTTCGGCGGCCTCCTCCTCTTCAGCGGCCTCCTCCTCCTCTACAGCCTCCTCCTCCTTTGCAGCCTCCTCCTCCTCTGCGGCTCCTCACCTGAACTCTCGCCAGACTCCTCTTCCTGGCCTGAATTCTGGCCGGCCTCCTCCTCTTTAGAACCGTTTCACTCCTGTTCTCTCTCTTGTTTTGCCGCCGTTGTCTCCGCTACTGGAATACCTTCACTGGTCGGATGATCCACCGGAGCAGCCATTGAACTGCTTGCGCTGTCGGACTCTACGATTCAAAGAGGCGTTGAGTTTTCCTCCTCATTGTGAATGTCAACCATGGTTTTAAGGAAGGAAGAAGCTTTAGGATTGAATTTGGGTGTGAAAATTTGCAGGAATGTGGACTGTTATCACCGGAAATTGCACAGAATGCGTTTAGGGATTGAGGAAATCGATTTTTGCCTTAATCAGATTCGATTAAGTGATTTGAATGGGTGGGGCTCTTTTTCAAATTTCAAATTTTGAAAACTTTCATTAATTATGATTTTGTCCTTATATGTTTTAATCTTTTCATTTTAACTCATTTTACATGTTTAATGGATCCTAACTGTGCCACGTCAGCTTCTCTAAATTAAAAAAAAAAAAATGAAAAACATTTTCAAGGCCATTTTGTTAAATGAAAACTTGGGATGGCCGGCCAGTTAAATTTTCTCGGGAACCAATGATGAAATTCTTCATTTGTTCACTATGTTCTTTAAGTTTCAAGCTAGTTATGCTGATCTTCCCACTTTTACGTATGTTATTTCGCTTGAATGCATCATTGTAGCGTCAAAATTATCGTTGAATTCAATATATTATGCATAAAACAATCACAAATTAATTTTTTACGATTATTTCTTATTAAACTGATCACAGCATATTTGTAGACAAAAGCAACCTACAATTAGTCAAAAACATTTTCAAATCCGTCTCCATTATCCACTGCGTTAATATCATCAAAAACCTTCATAACGCTGTCTCGGTCTACCATCATAACGCCGTCTCGCTGAGTTGACTTACGTGAGATGATGCAGAATTGTTTTAGATGATTTTTGTTGGGTTTTGAAAAATGGAGAATCAGTTGTCTTTGTTCATAATTTTTGGAGAATGGATTTTTTCTTGTGTTTGGCCGGATTTTTGCCAGTGTTTTGGCTTTGGTAGCTTGTGTTTTTGGTTTTTCGATTTTGGCCAGTGGAGTTTGTATGGTCGAATTGTTGAAACTTAATTTTTTTTGCTGTCGATGCCGAGAAAGTTTTTGTTGAATAGAAAATTATAGACAGAATTTTCTTAAGAAAATAAAATAAAAGAGATTAATTGTTTAAAAAATGGCATAACAGTAATAAAATAGAAAATAAGAAAAATCAAAATAATTAACTAATTAAGTTTGATGTAAAATGAATTATAAACAACAGATAAATGATGAAAATGGTAAAAAAAAAAATAGATGAAACAAAATAGATTAAAGCATTTTTTGTAAATGATAAATGAAAAAAATAATATAAGTACAGTAATTAAGTTTGATATAAAAGGAATTTTAAAAAAGAAATAAGTAAATGATGAAAAGTATAAAATAGGTAAATGATGAAAGGATAAAAAAGACTTTTACAAAATAAATGGGAGACAAAGAAACTAATAAAGTAAAAAAAGGGGTAAAATTGACTTTTCAAAATCAATTGGAAGAACCTAAATTTCACCTGACGCCAGGTGGTATCCGTGACTTCCCGAAAATCGTGGATAAATGACTATCTCTAAGCGGGGCATATGTAAAATCCCGTGGGTTCAAATCCCACAGCTGATAAGTTAACTTGTGGAACGGCGTCGTAACTCCTATGACTACAAAACTGCTCGAACGACGTCGCATCAAATTTACTGCTGTTGAAAGCAAGTCGTTTTATTGTTACTGGTCCTGACTTCTTGTCCACCGGACACCAAATTATTGAAAAATTATGGTGCGTTTGGTTTAATATTTCTATCCACATTCCCAATCATATTCCCAAAATATTTGTTTGTTTAATTATTTAGGAAATACTATTATTTTTTTAATTACTTTAGACCCCTTAAGTTTATTAATTTCATTAAATACGCCCAGAAAAAAGTTTAAAAATTAACAAAAACACCCCCACCCATAGTTGCCAAATTTCGGCCTAAAAACGACCAAAAATGGTCGGTAATTAATCGATCTGGCCATCAACAATGAACCAACTATTGGCCGTCATTAATCAACAATGACGGCCTCATCTTTAGTCGTCGTTGACGGCAAAATCTGGCCGTCGATCTGGCCTTTTCCAGCCAGATCCGTGGTGGATGTGGTCGAAAAAGGCCAGATCGTCACACGTCCGGCCAGATTCACGTAATCTATGTCGTAATGCCATATTCTGACCAGATTCTGATGGTGGTGGCCGAAATCTGGCACTGTGAGTGGGTGGGGGTGTTTTTGTCATTTTATAAAATTTTTATATATTGGGGTGTTTAGTTAAATTAGCAAACCTAGGGGGCTTTTTTATAAGTTTTTAAATTTTACCTCGTAATAATCACCCTATTATCTAATACTATCTCCAAAATCCTATCCAAAATAATAAATCAAGCGCACCCACTTTTCTAATTTCTAATTAGATAATTGTTAGGGCCAAAAATCGTTTTGGGCTTGACGAGGCCTAATAACGAAATAAACATGTTACGGCCCAAGGCCTCAGCCCAATCCCGATTGGGCCCATACTTAAAATCACCTTGTGAACTACTCACTCTATTAGTTGGGCTATCTTATAAGTTAAGCTAAAATGGGTTTCAGCCCATTAGCCTACAACAGTCCATAAATAGGAAATCAAAATCCCATTCTATTTCCTCTTCTACTAAGATTCTAAATCTTACTTAAACTATTAAACTTAATCTAATAAGGTCAAGAAATCATATCTCTTTCATGCTAGGGATTATCTCCCAAAATAGGACTTAGTGTCCTATTAAGATTCCAAATCTTACTTAAACTATTAAACTTAAAGGTCAAGAAATCATATTTTTTTCTTGATAGGGATTATCTCCCAAAATAGGACTTACTGTCCTACTAAGATTTCAAATCTTACATAAACTATTAAACTTAATCTGATAAGGCCAATAAATCATATTTCTTTCTTGATAGAGATTATCTCCCAAAAAAGAGGACTCAATGTCCTACTAGGATTCTAGCCCCTTAGGTTCACTATAAAAACAGAGGCTTGCTCTCTCATTAGGTAGGCAATCTCCCATAGTCAATCTACACTACTCAAAACCATCTATTTGCTCCCAAAGTTCTTGCTTCTAAGAACCCGACGCCTCCGCCGTAATCCTAGCCTCCGATAAGAATACTGGTAATTCTTCATCTCCTTAATTCGTATCAAATAATCTTTTTCAGCCTTGTTGACTTGAGTGTCAGAGTGCCTACGGCAAATACCACCCCGGTGTTTTCCTGAAGCTTCACGCTTGCCCTTTCATGTGTGCAGGTCTAGTGGATTGTTAATGGCCTCAACCTCACGAGATCAAACCCTATTTTCATGACGGTAGATTTTTTGCATCTACAGTTTGGTGCCCACCGTGGGCCCCTGACAATCATCTGCCAATGACGACTTACAACATAGGAGGGGACACGAAACTCCTCTTGACTGACAATGTTAATCAGAAAATCCCATCACGATAAGAATTTTTTTTCCTTTATTTTTCTTCGTTTGTTTTATCTATTCACATGCCATATTATATCTATTCGGCATATTGTAAGTTATTTTATATTATATCCATTATGCGGGTAGTATAAGACCTTGAAGCTCATTATATTGTTCTAAATTAATAATAGCTTCATATTATTGTTCTAAACTAATAATAGAATAATAATCTGTCAGAGTTTAAAGTGGTGTTCCTAAACCACTTGATTCATTGACTTTGCTTCAACAATCTCTCTTCTCTAATCCTTTGTTCAGATAAGGAAATAGCTTCTGTCTCTAATCTCTCTACACGCGCCTTTTCACTTCAATCATCAAACCACTAGGTGGTCCGCCACCATCATCAGAGCTTTGCAATGCATTACCTGTCACAAAACCAGTCAATTTGTTCATTCAAGAAGATGCCGCAATACTCCAGCATCTCCAGGACCTCCGCTACATTAGAAGGTAACTCAAACTCGACCAGCTTTGATCCAATCCCAATTCAACTTCACAGAGATTTGCCACCACTTTGAAACCCAAAACCCGTCCATCTGTTTTCCTAAAATTGCCCTAACAGCTTCTCCAATCACATAGTGAAATCCTAAAAACACAGCAGTAATCTTCTCAAAACACCTAAAGTCATCTACTAAACATGAAGAGAAACCCCCCAAGCAAAACCTGCTTAAGTGAAGCCACCCCACTCTCGCCTAATCTCTTTACCTCACCGTATTCCAAAACTCCAAACTCAAACCATCGCCCCTTCCCAACCAATACATATCAATTGAAACCACCTTCACATCATAATCTCTAGCAAACCTGTCACAAAAGCCCTCACGCTCCCCGTTGTCTGCAAACTTTCCACTCCCCACTGCCACTCAGAACCACTAAACAACACAAGAGTCCATTCAATGATATTTGGGTTTGTACATACGATATTAACGTGCCCATTCAGATCAGCACAAAAGTGAATCACGTGCCTACTCAACTTCAACTAGTTTAGCTCCGACATAGAAAGTAACGCCCCTCTCTCCACTCGGTCTAGCAAGCATGAGTTGCAGCACTTGAAGGGGAAAGGTATGTGTCATTGCCTCCTTTTAACTACCACTCTGTTTGGTTAAATCTTTCTCTATTGGGCCCATTACTTAAATACATGCAGCCCATTTTTCCATTTAGCTCACTCTTTATTCAGTCTACAACACATGCACATCATGCATATTAACTCTCCATTCGACTATTTGCTTAAAACACGTATGCCATGCATGTCACTACTCCAGCTTCAATCAAATGTTTTCAACTACAAAGTCGGTCACGCCGAGTGGGCCACATAGCCCTCAAAGGTTTTAACTACAAGTCGATCATGCCAACTTGACTATAAGCTCCATACAAGCTCCACTTGGCATACACCTTTGGATCGACCCTGCCCGATCCATGGATTTACACCTTCGAATCAACCCTGCTCGATTCACAAATTACACCTTCGGATCTACCCTGCTCGATTCACAGATTTACACCTTCGGATCAGCCTTGCCGATCCACGAATTTACACCTTCGGATTGGCCCTGCCCGATCCACCGATTTATACCTTCGGATCAGCCCTGCCTGATTCATGGATTTACACCTTCGGTCGACCCTGCCCGATTCACGGATTTACACCTTCGGTCGGCTGATAATCATGTTTTACACTATGATTTTGCATTGAATTTTGATAGGATTTAGGATCCTTTTCATACAATTTGGGCCATACTTGCTACCTAATTCTATTAATTTGTCTTTGCAAGCCTAAACGATGATTTTGAGCATAAATGACAGTTTTGAGTATAAATTGTGTAACTTGAGCTTGGAAACTCAGAATTACATGACTTTATAAGGTTTGGAAAGCTAAGAAGAAGAGCTAAAACTTTCATGTTTTAGGTTTTACCTAATTCTAATTGGACAAGGGTGAACACTTAGCTTGAAGTCGTGAAAAGTACGTTGGGAACTAAAGAAAAACGTCTTTAGACGTGCTTCAGTATTTCCGCCATAACTTAAGCTATAGACCTCGGATTGTGCTGATTCTTAAACTACCAGAAATATAATTGAAAGGGATACAATTCATATTAATAATTTTCCAGATTTAGACTCTATCATGCTCAAATTTGGCCCGAAAGTCCTTGCCGCGGCAAGGAAAAAGCTTCACCACGGCAAAACCTGCATCAGATGTAAAAATAAAACGACGCGTTTTGGCTTGCTAGGGCTTCATCCTTAAGTGAGAGAGGTATAAATTAGAGTGAAAAGGAAGAGAAAAGGGTATGGTTCGTCATTTGGGAGGCAGCTCATGAAAGGAGAATATTATTGAAGATTTGGGCTTCAAATTAGAGAAGATTTCTTCATCTTTTGCTTGTTTTTCAATGATGAATCTTGATTCAGTTGGTTTTTGTTATTTTATTTCGTTTTTTAGTATGAACTGAGTTGTTTAGCTAGGGTTTGATGTAACCTTGATACAATGATTCAAATTTATATGAATTGATTTACTTTGAATTTTAATTTCATGATTGAGTGTCTATCTCTTTGCTTAATGACTTTTGGATGCTTGATCACCATTCAAATGTGTGTAGTTCACAATGAGACTGAGAAGTGATTTGTGATTGTGCTTCTTGGGATAAATACCGTAGACTAAGCAAACGCTAGAGATCGGTTTAGCGATCTATGAAATCTAGATAGAATTCCATAAAGCGTAAAAGACTTTGAACTATTAATCTTCATTTTGATGGGTGCGGAAGCTTAATAGGGATAAGTAGATAAATGTAGCCTGAGAAGGTATGTTTTACAACTTAAGGAATTCAATTTTCAATCAAGAAATTAGAACTTGGGTAATAGATTCTATGAATTGGGTTAGCGTATCTAGGTGAAATCAACACCTAGCAATTTTTAGCATTGTTTAATTAGTTAAGTTGTTGGGTTTTGCTTTAATTTCATTATCATTCATTTACATTTTGTTAATTTGTATTTAGTTTGTTAATTTTCCATCAATCCAATTTATTGTTGCTTCAATTAGGACTTAAACTAGAGAAATCGGTACTTAGTAACACTATCCTCGTGGGAACGATACTCACTCATCACTTTATTACTTTGTGCGACTAGTGCACTTGCTATTTATACATGTTGTAGTTACAACGCATCATCAGCCCTACCCGATCTATGAGTTTTACACCTACAAATCGGCCATGCCCGATTCACGAGTTTACACCTTCGAATCAGCCCTGCCCGATTCATGGATTTACACCTTCAGATCGGCCCTGCCCGATCCACGGATTTACACCTTCGGATCAGCCCTACCCGATTCATAGAGTTACACCTTCGAATCGACCATGCCTGATTCACGGATTTACACTTTCGGTCGGCCCTACCCGATCCATGAGTTTTACACCTTCTAATCGGCCCTGCCCGATTCACAAGTTTACACCTTTGAATTGCCCCTGCCCGATTCATGGATTTACACCTTCAAATCGGCCCTGCCCGATTCACGGATTTACACCTTCGAATCAGCCCTTCTTGATTCATGAGTTTACACCTTCGGTCAGCCCTACCTGATCCATGAGTTTTACACCTTCGAATCGGCCCTGTCCAATTCACGGATTTACACCTTCAAATCACCCCTACCTGATTCATGGATTTACACCTTCGAATCGACCCTGCCCGATTCACTAATTTACACCTTCAGATCGACCCTTCCCGATTCACGAGTTTACACCTTCGGATCGGCCCTGCCTGATTCACGAGTTTACACTTTAGGATCGGCCTTGCTGCATTCATAAGTATACACCTTCGATCGGCCCTAACCGATTCATAAGTATACACATTTGATCGACCCAGACCGATTTATAGATTTACACATTCAATCTGCCCAGACCGATTGAATGACTTGCACCTCAAATCAACAAGTTATCGACCCAATCTACACAACGATCCATCTAACCTAAAGAGCTGCTATCACTAATCTGCTCAGTCTGCACTTATTCGATTAAATCTACTCTCTAAGCTAAATACTCTTTAACTTAGAGAGTGGGGGGCTAACTGTTAGGGCCAAAAATCGTCTTGGGCTTGACGAGACCCAATAACGAAATAAACATGTTACGGCCCAAGGCCTCAACATAATCCCGATTGGACCTACACTTAAAATCACCTTGTGAACTACCCACTCTATTAGTTGGGATATCTTATAAGTTAAGCTAAACTGGGTTTCAGCCCATTAGCCTGCAACAATCCATAAATAGGAAATCAGAATCCCATTCTATTTCCTCTTCTACTAAGATTCCAAATCTTACTCAAACTATTAAACTTAATCTGATAAGGTCAAGAAATCATATCTCTTTCATGATAGGGATTATCTCCCAAAATAGGACTTAATATCATACTAAGATTCCAAATCTTACTTAAACTATTAAACTTAAAGGTCAAGAAATCATATTTCTTTCTTGATAGGGATTATCTCCCAAAATAGGACTTAGTGTCCTACTAAGATTCCAATCCCAATTCAACTTCACAGAGATTTGCCAACACTTTGAAACCCAAAAACCGTCCATCTGTTCTCCTAAAATTGCCCTAACAGCTTCTCCAATCACACAGTGAAATCTTAAAAACACAGTAGTAATCCTCTCAAAACACCTAAAGTCATCTACTAAACATGAAGAGAAACCCCCCAAACAAAACCTGCTTAAGTGACGCCACCCCACTCGCGCCTAATCTCCTTACCCCATCGTATTCCAAAACTCCAAACTCGAACCATCACCCCTTCCCAACCAATACATATCAACTCAAACCACCTTCACATCACAATCTCCAGCACACCTATCACAAAAGCCCTCACGCTCTCCACTGTCTGCAAACTTTCCACTCCCCACTGCAACTCAACACCACTAAACAACAAGAGTAGTCCACTCAATGATATTTGGGTTTGCACATACGATATTAACGTGCCCATTTGGATCAGCCCAAAAGTGAATCACGTGCCTACTCAACTTCAACCAGTTTAGCTCCGACATAGAAAGTAACACCCCTTTCTCCACTCGGTCTAGCAAGCATGAGTGGCAGCACTTGAAGGGGAAAGGTATGTGTCATTGCCTCCTTTTAACTACCACTCTGTTTGGTTAAATCTTTCTCTATTCGGCCCATTACTTAAATACATGCAGCCCATTTTTCCATTTAGCTCACTCTTTATTCAGTCTACAACACATGCACATCATGCATATTAACTCTCCATTCGACTATTTGCTTAAAACACGTATGCCATGAATGTCACTACTCCAGCTTCAATCAAATGTTTTCAACTACAAAGTCAGTCACGCTAAGTGGGCCACATAGCGCTCAAAGGTTTCAACTACAAGTCGATCACGCCGACTCAACTGCAAGCTCCATACAAGCTCCATTCGGTATACACCATCAGATCGGCCCTGCCTGACTCACGGATTTACACCATAGGATCGGCCCTGCCCGATCCATGGAATTACACCTTTGGATCGGCCTTGCCCGATCCATGGATTTACACCTTTGAATCGGCCCATCCTGATCCACTGATTTACACCTTCGTTCAACCCTGCCCGATCCACGGATTTACACCTTTGGATTGGCCTTGCCCGATTCATGGATTTACACTTTCAAATCGGCCCCGCCCGATTCATGGATTTACACCTTTGAATCAGCCTGCCCGATTCACAGATTTACACCTTCGGTCGGCCTTGCCTGATCTAGGGATTTACACCTTCGGATCGGCCTTGCCCGATCCACAGATTTACACCTTTGGATCGGCCCTACCCAATCCATGGATTTATACCTTTGGATTGGCCCTGCCCGATCCACGGATTTACACCTTCGGATCGGCCCGGTCTGATTTACTGATTTACACCTTCAGATCAGCCCTGTCTGATTCACAGATTTACACCTTCGGTCGGCCTTGCCCGATCCTTCGAATCGGCCCTACCCGATTCACGAGTTTATGCCTTCGAATTAGGCCTACCCGATTCATGGATTTATCCCTTCGAATCGACCCTACCTGATCCATGGATTTACACCTTCGGATCGGCTTTACCCGATCCATGGATTTACACCTTCGGATTTACACCTTCCCCGATCCACGGATTTACACCTTCCCCGATTCACGGATTTACACCTTCGAATCGGCCTTGCCTGATTCATGGATTTACACCTTCGGTCAGCCCTGCCCGATTCACAGGTTTACACCTTCGATTGGCCCTACCCGATCCATGAGTTTTACACCTTCGAATCGGCCCTGCCCGATTCATGAGTTTACACCTTTGAATCTACCCTGCCCAATTCACGGATTTACACCTTCGGATTGGCCCTACCCGATTCACAAATTTACACCTTCGGATTAGCTCTACCTGATTCATAGATTTACACCTTCAAATCGGCCATGCCCGATTCACGGATTTACACCTTTGTTGGCCCTACTCGATCCATGAGTTTTACACCTTCGAATCGACCCTGCCCGATTCATGAGTTTACACCTTCAAATCAGCCCTGCCTGATTCACGAGTTTACACCTTCGAATTGGCCTTGCCCGATTCACGGATTTACACCTTCGATTCAGCCTTACCTGATTCACGAGTTTACACTTTCGAATCGGCCCTGCCCAATTCACAGATTTACACCTTCAAATCAACCCTACCCGATTCACGGATTTACACCTTCGAATTGGCCCTACCTGATTCACGAGTTTACACCTTTGAATTGGCCCTGCCCGATTCACGGATTTATACCTTCGGATCGGCCCTTCCCGTTTCATGAGTTTACACATTCAGATCGGCTCTGCTCGATTCACGAGTTTACACCTTCGGATCGGCCCTGCTCGATTCACGAGTTTACACCTTTGATCGGCCCTGACCGATTCATAAGTATACATCTTCGATCGGCCTAGAATGATTTATAGATTTACACATTAAATCTGCCTAGACCGATTGAAGGACTTGCACCTCAAATCGACAAGTCATCGATCCAATCCATACAACGATCCATCTGACCTAACGAGCTACTATCACTAATCCGCTCAGTCTACACTCATTCGATTAAATATACTCTCTAAGCTAAATACTCTTTAACTTAGAGAGTGGGGGGCTAACTGTTAGGGCCAAAAATCATCCTGGGCTTGACGAGGCCTGATAACGAAATAAACATGTTACGACCCAAGGCCTCAACCCAATCCCGATTGGGTCTACGCTTAAAATCACCTTGTGAACTACCCACTCTATTAGTTGGGCTATCCTATAAGTTAAGCTAAACTGGGTTTCAGCCCATTAGCCTGCAACAATCCATAAATAGGAAATCAGAATTCCATTTTATTTCCTCTTCTACTAAGATTCTAAATCTTACTCAAACTATTAAACTTAATCTGATAAGGTCAAGAAATCATATCTCTTTCATGATAGGGATTATCTCCCAAAATAGGACTTAGTGTCCTACTAAGATTCCAAATCTTACTTAAACTATTAAACTTAAAGGTCAAGAAATCATATTTCTTTCTTGATAGGGATTACCTCCCAAAATAGGACTCAATGTCCTACTAAGATTCCAAATCTTACTTAAACTATTAAACTTAATCTGATAAGGTCAAGAAATCATATCTCTTTCATGATAGGAATTATCTCCCAAAATAGGACTTAGTGTCCTACTAAGATTCCAAATCTTACTTAAACTATTAAACTTAATTTGATAAGGTCAAGAAATCATATTTCTTTCTTGATAGGGATTATCTTCCAAAATAGGACTTAGTGTCCTACTAAGATTCCAAATCTTACTTAAACTATTAAACTTAATCTGATAAGGCAAATAAATCATATTTCTTTCTTGATAAGGATTATCTCCCAAAAAGGAGGACTCAATGTCCTACTAGGATTCCATCCCCTTGGGTTCACTATAAAAACAAAGGCTTGCCCTCTCATTAGGCATGCAATCTCCCATAGTCAATCTACACTACTCAAAACCATCTATTTGCTCCCAAAGTTCTTGCTCCCAAGAACCCAACACCTCCGTCGTAGTCCTAGCCTCCGACAAGACTCCTTGTAATTTTTCATCTCCTTAATTCTTATCAAATTATCTCTTTTAGCCTCGCTAACTTGAGCATCGGAGTGCCTACGGGAAACACCACCCCAGTGTTTTTCGGAAGCTTCACATTTACCCTTTCTTGTGTACAGGTCTAGCAGATTGTTAGTGGCCTCAACCTTATGAGATCAGACCCTATTTTCATGATGGTAGATTTTTTGCATCTACAATAATTGGCAGCGATGCCGTATCAAATGTTACTGCTGTTCTATGGGGCATTTTATTAAAATGCCATATGAAGTTCAAATTTAATTAAAAGGCTATGTAGTTTGAAAGTGTTAAGTAAACAACCTTGTTTTTTATTAAGATTAATTAAACATGATTAGGGTTAATTAGGACTAATGAAGTATTTTGTAATCTTTTAAAAATTATAATATGCCCCCAAAGAGCTGAAATTCTTGCAAACAAACCCAAACACCTTCTTCTTCTTCCTCCCGCCACATTAACGCATTCCTCCCCTGGTTGTTGTTTCTTGTAAGCTTCGTCTTCTTCTTCTTCTTCTTCTTCTTCTTCTTCTTCTTCTGCATCTTCTTCTTCGTCTACATCTTCTTCTTCCTGTACATCTTCTTCTTCCTTCGTCCTATACATCTTCTTCTTCCCGCCATTAACATTATCTTCTTCATTCGCCATTTACATTATCTTCCTCCTCTGCCATTAACATCTTCTCCACCATAGATCCTCCTCCTCTTGAAATTTCGTCTAGGTATGTGTATCTCCCATTTCCATTTTATATTTCATTTTACAAAGATTTAATGATGGATTGGGTTTGGGTTATGATTTTGATTTAGTTGTTTAGGTTGTTGGGTTGTGTTTGATGTAATGGAAGTTGAAAAGAGTGAAATTTGTTGAATATTTTCTTACAGCGTGGGTAGCTGGGGGTAATAGCACCGATTATAGGTGGAGATGACTGAAAATGTGTTCTGGATATGATGGATTGCTTAAGCGATCTAGTGTATTGCTTAAGTGATCTGGTATGTCTGGTATAATATAGCAGTTCGTAGATCACTTAAGCGATCAAGTATATGGCAGAAGATCCCTTAAGCGATCTGCTATAAGTCTGGTGTATAGCAGCAGATTGCTTAAGCGATCAAGTAAATGGCATAAGATCGTTTAAGCGATCAGACTTATTTATACTGGATCGCTTAAGCGATCCAGTAAACGATATACCAGATCGCTTAAGCGATACAGCAGATCGCTCAAGCTACTCTACAAATGCTTTTTAAAATCTTTCAACCCTTAATAATATTTTTTTTCTTGCATTATAGGTACTTAGCTATTATTAGACATGGGACAAGTTGTTTTGGGTGTTGAATATTTTGGTGAGTAGGTGGAGGAAGAAAGTTGTTGGAAGTGGATTGGGAAGAGAAAAGAAGTTATACCAATTACTGTGAGCACAAAGGTTAGTTTTGATGAGTTGATTGATGAAATAATTAGAAGAGGTGATTTGAGTTGCTCACGTAGTGATATAGTTGTGAAATATGTTTTAAGCAAAGTTCCTGAACATTATAAGGTACCTCATATTATATTAAAGTCGGATGAAGGTGTGAAGTTATATATGATTGATGTGACCGATAATGGTTCAATGCCGATTTTAAGGGTTTCTTTTGTAGATAAACCGTTGGAAGTTGATTCAAAAGAAGGGGATAACGACGAAGTTGGTGGAGATTTGGCTGGTTTTAATTTGACCTATGAGGGCACTGATTTGTTAGTTGAAAAATCAAGAGTAGGTGGTGATTTGGGTGGTGAGAATGACACTATAGAAGAGGTTGGTCATGTGCGGCAGAATGAAAATGTTAAGGAGGAGGACCCCGTACATGTTCTCGCAGATTTAGAGATTTCTTTAAATACAGATTATGCAGAAGGTGTAGTTTGTGAGGAAGAGAACACTATGGTTCTTTATGTAGGTTCAGAGGGGGCAATTGCAGGTAGTAGTAAATCAGCTCATGTTTTTTGCGGATGGATTGAAGTTGTGTATAGGGTATTTATTTGACAACAAAGAGGAAGTGGTGCCGTGAGAGGTAATTTTGAGTTCATCACCAAAAAGTCTAATTCATCGGTTGTGACGTTTGCATGTCGTGACCGAAAGTGCAACTGGCGGGTTTATTGTAGAAGGTTGGTGGAGTCCAAAAAATTTATTCTTAGCACATATACCCGTGAGCACACATGTGGTTTGGGACATATTTCAGGTGAGCACCGACAAGCTTCTACTGATGTTATTAGACAATTTGTCAAAAGTCAGTTCGTTGAAGGGAAAGATCCATCTCCTAAAGACATTTAGAGACTTGTGCACACAGAGTTGGGATGTGCTATTAGTTACTGGAAATGCTGGAAAGGGAGACAACATGCATAAGATTTTGTGAAGGGCACGCCGAAACATGGGTACGCAGTATTAGAAGCGTACCGTTATATGTTTGAGTTGACAAACCAAGGTAGCAAGAGGGCTTTGAAGTGGGACAAGAATATGATGTTTAAATATTTTTTTGTTGCTTACGATTCTGCTATATAAGGGGTTTTGTAAACATGAGAAAGGTGTTAGCTGTTGATGGTTGCTTTTTTACTGGAAAGTATGGAGGTACATTGTTGGTGGCCACTGCACAGGACAACGAGAATCACACATATCTCGTTGCATGGTGTGTGGTTGACTTTGAGAATGACAAGTCGTGGACTTGGTTTTTTCAGCAATTATGTACGATAGTGCCTGACAGTGACGAGTTGTGCATAATATCTGATAGGCACAACTCTATAAAGAAAGGGATTGCCACTATTTACCCTCAAGCACATCATGGATTTTGTATGAGGCACCTTGATGAGAATATAAAACAAAAGTTTAAGTATGCTGGCCTCTTTCAGACATACTACATGGCAACAAAAGCTTATCGAGTTGATGAGTTCGAGGAGCACTTCTGGCAAATCCGAATCAAGGATGATAGAATTGCTAAGTATCTTGAGCATGATGTTGGTTTCGAGCGATGGAGTAGAGCTTACTTTCCTGGAAGAAGCTTTGATGTCATGACCACAAATATAGCCGAGTCCATATATTTGAAGTTGTTAATAGAAAGAGAGTTTCTAATAGTTTCCCTTTTTGATGCAATCTAGAGAACATTGTCACAGTGGTTCCATGAGCGTCATACGGAGTCAGATAATTTTACTACAACCCTTGTTTTGTCAGCTGAAAAATTATTTTGAGCACGTATGGAACTTTCAAATGCACTGTTTGCCTATCCTCTTAATGCTCAAGAGTTCACTGTGTGTGGCTATGATCTGGATGCCTTAGTTAACCTTGTTAGTAAAACTTGCAGTTGTGAAGTGTTTGACATTCAACGTTTACCTTGTCCTCATGCACTAACAGTACTGAAACACAAACGGAAGCTGGATTTTGGTTCAAGAATTTACATGGAACTTTGCTCCCCTCTCTATATGGCAAATCACTATATGCTGGCTTATTTAGAAACAATATATCTAGTTCCTCCAAAAGAGCAGTAGGTAGTGCCACCAGAGTTGGCTGACATTATCATACATCCGCCATTCAAGAAGACGGAAGAAGGGAGAAAAAAAGTTAAGCATATTCCATCAGCCTCTAAGGTTCCCCGGAGGATGAATAAGTGCTCAATTTGCAAGCAACCTGGCCACAAGAGAAGCAGTTGCCAGAATCAATCACATGCAAATCTAGAAAATTAGGTTTGATAAAGGATGAAATCGAGAGAGTTACCAAGGCCAACCGTTGAGGAGTTGTTGTTTTAAATTTTTATGTTTTAAATTTTATTGTTACCTTGAATAAATCATCTTTTATATTTAGTATTCTTGTTACGTGGCCTTGATGTGTTGATGCAATTAGGTTGTCAAATTTAGGAGAAAGTGCGGAATTATGTGTTGGTGATTTTAGTTTGTCAAAATTCAAGTGAAAGCCTAGAAAAAATACGTATTGCCCATGATCGCTTAAGCAGCATATAAGCGACTAGATATATCGCTTAAGCTTAAGCGAGAAAATAAATTGCTTAAGCAATCGTGTATCTAGACAGAAGTTTATACTGTCATAGACTTGGACCAAGGGTAAAAATAAAGAATCGCTTAAGCAATAATATAAATCACTTAAGTGATTGTGCATCTGGGCAGATATTGATTCTGTCTCGGACTTAATCGCTTAAGCGATCCAGAATCTCTTAAGCGACCAAAGGTAAAAGCAAAGAATCACTTAAGCGATACCGTAAATCACTTAAACGATCGTGCAACTGGCAGATCTTGATTCTACCTCGGACTTGATCGCTTAAGCGATCCATAATCGCGTAAGCGACCAAGGGTAAAAGTGAAGAATTGCTTAAGCGATAGCGTAAATCGCTTAAGCAATCGTGCAACTGGCAGATCTTGGTTTTGCCTCGGACTTGATTGCTTAAGCGATCCATGATCGCGTAAGCAACCAAGGGTAAAAGCGAAGAATCGCTTAAGCGATCGTGCATCTGGGCAGGTCTTAATTCTGCCTCGAACTTGATCCTTAAGCGAGAATGTAAATCGCTTAAGCAATCATGCATCTGGGCATGTATTGATTCTGCCTTGTACAAGATCGCTTAAGCGACCAAGGGTAAAAGTGAAGCATCGCATAAGTGCTTCTAATCCTCACTTGTAAGTGATCACTTAAGCGACTTGACGTGATCACTTACGCGACTAACTCTAAACATACTGGATCGCTTAAGAGAGACCTAGGATCGCTTAAGAGAGACCTAGGATCGCTTAAGTGATCCATTGTACTCAGATGACCTTTGTTCTGCCTTTGACAAGATCGCGTAAGCGATTTATTATTGCTTAAGTGACTAAGGCTAAATAGACAGGATCTGTTAAGCGAAAGAATATATCGCTTAAGCAACCAAGGCTAAATAGACTGGATTGCTTAAGAGATACCTTATATCGCTTAAGCGATTAAGGGTAATTTACTTCAATATTTCTTTTCTAAGTTTATGGACCATGTTTAATATGGATGTAAAAGATCTAATTTAATTAAAATATAATCATGGTCATGGTCCACTGAACTAATCATACACCATATATGTTTAATATAGATGTAAACTTTCTATATCATATATGTTTAATATAGATGTAAAAGAACTAATTTAATTTAATTTAAAGAAAATCGATTAAGTGATATAAATAATCAAATCAATTGACACAAGACAGATCATGGTCTATTGAACTAATCGTACACCATATATCTTTAATATAGACATAAACATTCTATATCATATATGTTTAATATAGATGTAAAAGAACTAATTTAATTTAATTTAAAGAAAATCGATTAAGTGATATAAATAACAAATCAATTGACACAAGACAGATCCCGGTCCACTGAACTAATCGTACACCATATATGTTTAATATAGACGTAAACATTCTACACCATGTATGTTTAATTTAATTTAATATAATTTAATTTAAAGAAAATCGATTGAGTGATATAAATAATCAAATCAATTGACACAAGACAGATCCTGGTCCACTGAACTAATCATACACCATATATGTTTAATATAGACGTAAACATTCTACACCATGTATGTTTAATATAGACATAAAAGAACTAATTTAATTTAATGTAATATAATTTTTTTTTTTAAACTGATCAAGTGATATAAATAATCAAATCAATATCAGACAACCTATTACAAAAAAATAAAAATAAAATAAAAGGAATCGCTTAAGCGATCTAGTGTTGATAAGCTTTCATCGCTTAAGTGATAGCGTTAATTGTTTAAGTGATCTTGTGAAAGGCAATAAAAATAATCCGAATACACTGGATCGCTAAAGAGATTTCATTTCTCACCTAAGCAATCCTGTGTATTTAGCCTTAGTCACATAAGTGATCACGTACAAGCAAATCTTAAGATCACTTAAGCGATGTTTCACTTTTACCCTTGGTCGCTTAAGCGATTTAGTCTGAGACAGAATCAAGATCTGCCCAAATGCACGATCGCTTAAGCGATTCTTTGCTTTTACCCTTGGCCATTTACCCAATTATGGATCGTTTAAGTAATTAAGTCCGAGGCAGAATCAATATATGTTTAGTTGCACGATTGCTTAAGCGATTTATGGTATCGCTTAAGCGATTCTTCGCTTTTACCCTTGGTCGCTTAAGTGATCTACGATTGCTTAAGAGATCAATTCCGAGGCAGAATCAAGATCTGCCCAGGTGCACAATCGCTTAAGCGATTCATGGTATTGCTTAAGCGATTCTTTGCTTTTACCGTTTGTTGCTTAAGCGATCGTCGATCTCTTAAGCGATCGTCGATCTCTTAAGCGATCATGTCCGAGGCAGAATCAATATCTGCTTAGGTGCACGATTGCTTAAGCGATTTATGGTATTGGTTGGACAATTCTTCGCTTTTACCCTTGGTCGCTTAAGCGATCAAGTCCGAGGCCGAAGCAAGATCTGCCCAGGTGCACGATCGCTTAAGCGATTCTTCGCTTTTACCCTCGATCGCTTAAGCGATCAAGTCCGAGGCAGAATCAAGATCTGTCCAATTGCACGATCGTTTAAGCTATTTATTCTCTCGTTTAAGCGATCCTCTATTGAAAACCCTTTGTCGCTTAAGTGATATATCTAGTCGCTTGTATATCGCTTAAGCGATCATAGGCAATACATATTTTTTCCAACCGTTCTCCTGAATTTTGACAACCTAATATCATTAACACATATTAATTCCATATTTTCTCCTGAATTTGACAACCTAATATCATCAACACGTCAAGGCCATGTAAAAAAATACTAAATAAACTCAAACTCAAAAGAGCGAGAGAAATACTGAATTGCTTTTGTATTAATCTGAAATGTGTCAATTACATTCAATGACAACATTATGTACAACAAATAAATAAATCTCCTATATACACCGAAAAAAAAAGCAGGGCACACCTTCAGCATCAGCACCACAACCTAAGTATCAACAAATAAATCTTCATCATTCTCTTTAACCACTTCTCTATCCTCCAAAATTATCCGGCACACCTTCTACATCAACACCACAACCCAAGTATCAACACCTGACGCCTAACAACACCAGCTGATCCAATTCAAGATAATCCAATTATTCAAGACAACCCAATAAGACATCATCACATAAACTACAAAATTCTAAGTCCAACTTCCATACCTTTTGATGACAGCATCAACAATGACTTGAATTGGGTTCTAGTCAGTCAAAAGGGATCCATATGCCCATGGAAGCACTCAACAACCCAGCGCTCCCGATAGTTGCTCATTGTTTGGAAATTCAAGCCGTCCATCGGGTTGTTGTCATGTCGAACTCAATAAATTTAAGTGCATATGCCCCATAATCAGCATTACAATAGAAGGAAGACATTAGTATTAGAATCAGCTTATAGAATAATTGTATTATGTAAGTTTTATACAAAATTTACCTTGAGTCATTTTTCAAGATGGGAAGACGCTTGAGTGGCCACTTCCCATCAATACTTTGTCACCAAAGTACTAAAACATCCTGCTATCACGCAACAGCCGCAGGAACAATATGCACAGTGGCTCCAACTCCGTCTCCAATTGCCTCTCTCGACAAATACTTGGGTTGCAGTCAAGGATCTTTAGCAAGCCCTCCTCTAGAAGCACAATGATAGTTATCTAGTGCATATCCTTGATGTTGATAATGCAGTATACTCTTTTAACCTTTGCCCAACTATGGCCATGTTTGGGCCTTTGCCCCCGTACATACTACATGATCCTATCATCAAACTGAAAATCATCAAAGATGCTATCGAAGTCATCTGTGCCCAATTATTATTATTTTTTTTTTTTTTTTTTTTTTGGCTAGCCTCCTCTTGCTGCACCTCTACCAATGGCCTTTTTCATTAAAGTGTCATATGTCGTTACTAGCATTTGGCCAAAGGCCACATCGGTGATGGCACAATTGGGATACAATATATCACCAGTACTACTTTGTTGTAACCTTATGAGTGCCAATACCTCATCGATGTGCTGCATCAAATAAAAACAACATGATAAGTATACAATACCTCATGGAAAACATAAGCAAAAATAAGGAAAAATAAGGGAAAATAACTCACCGAGTCGTCAAGCCACCTGCTCATCGTCAACCTCTTTTCAAACCAGTCCAAGGGATAATCTCTAGTCTTGCACTTCACATGGGCATCACTTCTAGATTCATTGTAATAGGCATAAAAGAGTTTTTTTATTTTCCTCCTCTATTGACCTATACAAATCAACTTTTAACTCCTCCATTTTCACTTGCCCATTTCCTCCCCCTTCTTCCATTTGCACATCCCCACTTCCTTCGCATCCTGCCTCACCCTCCTCCATTATCACTTCCCCACTTCCTCTAGAATCTCCTTAACCTCCTCCATTTTTGCTTCTCCACTTTCGTGGACTTCCTCAATTTTTTTCTTCATTTTCCTCTTCTTTCCGTATGTTACTATGGTGTAAGGAGATTTGACAAACTTACTCTTTCGGCTCTCTCTTTTCAGCTCAAGTTGTAGTTCAACTGCTTTCAATACTCCACCAACTTCCTCCTCCCCCCTACCAACTTTCTCTGCCACCTTATCAACTTTCTCCTCCACTCCTTTCATCCGCTCTTCCATCTTCTCAAACCTCTCATAAACGGCTGTCGTAAAACTCTCAAACAGACCGTTTATGAGGTCAACCACCTCGTTCTCCCAACCCTGACACCTTGGCAAAGCGGCACTTGTTGTACCGGTTTGCCAATTGGGTGGAGGCATACGAACCTCTTCCTCCTCCTTCTCCTCCCTTTCGCCGATTGGAGCTTCATCATCCTCGGCGTCAACAACATTCTCAAGCAGTGGCCCTGCAACTGCACTCACATGCATGACCCCTTTTAGGTCCCGCATTAGGCAGTCTATCCATTCATCTGTTTCATCCTCCAGTGCTTCGAAGGATGTAACATACTCCTTTCCCGCTTCACCCCTAGTAGCAGTGAGGAAGGGATAGACGACTCCCTACAATAAGAAACAAAATCAATCAAATTTAAGCCACATTTAAAAGTAAGTGCATATTCAAAAACTTAATCCTTTAATCTTACCTGAGCCACTTGAATTTCCATGTCTATTTTGTCGTAATCCCAATAGATACAGTTCTCTATGTGCCACCACAACATCCTAGGAAATTGCGGTCGCTCATCCGAAGTCTTCATTTGTAAAACCCCCTTCCAGTCAGGTATCCTCTAAATATCCCTCAATGAGAATCCCGGAGAACTAGTTGTATCTAGAAAAAAAAAAAAAAAAAAAGAAACTGGGTAAGGATAATAATAATAATGTCCAAAACATGCATATAAGATGTCACACAGGATCCAAACTTATAATTTCAAAAACTTTATGAATTTATCCGGACATTACACAATCAAAACATATTTATAGGGTGGAAGCTTCCAAAGGTGTTTCACAAACATTTATCATTTACATTATTTACATCAAGAGGAAAATAAATCATCTCCCCTCACATGTAGCCTCGCTGTCTCTAGCATCCTTCGCTTATGGTTTACCTACAAAGCAATCAATAATGAAAGGGTGAGCGTTAATCGCTCAGTAAGGAATGATCCATTGCATTCTAAATGTGCTATTTGACCCTTATTTAAACATATTTGTTAACACACCACTTATCTTGTACATCTAGGGATACTTTCCCTTTTTTTTTTTCCTTTCTATTTCATATGTCTTTCATGATTTTATCCTATGGCTATATAAACATCAATGCATGCACATACAAATAAGTATGTAAACATAGTACACACACATTATATGTCATGATATAACATATAAATATCATCTAACATGAGTACAAATCATCTCATGATGTAAATAACATCATAACTCATGTAGTGCAACTAAATGCATATGAAGCATTTAACATGTAGCCGATCGGACTTTTCTTAGCATCTTAAGCACTTCATATCATCTAGCCTCAAATTCATCTAGAGCTCATATCATCGGGAGGCGTGCTTACACGTTATTTAACATCTAAAGCATATATTCATCTTTCCTCAACTGGTATATAAGGAGATGCTTACGCGTTTCCCATCATGACTATATGCATCTCTATCATGTCTATATGGATCTCTAACATCTTACGGCATGTAAATAAATATTTTGGTGAGCTTAATACTTTTAATTGATCTATGGATTATCAATCCATTTACATTACCTCTTCCTCACATACATCATCTTAAAACATGTATTACATTGCATCTTCATGCCATTTCATAACATTAATCATGCATTGACATCATGACCATGTATATGTTTCAAAGATCATCTAACTAATGGGTAAACATTAGTACATGGCATAATTACAATATTACATTAATAATCAATTCATAATCATAAGAATTGATCATGTTTAATATTAAACTTTAATAACCAGAAGTTTATACTTCAGGCCATTTTCCATCCATTTCTCAAACGAATTGGCTCTTGGAATAAACATAAAAGTTATAGGTCTATGTCTTAAATTTCTAATGCTTGAAGAATCATCTCATTTTGATTTTTATAACTCAAGTTATGGTCGAACTACTGAAGCATGTTTAACATAACCCCTAAGCTTACCAAATCCAAATTTTTCATATTAAGTATGCCACATCAATTCCTACTGACAATTAACCAATAGGTCAACTTATGGATCAAATAAATCTCCCTTTAATAGTCTTTAACATCTTAAAGGAAGTGTAAAATCTCATTCCCATAATCATCCATTATTGTTATAACATTGTAAGCTAATGAAAACAACAAATCAACACTTCTAATAGCAACCATTCAACACCATGTGGCCTCCAATACTACAAGTTTTGCCACAATCAGCATCCACACTTCATTTTCTTCAATCAAAGATAACAACTCATAAAACATAAATAGCAATAACTTCATGTATAATGAATTCGAGGCAATAAGTAGAATAAATGAGTTCAACGACACTTGCCATCAACTAATTCTATGCCTTAAAGCCTTAATTTAAGGTTTCATAAAAATCTACAAACCCTAGCATAATCCCTAAAGTCATGAGAGGTTCTTCCTTACTTTTTTAAAAGAATTTCTCCAATAAATCCTTTGCCTTTGTCTTCTGTTACACCTTAATCCTACATATATAACATTATACCTCAACATCTACTTCAAATCTTCAAATCACATCAAAACTAGGGTTTCTAATCCTTACCTTAAACCCTTCAACTTGAAGATCCAAAGCTCCTATCTTGTTCTCCTTGAAAAATTATGCAAAACTCCTTTAAAACTTAGAGAAAGAAGGCTTATTTTATGGAAGATTTGAGAGAAAATGGAAGAAATGTTAAAGAAATACTCTCTCCCTTGGCTTGAACGAATTTCATCTCATTTATAGGAAAATATTTCATTTATTTTCCAAAATTATACTATTGGCCCAATTATTTTAATTGTATAACTCATAAATCCTTAATTCTTCATATAAGGGCATTTTGGTCATTTCACAGTAAACATAATTATTACTTAATTAATGCCATTAAATGCAATTAAGCATACTAATACTTGAATTTTTCAATGCTTATCCATAGGCAAAATGACTATTTTGCCCCTAATGCCTTTCTATGGATAATTGATTCATACCATTCCAAATGAATCGACTATTTTGCCCTTAGTTAGATTTTATGCTTTTTAACATAAAATTAACATCTAAAGGACTATTTTGAGTTAGGAACATACATTTGACATCTTCGATATTAGCCAAGATAGGGATGACCTCATTCTAAGCCTACATTGTAAAAAAACAGTCCATATCATAATTAAAACACATATAATACAAAAAATATAACAAAAAGCCCATAATATTTACCTGCATTGCCTATGGGAAGCCAAACAAATTGTACGTGCTCGGTCTATTCTTCTCGACAGATTGTGACTGCTTTAACGCCATATTTTTTCCTTGCAGGGAGTCCATGGTTAGTGTAAATGATACTCGTTCCCATGGATAAGCATTAAAGAAGTCCATGTTGCTTGCAAACTTCACCCAATCCATATTAACGACTTTTGTTAAGTCAAAAGCCATTAGGATCGAATGCACGAACCATACCAAGCACATTTTAAACCTCTCTGAAGAGGTATACCCACCTTCTTCTAACCTCTCCTATAAATCGTGTCCCGTAATAGACGTTTTCCCCCCAAAAAACCTTTCTAGTGAAGTTTTCGGTTGCCTTACTGTTCTTTATTCTCTCTTGCTCTGTCGCATCTGGTAATTTCCCACATCTTAAGCATGTCATCAAGGCATTTCCATCATCCCAACACATAGCGGCTTTCCATCCACCATGAACCACATTTCTTTTTTTTGCTTTTAACTGAGTTTAGTAACATATAATGCACTCCCTGTCCTCAGAACGCATTTTTCCAATTTTCTCCAATGTTCATAAAATGACATAAACAACTCTTTTTGAATCGGTTTAAATCTTTTTTTTTTTTTTTTTTGTTCCCGTAAAATATCTATTATTCTCATAAAAACTTGTCAACTCAACCTAACTGTCACCCGTACAGGGAAGTACAGTACCTTATCTCTTACAACCTCTAACCTATAGTCTTTATAGTTCACGCTTCGGCAAATCTGCACAATCGATATAAACTAAATATCAACTAAAAAAAGAAACTAAAACAATTAATAGGCTGCCAACATACTTTGTATACAAAGAAAAAGTATTATACAATGAACTTTTCAACTAATCTTTTCAAGTGTATGACAAACAAAAAAGGAGCATCATACAATGTAAATGAACATAAAAACCATACTACACAGCTCATTACTAATCCTGCCATCACAACAATTAACAACTCAAAACACATCTATAACATCACTAAACTAAAACTCAACCAAAGCATCAATTGAAAAGCAAGCATGCAAACTCAGTCTTCCACTAAATAATATTACCTCTAACAAGATTACAAGAGAATGTAGTGGGCTGATGAGCCCAGCATCACATAAACAATTCAGAAAGCTTTTAAGTGATGTTATTCAAATTCCGGTGAAACTCTTTTTAAGCCCTATATTATTAAATAAAATTTACTTACAAATTTACTTTTTAAATGTTTTTCTAATCTTTTTTTTTTTCACCAAACCTAACCAAAGCTTAAACCCTTTGTATAAATGATGGGAAAAGGAGAATAATTATTTTCTTCTGAGTCCAAAATTAAAGAAAGGCTTTTTGTGGTTTCATTGATTCTGTTTGATTTAGAAATTATGGTATAAAGTCGAGTGGTGATGGTGAGCCAACCTAAAAGTAGTGACATTCTTCTAATAATAAGTTGCCTAATCGTATAATGAGATTTAATATTTGTCCTTCAATCATGTAATGTTTTGACATTCAATCAAAATATAACAAAGAAAGTAATTTGCCCATTGTATAATAAAGCAACGAAAAATCTAATAAATCATAGCCAACCCTGCAATTTAACACTTCTAACACAACAATCATAGCCAGCCTTACAAACAATCATGCAACCCCTACAGCCCTAGAGTAGGGCTTGTATGATTGTTTGGTAAAATCATAGCCAACAATCATGCAAGCCCATATTGGCAAGGCTAGCCTCGCATAGCGCACGCAGGGGAGGAGGTAGCCAAATTTGGCGGGCTGGAGGGCTGCCCTGCATATTGGCAAGGCTGGCCATGCATAGAGCACGCAGCGTTGCGTGCTCTATGCATGGCCAGCCTTGCCAATATGCAGGGCAGCCCTCCAGCCCGCCAAATTTGGTTACCTCCTGCCATCTCCAGCCCACAAAACTCCCTATGACCTCCCTTGCCTTCCCCTATCCTCTGGAACCTAAACAAAGCCACTCCACCAATGCCCGCCAACAGCTCGACAAAACGCCACAACCACCATAACAATAAAACCAACTACATCTCCCCCAAATTCGTACAAATCAATCCATTTTCTCATCCAATTAAAAAAAAAAAAAAACAAGTAAAAAACATATCATTTCTTCACTGGCGTCCTCCTCTTCAGAACCATTTTCCGATTCTTCTCTCTATCTTGTGCCGCCATCGTCTCCTCTGTTTGTGGACCACCTTCACTCATTGGATGATCCACCAGAGCGTCATCTTCGACAGCCTTTGAATTGCTGGCACCGCCGGAGTCTAGGATTCAAAGTGTAGGTTTTCTTCTTCTTTGTGAATGTCAGTCATGGTTTTGTGTAAGGAAGGTTTAGGATTGAAAATTTGCCAAAATTTAGGCACTGTAGTCACCGAAAATCACAGAGAAATGAATAGCGTTCATTGGTCTTTTTTTGGATATATGACTCGATTAAGCGATTTTGAAGGGTGGAGACTCATTTTCAAATTTCAAATTTTAACAACTTTCGTTAATTATGATTTTATCCATATATATTTAAATCTTTTTAGTTTAACCCATTTTACATGTTTAATGAATCCTAAATTTGCCATGTCAGCTTTTAAATTAAAAAAATTAAAAAAAAAATTTCAGGGTCATTTTATTAAACGCAAACTTGGGATGTCCCGGAGTAAAATTTCTTCCTGTTATCTTTAGTTGACTTGAAAACGTCCACGGGACACCAGTAACGACCAGAAAGGAGGAGTCCATGGCCGCGAGAATGTCGAAGAACAAACAGGGCGGTTTCAACCAGCTGAAGTGGTTCCTCCACTCACCGACAACTCGGTCGCTTAAAACCTTAGCCTACGAAGAGGTCCGATCTTCAACAGACAAACACTACACTTCCACAGCTTTCATTCTCCATGGCCTCCTTGGATCGGGTCGTAACTGGCGCTCCTTCTCTCGTAACCTCGCCGCCACTCTCTCCACCACTTCTCCTTCATCCGGTACTACATTTACACAAACTTACAGTCGCTTTTTAATTATTAATCATCTTTTAGGAAGTTTCTAGATATATAACATCAAATTTTGTGATATAATTACGCAATTTACGCTAGAGTTGTAACATGATATGATAGTGAAGTTAATTATGATATGTGTCAATTACGTTAATTCTCCTCCATCCGGTACCACATTTACACAAACTTCCAATTACTTTTTAATTATTAATTATTTGTAGGAAGTCTGTTAGTTATGATATGTGAAGAATATGAAAAATTTTAGGAAGTAGAGAAACTTTCTGACGGTTAATGTTGATTAATTTTTAGTTTTAGGAAGTTTCTAGTTGTATAATATCAAATTTTGTGATGTAATTGTGAAAGACTTGTAACATGATAAATTGTATTATATAACATTGCTCTTATTGTTGATAATTATTTGTTGTTTGTGTGAGTAGAGTGGAGAATGGTGCTGGTGGACTTGAGGAACCACGGGCAGTCAGTGGACATAGAGGGACTGGCTCCGCCGCATAACATGGCTAATGCTGCTAATGATTTGGCTAATTTGGTCAAAGCGAAAGGTTGGGTTTGGCCTGATGTTGTAATTGGCCATTCCTTAGGTGGTAAGGTCGCCTTGCACTTCACCCAGAGTTGTGCTCGTGGTGAATATGGTCAATCCGCTGCATTGCCCAAACAGGTTTATATTTTGCCCAAACAAAAGCTTGTTTTTGACAATGCTTGTGATTGCTAGACATTAATTGTATTATTGTGCATTCTAATCGTACCTAAATAAATCATTGGTAGTGGTTAGTGTTAAGATTTATGGAGGAGTTCCAATATGAATGTCAAAGAATTTCATCTATAAAATTTCAATGTATTACAGTTCCTTGATACTTCCACTGTGGTTGTTGGCCTATGCTGATTAGGTCTCGTTGGTGTTAATAGACAGATATCTGTTGTCAAATGTCTAACAACCTCTTCTTAGTATAGCTACAGGAGTTTGCAGTTGTGAAAGGTGGATGGACAAGGAAATGACTTTTTGTTTTCCATTGCAATATGAATCTTAGTTTCAAGTGTATGTCTTGAAATGCAGTCATTGTGATAAATTGTTGAAGGAGATAAAAAAAAAGGAAGATACATTCTACTTACAATTGGACATAAATTGATTTGGCTTTTTATTGGTTCTTAAAGAAAACCTATATCATGAGAACTGTGACAATTTCTGTAGTTTGTTTTGCATTCAATCAGTCGCATTCTATTTGAATGAAGTAATGTCACAAATGTGTGTTACAACTTGTTGGTTTCCCATGTCAAAACATCTTACTCTGTCACCTTCTCAGCCCTACTCTCTCTCTCTCTCTCTCTCCATGCATATTTTCTGTGCATGATTTTTTTTTTTTTTCTTTTAGCAAATCTGGCATTCTGAAAGAGTGAAGAAGATAGAATGTAATGCAATCCTACACATCCCAAATGAAAACCTAAATTTCTCATCCCAAGGGATGTATTTGCAAATGTATCATCATTCATTAACTTAATATGAGTGTCAAGAAAATAATTTATGTGTGCTTTCTTGATTTCAGGTGGGGATGTTGCAACCTCCTTATGAGGTGTGGTTGGTTTAGTGATAAAATAATAGTTTGCCAGATTATACACATCCATTAATTCATTATACATATATATAAAACTTATATGTGACCTCTACTCTTGTGGCCGGATGGTAAGCCCTTTAATCACTAGAGTTAGTTATATCCAAGAGTCTTGTGTTCAAGTCGCAGGAGAGACATCTACCACATTTGTGCAATTACGTTGGTCTATTAGGCTTGTAGGGTGTTCTGTGGCCCTAAGAATTAGGTGGGCTCAACTGGCGATTGTGCCTGGATACCTCAGTTATTTAAAAAAAAAAAAAAAAAAAAAAAAAAAAAAAAAAACTTATTCATGCTATTAGGGCATGTTTCAGTTCAATGTTTATGCAAGAATAGATACAAAACTTGCTGCTTGGGTAGGGATTAATTTTATCAAAAAAACTTCCAATTCATCTATTGAAAGTTGATGTGTCATACTCATTCTGTGCGCGACACACTGAAACATAAACATGGCCACCCACACCTAATGCACTAATAATTGAGTTTGATTTAAGTCTTTGTTGCATTTGACTATTACCGTCAGACATCACATTCCAAATAGAAATGAAATCTTAGATATGGATGAACGTTGCACGACTCAGAAAAATATAGAGTGAACTTGTCACATGGGCTTTGATATTCTTTTGTGGTTTCAAATGTCAAGAGGGTCATCCATTACTGATAGCGTGTTGAAAAACTTAAAAGTTTCCTTGTTTGGTGATTTGACCACTATAGTTTATTAGAACATGAGAAGAGTTCTGAGCATTTTCATTTTCTTTTCTGATGCAGAGCAGCTGTGGGTATTGGATTCTGTTCCTGGAGAAGTGAAGTCTGAAAACAGTGATGGTGAAGTAGAGAAAGTTCTGCAGACCTTGCAAAGTTTACCTTCACAAGTCCCATCTCGAAAGTAAAGATTTTATCAGTTTAGTGACATGTTATTCTTTGCTTAGTGGATTTACTGTGTGTTAGTGAGCCTGTAATTTCCTTGGTAGAGTGATCCATATGCAGGTGGAGTTGTGATATGGCATAATGTTCACATTAACTACATAATCTTCTTTTTCACAAAGCATTTTCCTTGGGTAAGAAGGGATGGATGCTCATTCTGCTCTAGTGCCTTAAAACTTTGATTTATGTCAGTGCAAAAGTGTTATTTCAAAAATTTAGGTAGTAGGGTATGCTATTTCTACTGCCATTTTAATTTCACCCTTCAATATTCTTTGGGTTTCATTGGCGCTATTCAGGGCCTGTTGGATGCCAGAGACCCTTTAAGGTTTTGGAAGAAACCCTATCCTTGTCAAAAAAATATAGTATTTTTTTTTTTTTTCACATTTTCCAGAATAATCTGTCAATATACAAGGTCATTTAATTGATGTTATCATTACTGTTAAATCTTTAAGTATACCTTGTTAACTTTGAAGAATCCTTCTCAAAAAGCAAAGACATAAAACACAATAAAATACAATCAAGTTTCAACTTCTACATGTATCATCATGTGATTTTACTGTATTTTGGTTGTAGAAATGCTGAAGGACCATTGATCCCAAAAATTTTAGCTGACTGGAAGTATCCATCAACAGTATTTAAATTTTGTCATCTGTTATTTATGTAGATGATGAAATGTGGATACGATATGCAGTTCTTGCTTTAAATATACAAAACAGCTTGATACCCTCAAACAGAGTAGTTATTATAGCTATATGATAAGAGATGTCATAGTATGTTTATGTATGACAAGAGCACACATGCATGGAAACATTGTCACCTATTTTTTTCATTTGAGCAATTGCATGGAGCTCTTTTTTTTTTTTTTTTTTTTAATTAAATTTTCATGTTGATTAAAACAAAACATTGTCAATGTCTCACCTGGATAAATTTTTTTCAACATTGATTGATTTGATATTGGATAGCTTGAATTCATATGTGCATAGTAGATTAACTCTTAGCGTTATGCCTTCCAGTTTTTTTTTTTTTCTTTTTTCTTTTTTCTCTTTGTATTTTTCTTATTGTTGCTACTTTCTTTGTTGCTCCAGGTGGCTCGTGAACCACATGATTAATCTTGGGTTCTCCAAATCATTGTCAGAGTGGATCGGAAGCAACCTCAAGAAATCTGGAGAGCATGAGACATGGGCCTTTAATCTTGAAGGTGCTGTCCAGATGTTTAATTCTTACAGGTAAAAATCTCTAATTTTTTTTTTTTTTTTTCAATATCAGTTTGAACCACTTGCTTTTCACTCCAGACATGCACACTCACCTGATAGAAAAGGGAATGTGATTTGATGAGCATGCAGGAACTTGAAAGATGTCTGGCATCAAAATATTTTAAAAAAATAAATAAAGGAATTGGATTATTTTCATTATGATTTCACTGAAACGTGACTCGTTGAATATGATCTTCTTTAGGGAGACTTCCTATTGGCCTCTGTTGGAGCACCCTCCACTAGGGATGGAGATAGATATTGTACGAGCAGAGAAGAGTGACAGATGGCAGCCAGATACTATTCAGCGGCTTGAAGGCCTTGCAAGTAGAGTAAGAGATGGAACGGAGGGTAAAGTTTCCATGCATGTTCTTCCCAATTCAGGCCATTGGGTTCATGTGGACAATCCGAAAGGACTTCTTGAGATTCTGGCTCCCAATTTAGTCTCTATTTAACCATATTTTAGTTTAACCATCAGCAAATATATAGATAGCATTTTCCCATGTTGATTTAATATCCTATCTTTATTTCATCATAAATTCTTGTTCACCCTGCGTCAGGACTAGGTACTGAATTTGTTGAATGATCTGGTGAGTTGCCTTTTTTTTAACATCAAATATCTGTTCACTTTCTGGGTTGATTTACTATTTGTTTGTTTAGTTTATGGCTTTCTTTAGTCTTAAAATCCTTGAATGGGTAAATATCGTTAGTAAAAAGGGGTCTTCTTCAATATAGTTTCTTAAAATCCAGGTCAGAAGCAGTGGCAGACCTACATCATGAGAAGGGGCACATGCCGCCGCCGCCCCCCCCCCCCCCCCCCCCCCCCCCCCCCCGGGCGGGAAATTTGAAAACTCAAAGATTCCTTTATTTCTTAGAAGAGCTTGAATGGATCTATCCATAACCATAATTCATTTTCACTTTCGTTTCGTTCTATTATTATTTTAAATTTTACTCTACACTTGGATAATTATTGATACATCAAAATTGGGTTTAAATGATAAAAACTTATTTAGAAATATACTGTAACAGGCTAATCAATACATGATTTTAAATTTATTTTGAGCCAAGGTTTTCAATATAGAACTTTGACCTAATTTTCTTAGAAAAATGGAGAAATCATCTCAAACAGGCAATAAAGATAGTGAAATATAATGTATCCACAATTTTTGGCAAGTATTATATTCCAATGGGGTTTTTGTATCTTTATAAGGGTAAGTGATAATCTAAGGAGGGTATTCAATCATTTGAAAATTTCTGGGTGCTGAGGTTGGGTGGTGACAGATTTCATGGTTATTAGGTTAATAATAATTAGAATCCGTTCGATAGGTAGGACAGTTTGGCCGAGTGGTCTAAGGCGCCAGATTTAGGCTCTGGTCCGGAAGGGCGTGGGTTCAAATCCCACAGCTGTCAGACCGGTTTAATATTTTGAATTTTTTTACTGAATTATTAATTAATGAATAATTAAACAAAATAAATTTAATATATTTTTAAATACTTGTCAAAAATTCAAAATACAATTTTTGAATTTGGATAAAACCACTGCTACTCAGATATCCAGGAATTTTTTGACATCCCTAACTGATAGGTAGATCATAACTTTACTGTGTTCTTCTTGTTTAACTTGAAACAACGTCGTGTTTTAATGTCACTGGAGTTCTTGTCCACCCGTAAACGACCAGAAAGCAAAATAGTCCATTTGCCGCGAAAATGGCAGGGCGGATTCAACCTCCTGACTCGGTTTTCGAACTCTCCAACAACACGGTCGCTTCAAACCCTAGCCTACGAAGAGGTCCGATCTTCAAAATACAAACCCTAAACTTCCACAGCTTTCATTCTCCATGGCCTCCTTGGATACCGTCGTAGCTGGCGCTCCTTCTCTCGTGACCTCGCCGCCACTCTCTCCACCACTTCTCCTTCATTTAGTACTGCATTTACACAAATTTAAAGTCGCTATGTTTAATTATTACTCATCTTTTAGGGATTTTCTAGATATCTAACGTCATTTTGTGATATAATTACGCTAGAGTTGTAAAATGATATAATGGTTATGTTAATTATGATATTTGTCCATTAAGTTAATTCTCCTCCATCCGGTACCACATTTACACAAACTTACAGTTACTTTTTAATCATTAATTATTTGTAGGAAGTCTGTTAGTGATGATATGTGAAGAATATGAAAAATGTTAGGAAATTAGAGAAAATTTCTGACAGTTAATGTTGATAATTTTTTAGTTTTAGGAAGTTTCTAGATATATAATATCAAATTTTGTGATGTAATTGTGAAAGACTTGTAACATGATAAATTGTATTATATAACATTGCTCTTATTGTTGATAATTATTTGTTGTTTGTTTGTTTGTGTGAGTAGAGTGGAGAATGGTGCTGGTGGATTTGAGGAACCACGCGTGGTCAGTGGAGATAGAGGGACTGGCTCTGCCGCATGACATGGCTAATGCTGCTAATGATTTGGCTAATTTGGTTAAAGCGAAAGGTTGGGCTTGGCCTGATGTTGTAATTGGCCATTCCCCGGGTAGTAAGGTAGCCTTGCACTTCGCACAGAGTTGTGCTCGTGGTGAATATGGTCAATCCATTGCATTGCCCAAACAGGTTTATATTTTGCCCAAACAAAAGCTTTTTTTGACAATGCTTGTGATTGCTTAACTTCAATTGTATTGTTGAGCATTCTAGTGATACTTAAATAAATCATTGATAGTGGTTAGTGTTAAGATTTATGGAGGAGTTCAAATATGAATATCCGATAATTGCATATATAAGTTTGCAATATAATACAGTTCCTGGCTACTTCCACCGTGGTAGTTGCTGATTAGGTCTCGGTGGTTTAAATTGACAGTTATCTGTTGTCAAATGTCTAACAACTTCTTCCTAGTATAGCTACAGGAGTTTTCAGTTGTGAAAGTTAGATGGACAAGGAACTGACTTTTTGTTTGTTATTGAAACATGAATCTTAGTATCAAGTGTATGTCTTGAAATGCAGTCATTGTGATAAATTGTTCAAAGAGATAAAAAGAGGAATAACATTCTACTTACAAGAGCAATGTAGAGTTTTCAGAAATAGGGTTGGACACAATTTGATTTGGCTTTTTATTGGCTCTTGAAGAAAACCTATATCATGAGAACTGTTACAGTATTTGTAGTTTGTTTTGCATTCAATCGGTCAAATTACTATTTGAATGAAGAAGTGTCACAAATGTGTGATACAACTTGTTGGTACCCCTGGTCAAGACATCTTACTTTGTCATCTTCTTGATCATATTAAAATAAATTGATATTGCACACATGTACTTTGGATATGCTTTTATGCTCTTATATGTTTGGATTTTTCAAAGTTACCTCATATTTGGAAGAGGTTAGTTTTTTCTTCATTTTTAATGGAAAAAATGAATATTTCTTTAGTCCCAACAAGTGGTAGTTGAGGTTCCCAAATGAAAACTCAAATTTCTCATCCCAAGGGATGTATTTGCAAATATTTCATCATTTATTAACTTAATAAAAGTTTCAAGAAAATAATTTGTGTGTGCTAGCTTGATTTAATTGGGGATGTTGTTGACCTCCTTATGAGGTGTTTAGGTTAGTGATACCTAATATTATTATACTTGTGCCGCATTATGCATGTCTATAAAACATATACATGCTTTTGGGGCATGTTTCAATTCTATGTTCATGCAAGAATAGATACAAAACTTGATGTTTGGGTGGGATAAATTTTATCAAAAAATCTTCCTATGCACCAATTGAAAGTTGATGTGTCATATTCATTCTATGTGCAACACATAGAAACATAAACATGGCTGCCCATACCTAATACAGTAATAATTGAGTTTGAGTTAAGTCTTTGTTGCATTTGACTATTACCATCAGACATCACATTCCAAATAGAAATGAAATCTTAGATATGGATGAAGTTTGCACAACTCAGAAAAATATAGAGTGAACTTTGTCATATGGACTTTGATATTCTTTTGTGATTTCTGATGTCAAGAGGGCCATCCATTACCGATAGCATGTTGAAGAACTTAAAGTTTTTTTGTTTGGTGATTTGACCACTATAATTTATTAGTACATGAGAAGAGTTCTGAGCATTTTCATTTTCTTTTCTGATGCAGAACAGCTGTGGGTGTTGGATACTTTTCCTGGCGAATTGAAGGCTGAAAACAATGATGGTGGAGTAGAGATTCTTCTGCAGTTCTTGCAAAGTTTACCTTCACAAGTCCCATCTCAAAAGTAAAGATTTTATCACTTTAGTGACATGTTGTTCTTTGCATAGTGGATTCACTGTGTGTTAGTGAGCCTGTCATTTCCTTGGTAGAGTGATCCAGATGCAGGTTTTAGATGGAGTTGTGATATGGCATAATGTTTACTGACCTCTGGTAATAATGAGTAATCTCTATATATGTTTTTCATTAAATATAGGCACATTAACTACATAATCTTCTTTTTTACAAAGCATTTTCCTTGGGTACGAAGGGATGGATGCTTATTCTGCTTTAGTTCCTTAAAACTTTGATTTATGTCATTGCAAAAGTGTTATTTCAAAATTTAGGCAGTAGGGAATGGATTTCTTCTGCAATTTTAATTTCACCCTTCAATATTTTGTGGGTTTCATTGGCACTACTGAGGGGCCGTTGGAGGCCAGAGACCCTTCAAGGTTTTGGAAGAAACCCTATCCTTGTCAAAAAAAATAGTATTTATTTTCAAATTTTCCAAAATAATCAGTCAATAAACAACATACAGTTAAAACATTAAAGTATACCTTGTTAACTTTGACTTTGAGTAATCCTTCTCAAAAGAAAAACGTAAAAGAAAACAAAATAAAATAAAATGCAATCTAGTTTCAACTTCTAAACTTATCATCATCATTTGATTTTACTATAATTTGGTTGTAGAAATGCTGAATGACCATTAATCCCAAAAAAATTTAGCTGATTGGAAGTATCCATCAATGGTATTTAAATTTTATTATCTGTTATTTATTTACATGATGAAATGTGGATAAAATTATGCAGTTCTTGCTTTAAATTTGCTAAGCATCTTGATACCCTCAAACAGAGTAGTTAAATAACTATATGATAAGAGATGTCATAGTATGTTAATGTATGACAAGAGCACCCTTGCATGGAAACATTGTCACCTGTATTTTTCAGTTGAGCAATTGCGTGGAGCTCTACTTTTTATTTTTTTCTTTTTAAATGTTGGTTAAAAATAAACATGTCAATGTTTCACCTGGATCAGTTTTTCTCAATGTTGATTGATTTGATATTGGATAGCTTAAATTCATATGTGCATGGTAGATTAACTCTTAGCGTTATGCCTTTCCCTTTTTTTTTTGCCCTCTTTGTACTGTTCTTATTGTTGCTACTTTGTTTCTTGCTCCAGGTGGCTTGTGAACCACATGATTGAGCTTTGGATTCCCCAAAACCAGTGTCAGAGTGGATCGGAAGCAACCTCAAGGAACCTGGAGAGCATGAAACATGGGCCTTTAATCTTGAAGGTGCTGCAGATTTTTAATTCTTACCGTTAAAAATCTCTTAAAAGTTTTTCAAACTATCAGTTTGAACCACTTGCTTTTTGCTGCCAGAAAGAAAAGGGAATTTGAAGATGTCTGGGTATCAAAATAATTTTATAAAGTCATTAAACAAAGGAATTTGATTCCTTTTATTATGATCTTCTTTAGGGAGAATTCTTATTGGCCTCTGTTGGAGCACCTTCCGGCTTCCACAAGGGATGGAGATAGATATTGTATGAGCGGAGAAGAGTGACATATGGGAGCCAGATGTGATTCAGCGGCTTGAAGGCCTTGCAAGTAAAGTGAGAGATGGACGGGAGGATAAAGTTTCCGTACATTTTCTACCCAATTCAGGTCATTGGGTTCATGTGGACAATCCTAAAGGACTTCTTTAGATTATGGCTCCTAAGTTAGCCTCTATTTAACCATATTTTAGTTTAGACATCAGCAAATATATAGATAGCATTTTCGCCATGTTGATTTAGGGCCTTTTTGGTACACAATTTTTCACTACTTTATTTCCTATTCTATCCAAAATACACATTTATTCTCTTATTCTTAAAATATTATTCAATTCTTTTTAAATCCCTTAGGTTTGTTAATTTAATTAAACACCAAAAAAAAAAAATTTAGAAATAGACAAAAACACCCCAGTTACGCACATTTATCAGATTCCAACCACCATCGTCGGAAGTTGGTCGGAATCTGATATAATGGCGTACTATTGGCTGGATCTGATCGGTAGTGCGTCGATCTAGCTTTTTTCGGCTAGATCCACAGTGGATCTGGTCGTAGCCAGTCGTCAACGACGACCAAGATATGCGGCCAGATCTAACCATAGATCTGGTCTTTTCTGATTAGATCCATGGTGGATTTGGCCGGAAAAGGCCATATCGGCACATGATTGGTTAGATCTAGTCAGTCGTACGCCGATACAGCGACTTCGGCCACCCTCCAGCGACGGTGGCCGGTTGTAGGTATTTAATGGGTGAGTGTGGGCGTTTTTGTTAATTTTCAATATTTTATTATAGGGGTGTTTAGTAAATAAACAAACCTAAGGGGTATTTTGTTAATATTCAAATCTTATATCGTAATAACCACCCAATTTTACTTTTTTCAAAATATTATTCTAAAAAGTATCAGAATAATGAACCAAGTGCACCATAGGTTTGTTAATTTGACTAAACACCCTCAACCAGTCGGTTGTGCATCATTCTGCCACTTTCTAATGGTGGTGGCCAACTATTGGCATTTAATGGGTGGGTGGGGATATTTTTATTAATTTTAAAACTTTTATTGTAGAGGGTGTTTAACTAAATTAACAAATGTAGAGGATTAAAATTTAGTTTTACCAAACACATTTTTAAATTCAAATCTTATCTTATACTAAAAATTCAATTTAACTTTTTAAAAAATACTATTCAAAATAATAAAACAAACACACCTTTCAAATCCAAGGTTAGAAGCAGTGGCGGACTAACATACATGAGATTGGGGCATATGCCCACCTGAAATTTGAAAACTCATGAAGAAACCGTTTAATTTCTTAATTAATTACATTGTGTACACTTGATTCCCTTAATATCTTTTATTTTTCTATCTTATTTTATCAAATTATTATCATAATTCAAACAAAATCAGGTTAAAGAGCTTTAATGAACCTATCCATAATCAAAATTTAGTTTTCATTTTCATTTCTTTACTATTATTATTTTATTTTTTTTACTTAGAATTAATTATTGAGAACTTAGAATTAATTATTGAGACGTCAAAAATCACTAGAAAAAAAAATAAGATTTGTGCTTTTAGTATCATTATTTTAAATATGATGTTAATATGTTAGAAAGTATGTCACTTTACAATGTTATCATTCAACTACCTTAGACTAATCAGGTTTCATCTCTCGATTTCAACTCAACCCATGATATCATTAAACTCTCGGATCCATAAGAATTGAAAGTATTACACACAATAATAAAACTTAGAATTAATGCTCAATTAAAAATCAACAATAATAACGTCAACACATATTCATAAATTGTGGCTACATCTTTAGCCCTAGAAAAGTTCATAATTGCAGTAATAAAAACAACCATTGTATTAACAAACATGAGTTCAAGAAAGAAAAATAGAAAAAACTTCTCTAATTGGCGAACGAGAACGGCAAGAATTCCGATCTCCAAAATAGTAGCCACTCTTTCTCCTTCTCTAATCTCGTTAAAAACTTATTAAAGACCCTTATTTATAGTGGTAGGGTTTGGAGGTTAATTGGGAAAGAATTAAGTGCCTTAAACCATTCAGATTCGGACTAGGAGAATACAATAATCCAAACATGCCCGTGATCCATCGCTGCGGTGATCAGAAATGGTCGCTGCGATGATCATTCTCTCTATGCCACGAGTCTGGAATGTTCAGAATTTGGCAAAGTCATCAACATAAATTTTGTGTCTCTCTGAATAAACTTTCCAACACCACAAGAATTATCGAATTCCAATTTTTACAGCTCAAGTTATGATCAAAACATCGAAGCATGCTCATCTTGAAGGATTTTCAGGTTTTACGTCGTATCTTCAACGCGTCACAACTTTCTTGTTTCAACTTCGATTCTTGCACAGTTTGTTCCTCCTCGTCACGAATTTCATCAACATCATTCTTTTTTCTTCAAATATCGGTTTTTAACCTGAAAATACTCAAAATACACCCATGATCCCATAAAAGGTATTTATGAAATAATTAACTCAAATTTCACAAATTAAATACATTTTTCCACAAATAATCCAATTGAATCACTAACAAAATATATATTTTTAAGCTCTTATCACAACCCTCAACCAGCTTCTTGCTAGTCCCTAGCAAACTAAGCGATAAAACAAGTCTCTAAGCTTGAAAATAAAACAAATAATTAAAACATTAAAACCTATATCTAAACTATCCTAAATCACTTTCGTAGATTGACACGATTGCATTTAGCGTATGCAACAAACCTTTAAACCCCTAGGCGGCCCTAGTTGGACGAGTTATAGTCTCGTGAGGGTTTCCAACGATGATACCTATAAACATCCACACTAAACTTAACCTAAACTCCAAAAATAAAAATAGACATAAAAAGAACAAAAACTAACAAATTTTTTTGGATCAATTCATAAAGTTGGCTCAAAAATCGCATATACACACAACAAATAGAATTATTAAAAATCGCCTAAACTCACAGACGGTGCAAACGTCAATTCCATTTTTGTTATCAAGCCTAAAACATCCATACAACCACAAACCATTAGTTTACAAACCCGGATGGTTTTATGTATAACATTCATGAACAAAATTTTGATCTCAGTATTCGGGTTATGACTTATAGGTGAATCATGAAATCAAACTCCATAGGCTCACCTTTCAAACCACTCTCCACTAATATAGATGTTCACACTACCTTGGATCAATAGGTCTTTGTAAAGGTTGTATGTTAGGTCAGGGTATTGGTTCATGAAAGAACGGAAAGGGAATTCAACAAAATCAAATTAAAAGACTTAATCTTAATTCGTTCTTATTACTATTACACAAAAACACTTCCCTTTTTCACTTAGTAACTTCCCAACCTTTATCGAGCTCTTTCTTTTCGACAGTAATATAAACCCATTTGCATAATTTCAAATCTTCACAATGCTTTTCAATGCCCACTTTTCTTTTCTTTCTCTCTCTTTTTTTTCATCATTTTTTTTCTCTTTTTTTTTCAGATTTTTTTTTTTTTTTTTTTTAAAACTTCAATAATAAGAAGAAAGTAGAAAACATACACACAACCCCACTGATCTTACAAGCACTCCACAACCCCCAACCAATTTCTTCGCATAAACCTGGGTTGTGGCAAAACTACACTTCCTCACCAATACTCACACTAAGCTTGAATAACAATTAAGTCTCTTAAAGATAAAATGGGTAGAATTGTGTTTTAGCCTCATAATCAGGGTAGGGTAAAAATTAAGTTCAAAGAAAGAAAAGCAAGGCTAAATTGTGTTTAAAAGGCTCAAAGGGTTAACTAGCGATGATAATAAAAAGGGTCGGCTTGAAAGGCTCAATCGGTCCAAAAACAGCCTAAATAATTTATTAAGTGATGTGAATTCTAGGATTTTGCCTCGAGTGGTTGTCAAATGAGTTCTAGAGTTTGTTGAGATCGCAAAAATGTCCATGGAAAATTCACACATAAAACATCTCTAAGTAGGTAAACTTAACCACTTTCAATCCACAAACCGCTAGGGTCTCAAACTAAATGTCATTAACATTTACAATCATTCGTAATTAAAGGCAAAAATTAATGTTCTCTGCTTGTTAAATGTTATTGCAATCACATTCCTATTATAGACATATAAATTAATCCAAGAGAAAAACTCACAAAATAAAACAAAAAATTCTGCTCCCTAAATCCATATCCATAAAGAAAAAATTCTACTCAAATTAAATTCCTACCCCCAACCTTAAAATCAACATTGTCCTCAATGTTAAGAATAGGAAAAAGGAAAGAAAACGTTACCACATTCCTCAACGTTATAAAGCAATCCAATTCGTGGTGTCATATGCGCCAAATTTGTTCTATAAAAATCACAACTAAAAGGACCTTGTCGACCATCATTGTTATACAGAAAAAAATAAACGAATATAGAGAGCATCAATAAACCAGAAATAAAACTAAAATAGATGTTTAAACAGTTCACAAGGACTTAATGAACAAACATCAACAAAATGCAAGTATAGAAAAAGAAATAAATTGCACTGAAAATATCAAACAAAACATAAATCTCCAAGTCTATAGTAGTGTCACACTCCCTACTCCTCCATACCCTCCTCAGAATCATCATTAGAAGTATCGCCATCCTCCTCATCTGATGGGTACACAAAATCAGTCCATTCACACCCTAGCGCTGCTATTCCAGCGAGCAAATTGTAATCTTTGCATCTCATATTGCACCCTCATTTGCCCACTCATCCAAGTCATCCAGGCTTCTTGACGATTCTGTTGCTTTCTCAACTTATCTATATCTTCATTCATCTTCGTCAATTGATCTTTCTTGGATGGCTTCTTCGATGAAGAGGCTTTGATCTTGGATACTTCCTTTTTGCCCCTACTGGTGAGATTTTGCAGAAATTGCTTTGTAAGACATACTCCTTGAGGGATTAATACTTCTTCATAATTCAAAGGCACTTGAGCTTGCTTACATAATTCAGTGATTAATTGAGGGAAGTAAAAACCTGTCATGTTATGCTTTGCCGAATGGAGAATCTCATAAAAAATAATCTCACCCACATTCATCCTCATCTTGTGGTGGATAGCATACATCAAAATTACCCTAGCTTTGCTAACTATGCTCATGTGCTTTGAGGGCATCAATCTAGAGCAAATAAAATATAACCAAATTCGCGAAATTGAGTCCAAAAACTAACTTTCAAAATGGATGTGTTCCCCAGCCGTAATAAACCATGTAGCTTTCCCTTCCGTTAGAAAATTAATCACTGCGTCATAATTAACTTCCTACTTGTATGTTGCATAAACATCCTCATCTATCTCAACTTGCGGCAGCCCATAAAACTCATTAGCGGCTGCAATAAATACCACTTCCTTGCCTCTTACCATTGTCCTTCCATCAACGCTATTAGGAACGCTGGCATAAAACTCTTTTACTACAGAGGCAACAGCAGGAGCCTGAGGTTCTTTGCAAAATGTCTGCCAACCCAAAGCTTGAATTACATCATTGATCCCCCTAACATTCTCTATAAACACCAACCCTCTTTCTTCAATAAATCCACCAGGTTTCTTTGCAAAATTTTCATATCTCTCCTTGGCAGCCTGACTAACAAACCGGACATCACTGGAGGCCTTTCGTTTTCCTTTTTCTCTCTTATCTCCTCCTGGCTTTCTCTTGGGTGCCATTATAACAATTTTCTACTCAACCAATACAATCAATTGAATCGCAATTTCAACACCCATGTCAATCACCACAAACTCCCGAATCCAATTACAATTTCTCCACTCAATCAATGCAATCAATTAACATCTACAACACACAATTTCAATCACATAGCTTTTCAAGCATAAACAATGACCCCACGAAAATGCTAAACAAGTGCTCCCAATCTTCAACAACCAATTACACAATGCAAAATAGGTGAGAGATACTTACTTGAACCTGATTCTATGCAAATCTGCCTTGAATTTTTGTGGATTGGCTCAATTTCGAAAACCCCCAATCTTTGAAACCCTAACTTTGATTTTGTGAGAATCCCAAATTGCTTCCTTAATCTGTGAAATGTGAGTTGAAATTGAGTTTGTTAGTGAGCAATTTAGGAAAAATTGAAGATGGGATGAAGGGATGATGGATGGAATGGTGTTTAGATATGTGTAAGGAGAAGAAAATATAATGGGTGTTTGAGAGGAGAAAGTAAGGTCTGTAGGGAATTCGCACAATTAAAAGCGAATTCACGTTTTAAATGTGCGCTCGCTATGGCGACAGGTTCTGTCGTAGCGGCGAGCGTGCTGCTCGTCATATGCGTTCGCGAGTGTAACGCTCGCTGCAGCGATAATAAATTGTCGTCACAGCGAGTGTTGTTCTTAGCCTGTATGTTGAATTATGACGCTCAGTGCAGTGATGGATATTTTAGCCGTGGCGAGCGTGTTTTTGAGCACTCTAAATGTGTTCTGCCACGGACCTGAAAAAAAAAATCAATTATCTAAGTCTAAAAGAAATAAATTTTATCAATAAAGAAAAAAAAATTGTAAATAATAAAAAAAATTAAAAATTAAAAATTTACGAACTAAGATTAAAACGAGATTAAGATCTTGGGTTGCCTCCCAAGGAGCGCTTGTTTAAAGTCTTAAGCTCGACTCCTTTCTGTCGTCAATGAGGATTTTGAAGAAAGAATGAGACCCTCCCGTCTTCATTCCCATTCTCAATATAAGGTTTCAATCTTTGGCCGTTTACTTTGAATGTTCCCTTCGTCGGAGGTGAACCTCTATCGCCCCATGCAGAAACACGCGATGAACTATGAATGGGCCAGACAATTTTGAGCGCAATTTTCCCGGGAAAATTCGTAGTCTTAAGTAAACAACAACATTTTGTCTCCCTCCTTGAATTCTTTGTTCACGATATGTTTTTCGTGCCACTGCTTAGTCTTTTCTTTGTAGATTCGGGCATTCTCATATGCATTATTTCTGAATTCATCCATCTCATTGAGTTACAGTAATCGTTTTGCTCCTGCCGCTTGTAGATCGAAGTTCAAAAACTTCAATGCCCAATATGACCTATGTTCTAACTCTACTGGCAAGTGACAAACTTTTCCATAAACCATCCTATAGGGCGACATTCCTATGGGTGTTTTGAATGTCGTCTTATTCGCCCATAATGCATCATCAAGCTTGGTTGCCCAATCCTTTCGAGAAGTGCTGACCGTCTTTTCCAAGATTCGTTTTAGCTCCCTATTGGACACTTTTACTTGGCCACTGGTTTGAGGGTGATATGGAGTAGCAACACGATGTGTAACCCTATACTTGCTTAGCAATGTCGTAAATTGGCGATTGCAGAAGTGAAAACCACCATCACGGATAATGGCCTTTGGCGTGCCAACCCTTGACAAAATATTATTCTTTACGAACTTGACAACCAAGCGAGCATCGTTTGTTGGCAATGTTGCAGCTTCCACCCACTTCGAAACATAGTCTACAACAACCAAAATAAAGCTGTTAGAAAATGAGGAAGGGAAAGGTCCCATAAAATCTATGCTCCACACGTCAAACAATTCTACTTCTAGGATATTATTTAGAGGCATGACATTTCTCCTAGATATGTTCCCAACCCGTTGACATTCATCACAACTCATAACAAAACTAAAAGCATTTTTAAAAAGAGTGGGCCAAAAAAATCCTGATTGAAGAACTTTAGCGGCGATCTTTCTCGAACCAAAATGGCCACCAACTTCCATTAAATGACAATGACAAAGAATATTCGTCATCTCTTCTTCTGGCACACATCTTCTTATCATTTGATTGGGACAATGCTTGTACAAAAATGGGTCCTCCCAAAAGTAGTACTTTAAATCTGCAAAAAATTTCTTTTGTTTTTGGGAGTTCATTCCAGGGGGCATAACTTTCTACACCAAATAGTTAGCAATATCTGCAAACCACGACCCTTCTTGAATAGCAAACAATTGCTCATCTGGGAAGTATTCATTGATTGGCTTCTCTTCCTCTCGAACTTCCTCATTGGACTCTAATCAGGATAGATGATCAGCTACTTGATTTTCCGTTCCTTTCTTGTCCTTAATTTCCAAGTCGAATTCCTATAAGAGCAATACCCATTGCAGTAATCTTGGCTTGGAATCCCGTTTTGCTAGGAGGTACTTCAATGCAGCATGGTCAGTGTACACAATAACCTTGATACCTAGCAAATAAGAACGAAATTTATCAATAGAGAATACTACTGCTAAAAATTCTTTTTCAATAGTGGCATAATTTAACTGTGGTCCCGTTAAAGTCTTGCTGGCATAATAAATCACTTGCAAAATCTTACCTTTTCGCTGTCCTAAAACAACCCCTATAGCATAATCACTTGAATCACACATGAATTCAAAAGGTAGTTCCTAATTAGGCGCAACAATAAGAGGAGCAGAGATTAATTTTGCTTTTAAACACTTAAATGCATCTAAACACTCTTGACTAAAATTAAAAGGAACATCCTTAGCTAATAAATCACAGAAAGGTTTAGAGAAATCCTGTATGAATCTCCTATAAAAACCCACATGTCCAAGGAAACTTTTGACAACCTTCACTGAATTGGGAGGTGGTAGTTTCTCAATGACTTCAATCTTCGCTCGATCCACGTCAATTCCATTTGCGGATATTCGATGACCTAACACAATCCCATCTCATACCATAAAATGGCACTTTTCCCAATTTAACACCAAGTTAGTGTCAACACATCTCTGCAAAACATTAGATAGGTTAGTCAAACAATCATCAAAAGAATCACCAAAAACAGAAAAATCATCCATGAAAACTTCAATGGACTTCTCAACCATATCAGAGAAAATTGAAATCATGCAACGTTGAAAAGTTGTAGGAGTGTTGCACAAGCCAAATGGCATTCTTCGGTAGGCGAATGTTCCATATGGGCACGTGAAAGTCGTTTTCTCTTGATCTTCTGGAGTTATAGCAATTTGATTGTAGCCTCACTATCCATCTAGGAAACAATAGAACTCATGGCCAACTAACCTCTCTAACATTTGATCGATGAATGACAATGGAAAATGGTCCTTATGAGTCACGGAATTTAGTTTGCAATAGTCAATACACACTCTCCATCCCGTGACTGTTCGTGTTGGAATCAGCTCGTTGTTATCGTTATGGACCACTGTCATTCCTCCTTTCTTTGGCACCACTTGGATTGGACTTACCCATGCACTATCCGAAATTGGATATATAATTCCTACATCTAAGAGCTTTAATACCTCCTTTTTGACCATTTCTTGCATTGATGGGTTGAATATTTTGTGGTTGGACGGTAGGCTTATAGCTCTCCTCCATTAGGATCTTGTGTGTGCAAATTGAGGGACTTATACCATTTATATCTGCAATTGTCCATCCAATGGCCTTTTTGTATTTCCTTAATATGTGCAGCAACTTTTCTTCCTCTACAGCATTCAAAGAAGCATTAATAATGACTGGAAAAAAATTATCCTCTTCTAAGAATGCATACCTTAAATGAGATTGTAGTTGCTTGAGCTCAAGTGTAGGTGACTTCTTGATTGGTGAAGTGGACTAAGATACCACGGCTCCAACTTCTTTGATTGTTTTAGCTTCAGGACGAACTAAGGGTGGTAGAGCATTTAAGTACCTTAAACACTCTCTTATCTCTTTATTATCAACTTCATCCTCATGATCTCTAGAATTCATCAAGCAATTCTCTAAGGGAGAAATGGGGTAGCTTTCTTCAAAATTCTGCATCCACTATGTTGTCGAGGACATTAATCTCAAAACATGTGTCTAATTCAGATGGACGCTTCATGGAGTCAAAAACATCAAACTCTACTTGTTCATCTTCTACCCTTAAGATTAATTTCCCTTGGTGGACATCTATCAATGTTTTACCCGTAGCTAGAAAAGGTCGTCTTAAAATTAAAGGTATTTCCCTATCTTCCTCCATGTCTAACACTATGAAATCTACTGGGAAAATCAGTTTGTCTACCTTAATCAAGACTTCTTCTACCACCCCCTAGGATATGTTATTAATCGATCAGCTAATTGGAGAGACACGGTGGTTGCCTTCATTTCTCCTAATCCAAGTTTCCTGTAAATAGAAAACAACATTAAATTTATACTTGCCCCTAAATCACATAAAACCTTATCAAAATAACAATCACCAATAATACAAGGGATAGTGAAACTCCCTGGATCTCGTAGTTTAGGTGGTAGTTTCTTTTGAATCAGCGCGCTGCATTCCTCCGTTAACATGACTTTCTCATGTTCCTCGAATTTTCTCTTGTGTGTGAGGATTTCCTTAAAAAACTTCGCATATTTCGACATTTGTTCTAACATATCAACAAAAGGAATATTAATATGCAAACTTCGAAACATATCAATAAACTTACCGAATTGTCTGTCAAGCTTCTAATTCTTCAAACATTGTGGGTATGGAAGGTTTGCATGGCTCGAAGAAAGTTTCTACTCAGATTCATGCCTACCGCGGCCACCAGATTCATTACCGCAACGACGAGTTAGAACTTCTGACTATTCGGGAGCTGCTTCACGATCGTTACGGCCACTAGTATCATCGTCGCATCGATCGTCTTTCATGTTGACGATCTTCTCCAAATTTTTACGCTCACCGTGGCGATCGTTCTTCTGTTTTTCCTTCAAATCTTTCTCCTTTGAGTTCTCCAAAGTTCTTCCACTCCTCAAGGTGATTGCATGCGCTTGTTCCTTAGGATTCTTCTCTGTATCGCTTGGCAAAACTCCTTGAACTCTTCCCGCTAATATGTTATGGATTTGCCCCATTTGGGTCTCAAGGTTTCTAATAGAGGTTGACTGATTTTGGACAAGGATTTCAGTCTTCTCAAACCTCTTGCTTGTCTCTTCAATGAACTTAGTAAGCACATTCTCCAAGTTTGATTTTGGCTCTTAAGTTTGAGAAACAGGAGGTTGTTTATGCTCGTTGTTGTTGCTCCACGACAAGTTCGGGTGTTTCCTCCATGCCGGATTGTATGTGTTGGAATATGGATTTCCTTGCCCCTTTTGGAAATTATTGATGTAATTAGCTTGTCCAGGCTAAGCAAACAGATTCCCTTCTTGGCAATCCTTAGATGAATGATTTCATGCACAGAGTTCACATGTTAGAGAAGTTGATTCAATTGCATTTATCTTTAAAACATTACCTAATTGCTTCTGAATGTTTGAAAGTTGAGCAACCAATGCGGTGTAACCATCAACTTCGTGCACTCCCGCTGATTTCCTTGTTGAAGTTATCTCCGAAGTCCTCATATAGTTATTGTTCGCCATCACTTCAATTAGATTGTATGCTTCCTCTGGTGTTTTATTGTTCAAGGCTGCTCCACTTGTAGCATCTATCATGGCTTGAATAGTTGGCAACAACCCTTGGTAGAACGTTTGCATTTGCGACCAGATTGGTAAACCATGGTGAGGGCACCTCCGTAAGAGATCCTTATACCTTTCTTATGCTTCATACAATGACTCCAACTCTTGTTGGTAGAAATTGGTAATCTCACTCCTCAGCTTGGCATACTTGGCAGGTGGAAAATATTTAGTGAGGAATGTTTGAGCTAACTCGTTCCATGTCGTGATGCTCCCAGATGGCAGAGAAATCAACCAAGCCTTAGCTTTATCTCGAAGAGAGAATGGGAAAAACCTTAGCCTAGTTACGTCATCGGATACTCCATTATGCCTGAATGTGTTGCATAACTCTAGAAAATTGGTGATATGCAATTTGAGATCATCATTAGGTAACCCAGCGAATTGGACCGACTGCTGAATCATTTAAAAAATTGCTGGCTTGATCTCAAAATTATTCACTTGAACTGGTGGTCTCCTGATGTTAGGATAGCACTCATCAACAGTAGGACTAGAATAGTCCTTCAATGCTCTTCAAACCACTACTACTCCACCAATTGCATTGCCTCCTATGATATCCTCATTCTCATTCTCTTGATTTTTCACATTGGGATTTATAATTCCCGTGTTAGCCATTGATTTTTCTAAGTTAGCTTGCCTCTTTTCTTTCCTCAACTATTTAGCCATTCTCTCGATCTCAGAATCTAAGGGATTAAGATCACCACCACCTTTTGAACGCAAGCTCTCCAGGTTCTAACTAAAAGAAACAAACAAAACAAAACAAAATAAAAATTAATTTCTACGCAAAAGTAAAACAAATCAAATTAGCAACTAAATATTTCGTATTGATATTGGTAAAAAAAAAATAGTTCCTCAACAACGGCGCCAAAAACTTGATAGGCTATTTGCAAGTGTACGAAATCGTGCAAGTAATAAAGCTCGAGTAAACGAGTGTCAAATCCCAAGAGAACTACCTACCAAGTACCAAACTAGTATATTTTATTGCTATTTGATGAAACAAAATTTTAAGAATGAATTTAATGAAAAAGAAAACAAACTAAAAACTAAACAAAAGCAGAATTTTATCAATACTTTGGTAAAAAGATCAATATGACTAAATCTAAGGCACATATTTCACACCAATTTAATCCTATGCATTGACAATTATTGCTAACCTAATTAAGCTTATTCTAAAGGCCAAACTCCCTGATATTTCACTAACTTTCTCTCGAACAATTAGCAAGTTAACCCTTAAGCAACAACCAAAAATATCTCTAAGTTGAATTTAGAAGCTAAGAGATCATTAAGTTCTATGAAATTTACTAGAGCCTCACAGATTGCGGTAACCTATCTCTAGCGTTCGCTCAATCTATGGTTTTATTACCTTAGACTAATCAGGTTTCATCTCTCGATCTCAACCCAACCCATGATATCATTCAATTCTCAGATCCATAAGAATTGAAAGTATTACACACAATAATAAAACTTAGAATTAATGCTCAATTAAAAATCAACAATAATAACATCAGCACATATTCATAAATTGGGCTACATCTTTAGCCCTAGAAAAGTTCATAATTGCAGTAATAAAAACAACCATTGTATTAACAAACATGAGTTCAAGAAAGAAAAATAGAAAAAGCTTCTCTAATTGGCGAACGAGAACTGCAAGAATTCCGATATCCAAAATAGTAGCCGCTCTTTCTCCTTCTTTAATCTCCTTAAAAACTTATTAAAGACCCTTATTTATAGTGGTAGGGTTTGGAAGTTAATTAGGAAAGAATTAAGTGCCTTAAACCATTCAGATTCGGACTAGGAGAATACAATAATCCAAACATTCCCGTGATCCATCGCTACGGCGATCAGAAACGGTCGTTGCGATGATCATTCTTTCTGTGCCACGAGTCTGGAATCTTTAGAATTTGGCAAAGTCATCAACATGAATTTTGTGTCTGTTTGAATAAGCTTTCCAACGCCACAAGAATTATCGAATTCCGATTTCTACAGCTCAAGTTATGATCGAAACATCGAAGCATGCTCATCTTGAAGGATTTCCAGGTTTTATGTCGTGTCTTCAACACTTCACAACTTTCTTGTTTCAACTCCAATTCTTACACCGTTTGTTCCTACTCGTCACGAATTCCATCGACATCATTCTTTTTCTTTCAAATATCAGTTTTTAACCTAAGAATGCTCAAAATGCACCTGTGATCCCGTAAAAATGTATTTATGAAATGATTAAATCAAATTAAACACATTTTTTCAAAAATAATCCAATTGAATCACTAACAAAATATATATTTTGAGGCTCTTATCAAAAATCCTAAATTTTATATTAAGGGATGTAAAAAAGGAATAGACCTTTTTATTTTACTTGTATTTTCCATAAAAAAGAAAAAACTAACACGATGGGCAGTTGTGTCATTTCCATATCACTCTAAATGTATAAGTGAAACCCTAACTATAAATTCTATCGCTAAACCTCTAAGCCCTTCGAGCAGCTGCTTCAAGATCAATCAAACAAACCTCTCAGAAGCTCTAACTTGAATCCTCTCACTCTCTGTTTCACTCGCAGCCATGGTAACCCATTCAAATCTAGTCTCTTCTCTCTTTTTCTTTTCAATTAATTAATCATTTGAAGCCATAATTCCAATTTAGTTTCCGATATAAGAAGTGTGCAATAATACTCGTTTTTTGTTTTTTGCTCTGAAGAAAAATTTAACTGTAACATGATTTACAAGCGTAGATGGTTTTATTTTCGTTTTGCAACCAAATTATTGGCAATAAATTCCTTAAAACGTGAGAATCTGTTACTTTTTCCTACGTTTAAGGGCAGGCATTTTGTATGTTTCGCATTTGTAAAGGATCCTATTGTGAAGCCTAATTACTATACATATTATGTTTAAAATAAAGCTGATTACGAGCTTTTCTTAAAAAAAAAAAAATAAATAAACAGTTGTTCCTGGTTTACTGGAGAAGTGTTTGTTGTTAGAAACCTTTTTTATTGGCTTGGAATTTTTATTGAGGTCCTTACTTGGATTATTATGGTTTGGCGGGGTCCCTTTTACGAATTTGAGGAATTTTGTTTAACCAAAAAGAACTAGAAGAATGAGTTGCATTTTTGTTTCTCATTTTGTGGTAGTGAAGAGTATTATTCGAATATCTTATCTGATAGCTAGTTTTTGGGTGATGGATTTGTAGTCAAAGAAGAAAGTCAGAGAGCCTAAGGAGGAAAACATTACACTTGGACCAGCTGTACGAGATGGGGAGCATGTATTTGGTGTTGCTCATATTTTTGCCTCGTTTAATGACACATTCATTGTAAGTAGTGAGCATAATGTATTTAGATTGTCTTGTAAATCGTTTTGCATTTACTTAAATGTGGTTTCTTTGAATTGTAGCATGTTACTGACTTGTCTGGAAGAGAAACACTTGTTCGCATCACTGGTACGGTACACTCCTTGGTTCATTGAGATAGTTTCTTTATTTCGTGTGTATGTATCATCCAAACTTTTATGGTAGCTTGCAATTTATGATGATATTCTTATGTGTAGTTACTTTTATGTCTCCCTGGAGTTTGTAAAGTAATACAGATAAAGTTCTAGAAATTAAATTAGATCGTAGTTGTATAGTTATTATTGTAGACTTCTGTGATTTCTAGTTTGTGTTGATTTACTGGAAGAAGTTGATTTTCTTTTTATGGTAGTGGTGATACATGTTCCCATGTACAGGTGGTATGAAGGTGAAAGCTGACAGGGATGAATCCTCTCCATATGCAGCCATGCTTGCAGCGCAAGATGTTTCTCAACGATGCAAGGTTTTACATTCTTTTTAGTTCTCTCAATGGATATTATAAATCTAATATTTACCATGACTTCATTTAAACTAGAAATTCATGCTTTTCTTATTATAGAAAGAACAGTTTATTGGCACTTGTTTCCAAAAAGTATTAACTTGTAGAACTGGTAACCTGCAGGAGCTTGGCATAACTGCTCTTCATATCAAGCTCCGGGCTACTGGAGGGAACAAGACCAAAACACCTGGTCCAGGTGCTCAGTCAGCACTTAGAGCCCTTGCCCGTTCAGGCATGAAAATTGGTCGCATAGGTCTGTTTTTCTAACTTAGTTTAGTAGGCATTGTTTGGTTTGTTATGTGTATGTGCCTCTGGGTGATCAGAATGCATTTACCTCTTTCACCTTGTGTCTTCAAGTGAATGTGATTATGCGATTAATGAGTACCTTTTATAATTCGGTTTGATTTCATAAGAATTACAGTTGTCCATGTCTTCTGTGCTCTGGAACTTTTTTGGTTTCCTTGGATGCTTGTTGATACTTAAATTAATAAATATCTTCTTTTCTTCTTCAAATTGACAACTGATCATTATTATCTGGTCACATGGTTGAAATGCAATAATAATTTCTTATCCTCATGGCTGAAATAGATAGTTGGGACTAGCCTGTCCAATGATTTTCTGGGCATTTTGATATTGAAATTTGATCTATTTATCATTATAGACTGGGTTAAATGTTTTTCTTTTTTCCCTCCAGAGGATGTGACACCAATTCCCACCGACAGTACTCGCCGAAAGGGTGGCAGAAGGGGAAGAAGGTTGTGATTCTTTGCGCTATTGTTTAAGCTGCTGCTGTTGTTACAGGGATTTTTCCTTCCCATTGATTAGATGCAAGAATGCTTTTGATTTTTCTCCTTTGTTTGGGACATCTGTAGTTTTGGATTTGGTTATGTTCACAATTTTGATCAGTTGGATCTATACAATGGTAAAGACTAGTTACTTCTTTGGTAGGTTCTGGATGTATTGGTTAAGCCAGTACCTGTTCAGCAGCAAATTATGACTGTAATGGTTATATTCACATTTAATATCATTTTCTAGATGCTGATCATACGGTTTGATCATCTTGATCAATGTCTTACAATCCTTCAATCGTTTTTGATAATAGTCTGACAAAATTGAACTGATGTCAATGTGATTGGAAAGTGTATGGGAAAAACATTTATTTTCTAGAGGGAAGTAGAGAGGAAATTGATGCCGGAAGAAAGAGGTTTATAGGAATAGATAGGATATATAATTGGAAAATATTGGCCTTTATGAGCCAAGTTCTGTTCAACTTTGATTTTGTTGTTTCTACAAGTGAAAATTTATATGATTAACTTAAACGAATATATCTATCATGATATTATAAATTTATTCTTAGAAAAAGGCAAGTAACGTATTTTCATTTTCAAATACTGCAAAAGATGTGGAATCCATGTCAAATTTTGAAACATAAAATCAAACTTTTATTTTCATTTTTAAAAACAATAATCAACATCAAGTGTTAAAGTTTAGTGAAGGAGTTGGTTCGTGCACCAAATTAGCATGGATAGATTTTTTTCAACATCTTGCATTTTGATAGATATTATTTTATTCATCAAAAATTAATACAATTAACTTGAGAATGATATTTAATTATTTATAGTAAAATAATTTTAGAAGTACCTACATAAGGTAGCAAATAACTCTCAATTTTTTTTTTCACTATTGTATTTTATTAGAGTCAGGCTATATTGACTTAAAATAGTGACGAGTGTTTTTATTCTTGTTACAACTTTACATATAAAAATTTTCACTTAAAATTCAATTAAATAGTTTAAATTACATAGAAGAGATAAGTGTGGGCTTTCGGCCTTCTTTTCTTTATGTTGAGCCGAGCCCAATATGACTTACGAAAAAACCCTAGACACTTTCTATAAAACCCTAATTATCATGGCCACCAAACCGCTGTTCTTGCGAAAAAATTCGGAGCAAGATGCAGATCTTCGTAAAGACACTACGGGAAGACATCACTCTCGAAGTCGAGAGCAGCGACAACCATCGACAATGTCAAGGCGAAGATCCAGGACAAGGAAGGTGATTCATTAACCTTTCTCTATTCAACTCAAAAACGACGCCTTTTATGTGTAGATTTTGATCAGAAAATGATTGAACAGGAATTCCACGGACAGCAACGTCTGATCTTCGCCGGTAAGCAGCTCGAAGATGGGCGTACCTTGGCGGATTACAATATCCAGAAAGAATCGACTCTTCATTTGGTTCTGAGGCTTCGAGGAGGAATCATCGAGCCTCTTTGATGGCTTTGGCTCGTAAATACAATCAGGACAAGATGATTTGCCGCAAGTATGCTCACTCTATTGAATATTTATCTATATTAAACTTAGTTGGGTTTGATAATTGTGGTTTTGGTTAAGGGGCTTGACTTAGCTTCTCTTGCTATGACAGTGCAGAAGAAGTCATACAAGTACCCAATATAAACAAACTTCATTCGTCAACTTTGTCAACTGTTTTTTATTTATTTATTTAGTGGCAGTTGATTTTCTTGGGTGGTACATCTTTGAATTAATGCATTCTTGTCGTACTTAGGTGGTGATTGTTGAGGTTTCTGGTGGATATCACTTGATTGTTGGAAAAGTGTGCCTATGAACTTCATTTAGTCTTTTGATTTCGAGGTAGCACTTTTTCGTGAGTGCTCTTTCCAAGCAGTATAACTGAGTTATGTTAGGTGGAGCTATATAAGGTTTCCATATTCATAGTGTAATGGGAGTGCTTTTACTTGAAGTGATTTTTTGAAAACATTTCATGGTTGTGAGGTTGAGAATGCTTAGTGTTATTGAAAAACTAACAGTAGAGTTTCAAGGTGAAATTCTTTAACTTGATGTACTTTTTTTGGGAAGCATCGCGTGGGTATTTACCCAAAGTGGTTCTGAGTGTTCTGTAAGAAGTTCCTGAAGTGCAGCTCTTTGGGGTGAGGACACGAGAATTATTCTTTTGAATAAGACTTAATGTTCATATTTTATAGAAAAATTGCTTAGAGGAACTTGGTTTGGCTAAAGTGCTTTTTGCTCTAGGAAACGTTTGAATTGTTATTTAAGAAATAGGTGATAGGTATGCGATTTTTATCTTGAAAATTTTCATGTTTTTTTGAAGAAATATTGATCGGTAACTTGATTGCTTTTGAGGAAAAAAATTCATTGTTCTATCAAAAAGTTGGTTTAAGTGTTTTGTAGAAAGCGTTTAAATTATTAAAGTAGTAAAACATTTTTTTGAACAATTAAAAGCGCCTCTATAAAATTACTTAAACTTCTTTGATAAAACCTAAAAGTGTGTTCTTGTAAACTTGTTTTAAATGTATTTGCACCTATCAAGTGTTTCCTTGGAAAGCGTTTCAATTGTTTTTAAACATAATATGCACTTAGCTTAACAGTTTAAACTATTAGATAAAAGGTAATTTTATGTATGCCTTAAGGGTACATGTTAAGGTTACAAAAAGACAGAATTTTGATTGTATCAATATTAATGATTTTTACTTTTTACTTTTTTGAATAAATGTATTGATACAATCTAAATTTGTTTGTTTGTGGCCTTAACATGTGCCTTTAGGACACACGTTAAGAACACCTTTTTAGGTATGTCCTAAGGGAATAGAGACAAATTTTGATTATATCAATATTTTATTTACAAAAGATAAATAAAAGAACTTCCATATATTGATAAATCAAAAATTTGTATTTTTGTAGCATTACAATATCCTTATGGTGTGATTAGGATTATTGTACATAAATATTGATGCTTTTTAAATCTAGTGAAGGTGTTTTATTGTTGTCAGAAGTGTTCCAAACACTGTCAATGTCGGCTGGGGTATTATAAGCAGAGAGTGCTTTTGATTTTTTTCGTCATTTTGGTTGAAGGATATGGTTACTCTTTGTATTGGGTGAGAGTTTAAAGTATTTATTTATATGATGGGACTATACTTGAACTCTCGACTGCCATAAAGGTGCATTGGAGAGCATCCTAGTTCGGACATTGATTTCCATTACAACTTTGTCAACTGTTATTTTTTACTGGCAGTTGATTTTCTTGGGTGGTACATGAGTTTCTATCATCTTGGGATACTTGATTCCTTCCTGGATAATATTTTTAGTTTTTCCTTGTGGAGGCCTTAATTATGTGCTCTATTTTTTTGAAATTGAATTTGAACTTGTTCAATAACATTTTTTGAGTGTTTATTATCATTTGCAATTTCAGTTTAATCAAGTTTGTTTAAATTTTCTCTGAAACATTTGTGAATCAGCTGTTTTCTGCTGTCTTATAATTGCGTAACCGTCTTGGCAGTAGTGGCGTAATTGTCGTAAAATACCTTGTATCTTATCTTGTTATGTTATGTGGGCCAGAAGTGATTGTGTTAGTGTTAGTAAAAGGCTTTGCCGTCTAATTTAGGTCATAGCATGTTAATAATTCTTATGCACCTTTATTTTCGGGGATACATAGTGTGACACTGCCCAGTATCATATTTTATGTTATTGTTGGGTCATTTGTGGTTTTTGGTACTAAATTATAGTTGTTTTACTGGATTAAATTTTGGATTGCTAGATGTTATGCCCGCCTGCATCCAAGGGCTGTAAATTGCCGGAAGAAGAAATGTGGTCACAGCAATCAGGTTTGTCTTACCTTTTGCCACTTGATTTGATCTTATATTTGTTGATAATTGATATGTCTGGAGATTCTTTGTTCTGTCAACAAATTAAGAAAACTGTTCATTTCTTGCAGTTGAGGCCTAAGAAGAAGATCAAGTAGACGCTTGAACTCCTTCATGTTGTTTGGTTTAGGAGTAAAATATTAAGTGAGATGAATTTGATTTTTGCCTTTTAAGATTGGAAAGCATTGTGGTATTTGAACCAAGAAAACCATTCTGTTGGAAAATTATAGTTGATTATTCAGTTGAAGCAAGCTGTATTAAATTTGAAGATTATTGGTTGTTGGTTTCATTTGTGAATTACTTTACATTTGTGAATTACTTTACTCTTTTTTAGCCCGCCCTAGGAATTTCTTCAGTTTTCAGAGGCACACCAGGCCATTATTAGGGAGGTATCTTACATTGAAAAAGAAAATAAAAAGTTATGTTATTTGTTTGTTTGGGGGATTAACTGTGTGTATCATAAAAAAAAAATGTGATTTCTGTGAATCACAGATATTACAATAGTTCTTTTATTTCCTCTGGAAATGTACTTCTGAAATTCTCTCACAATTTTCTTTTTTTATTTAAAAAAAGAAATTCAGGATTAGAAAATAACTTCATATTCTTTTTGTATTTGCTTAATGGGAAGGAGTTTTATCTATTAAATTTTAAAAAAAATTGACAAATGGACGCTTTTTGGTAATTTGAATACGTTATATAGTTTTGTATACTAAAAAATCGATAATGGGCTTAAAAATAGTTTTGGTGCTTGGGCCCTTTTTAAGATTATGCTACAAGTTAGTTTGGGCCTAGGAGGCCAAGAATGTAATGTTCAGAGCCTAAGTGGCTTATTTTTCAGTTTGTTTGGGCCTACGTGGCCTAAGGTGTGTTTTAGGTCATGTTGGGGTTGGACTTTCAGTTTTGCTCTCCAAATTTCCGTATTCAAACCCCACTAATTTATTAAGTCCCTATCATATTAATTTTAATTTTGTAAAACATTATTGTGTATGTTCATTTCTTTTATAACGTATTTTTGGACAAAACTATTTAATGTATTTTTATTTTCCGTATTTTTCAATTGCTTTCAATATTTTTTTTAATAAAATAATGATTTATTTTACATTTTTTTTTACATGATGGAGATTCTTTTTTCTTTTTGCCACTGCAATTACAAGTCTTCCATAACTGATGATATATACTGACAATTATATCCATCTCATTATAGTTTTGAAATTGGAACTTTAACACTATAAGCAAATATAATGTAATTAACAAAAAGAAATAAACTAAATACTTGCTTTTGTTTACTCTTCCACATTTTTTTGTTTTACGAATGTAAAGAGTAGATTTCATAAAATGATTAATGATGATGGGTATCTCATACATTATTCATCAGAGAATTTGTTGACATAATTAGCCATAAATGTTTTGAGTTCCAATTTGTTTTATTTACAGAAACAATTAATAAAAATCTCTTTTTAAAGGGATCAAATTGAAATCTAATCTCTTAATTGGTTTTGTAATTAAGTCCATCATCTAATTTCTTTTCATTTTTATCCTCTTTACTCTAATAGTTAAGGAAAACCACTCTAGAGCTTGATTGGTTGCACTCTAGTGCTAAAGTGCAATGTTCTGAAACTCGAACCGGATTGACGACTGAGTTTTGTCAATAACTCCGGTTCATTAAGAATTAAAACTCGATATTTTGATTTAAACTGTTTTTTACTGCTTTTGGACCGGCAAAATAGTATTAGACCGCCGGTCCAATCGGATCAGATGGAAATCCGGTCCAACAAATGTGACTGTTTTAAAAGGCAAAATTTTTGGCTTTTTTGCTTCAGCCTTTGTTTCTTTAATCTCCATTTGTTTCTCTAGCTTTTAATCCAACTTCATTCATCTTCTTTTCCACCTTTATTCATCTTCGGTTTGATTCGAGCTTAAAAAGTGAAATTAAAAAAAAGATGAAGGAGAAGATCTGAAGAAGCAGAAGAAGAAAGAGAAGAGGATGGAGAGAAAGAGAAAAAAAAAAATAAGATGAAGAAGAAGATCTGAAGATGCAGAAGAAGAGAGAGAAGAGGAAGGAGAGAAAGAGAGAAAAAAATAAGACGAAGAAGAAGATATGAAGATGCAGAAGAAGAAAGAGAAGAGGAGGTGAGAAAAGAGAAGAGAATATGGAAGAAGTAAAGAAAAAGGAGAAGAGGACGGCGAGAAAGTGTTAGGAGAGCATATACTTCCAGGAGAACTTCAAAGAGAGTTCGACAACCTCCAGAATGGTACAAGGATTATGTGGCGATGGAAGCTGAGCTGGAGGATGACGTTATTTAGAAGTAGTATTTGTTTTAGGTGGTGGGAAGTTATTTAATCGGGATTTAGTAAGTATTAGGAATAAAGGGTATTTCCTTGTTGCAGTATTATTTTAAGTCTTTAGAGTCTTTTGAATTAAGAGTAATACTACACTTACACTATTTTTGTATACAATTTTTATTACACCATGATGTAGTATATGTTACAACCACATAAATTCTATTACAATATTAAAAAATTTAAAATAATTAAAAATTTGTGTGGTTATGGCATATGTCACATAATGATGTAATGAAAATTGTGTAAAAGAGTGATGTAAGTGTAGCGTTACTCTTGAATTAATTAGGAAGGTAGTCTTTGAAGTCAATTAGGATTGTTGGCCTGTTAGGCTATTTAAGGATTAACGTTCTCTAAATCAGGGAGCTGAGTTTTAATAAAAAAATTCTCTTTCTTTATCTCTAATATTCTTGGGAGGTGCTGTTCCCTCATATAAAGCAGTTATATCCTAACAATTGGTGCTTTCGTTCTTCTTCAATGGTAGACGGAACTCATTTGAAAACTTTGGATGAACAGGTTTGTCAACTAGCGGCTTCCTAGGCTGATATGGTGGAACAATTGGATTCTTTGGGGCAATTTTTCAAGGAATTGGATTTGCAAGTTACTGTCTTGGATGCTGAATGAATTGAAAGGCAGATGTCACAGTCTAGTGGGGCGCCTAAAGGAGACAATGGCGAATTATTTGCGGGAGGCAATGGGGTTTCTTCAACAGGATTAGGGTCTCAGTGCCATAATTCCTTGGGTGTTCCTTTCAAACCCTTTTGGTTGGAACTTTCTCGTTTTGATGGTACAAACCTGAAGGTTGGCAATTCCAAACTGAACAATTTTTTCATTATCACAAAACACCTAATGAGCAACGCTTGGCCATCTCTTCTTTTCACATGGAGGGTCCTGCATTGTCGTGGTACCATTGGAAACACGCCAACGGCCTGAAAGTAACTGATCTACCATATGCAGTGGAAAACAAAAATTCAATCGGTAAATCAATTACCTTTCTTTGCTTAGATCTGAGTATAGATTATAGCATTTACATGTTTATAAACAAAAATCTGTATAAAGTAAATCCATTTAAGGATTAGAATACTAACGTATGTTTGGAGGCTCCTTTGAATATCTCTGATTTTGGACAAGAACACTGTTCACAGTTACTGTTCACGTGATTTTTTGCCAATCGATCCAAAGTAGGGTTGCACTCATGGAAGTCCACATGAAGATAATCCGCAGAACCCTTGATTATTTTGCTAGAACAATCAAGAGCTCCAACCCTAGTTCACCCTTGCAACCAAACACCCCCTTTATGGTATTTTAATTAATTAATTAATTATTATAATTAAAATCAATTAATATATAATAATATATTAACATTTAATTAATAATAATAATTCATTTAAATATATACAGAGATATATATTTAAATATAATCTCACTAATTTAATTTTAATATTAAAATTAAATACAGGCAACAACCTCAACAAATTTAATTGCACTGTGAGATTACCAAAATACCTTTTCGTCCTGAAAGATGAAAATACACTTCTCATAAATTGATTCTTAAATTATCTTCTAAGTGTGTAACCCGTAGACTCCTCATCATATCGGCAGTGTGTAGTATCGCGATTAACACCAATTAATCGTTTTGTTACACACAGACCAAGATTGGTCCCTAGCAAGACATCATAGCCACCCGATAGATTTAGATTCAGCGAAACCGCAGCCTGTCAACGGTATGGGTACCGTACAATCAAATCTTTTCATCATCTGTTATCTCATCGGGACTGAAGTACATAAATTGTGTCAACCTCAGATATCCTCGACATGTTTGTGTTCATTTAATGGACCAATGACCAGAATAATAAATTGGATTGAGCATTAACTCAATCCTACTATGGCCACAGATTTAGTGTCATTGTCATTTACTGAATTACCCAGTGAGATAACTTTTCCCGCAGCCAAGAGTGATGAATCCTTTGTCAATCCACCATAGTCTTGATACATTTCTCAATGTAGCCAATCACTACTGTATTGATAGCTTTGAATAGAACTATGTTGTCAATTGGTGTACAAGGCACTCCGATGATCTTAAGTCTAAGGATTACATGCACTACCATCCGTTAGAGGATTTATTCCATAGATACTGGGGTTACCATCCATATGGAATCCTATGGTGGGTCTATCTAGTGAACTTGCTTCTAGCAAGCACCCATGAGTTGCACCAAGTTGTCGGCAAACAATCTTGACAAGTGAGATCAGTCATTGCCTTTCGACAGAGTCGTTCAATACTATGATAGCCTTACTGTATTATCTGTGTCCTTGGTCAGAATAATACTGGAGCTACGGACGTTTTTAGAATGGTCACCATATATGATCATAGGGTTCTCACTATCAAGATTTGAAACACTTGATACCCTCGTTACGGTTCTACCATCCTAAGGACATATATCATTATATATACGATATATAAGAATATGTCTTTTATTGATAAATAAACATTTATTGCAGAGTCAATTTTACAATAATTGATTGGCTCTAGGGCACCTACTTTAACCTTTTGCATTACAACAATATGATAAATCCATACAAGGATTCAAAATGCTTACACACATTTGGAGGCTCTTTCGAATATCTCTGATTACGCTCACGAATACTGTTCACCGGCAACTGTTTATCGACACTGTTCATGTGATTCTTCGTCAATCGATCCAAAGTAGGATTGCACTCACGCAAATCCACATGAAGACAATCTTTAGAACCCTTGATTATTTTGCTAGAACAATCAAAGGGCTTCAAGGAAAGAAGAAAAATAAATTTTTTTCTTTTCACTCAAGAGTGAAACGTGAGAGAGAGTAAAAGGGTGGCTAGGGTTTTTTAATTTTTTTATTGAATGAATGAATTCACTTATGTTTTAATTTTTAAGTTGCACTTATATAGTGTAACAAATAAAACCCTATTCCACTTAGGAATAGCCATGAGCTCCAACCCTAGTTCACTCTTGCAACCAAACACCCCCTTTATGGTATTTTAACTAATGAATTATTATTATAATTAAAATCAATTAATATATAATAATATATTAACATTTAATTAATAATAATAATTCATTTAAATATATACAGAGATATATATTTAAATATAATCTCACTAATTTAATTTTAATATTAAAATTAAATACATGCAACAACTTCAACAAATTTAATTGTACTGTGAGATTACCAAAATACCCTTTTGTCCTGAAAGACGAAAATACCTTTCTCACAAATTGATTTTTAAATTATCTTCTAAGTGTGTAACCCGTAGGCTCCTCATCATATTGGCAGTGTGTAGTATCGCGGTTAACACCAATTAATCATCTCACTACACACAGACCAATATTAGCACTTAGCAAGGCATCATGGCCACCCCATAGGTTCAGATTTAGCGAAATCGCAATCTGTCAATAGTATGATTACCGTGCAATCAAATTCTTTCATCATCTATTATCTCATCGAGACTAAGGTACAGAAATTGTGTCAACCTCAAATATTCTCGACATGTTTGTATTCAGTTAATGGACTAATGACCGGAATAATAAATTGGATTGAGCATCAACTCAATCCCACTGTGGCCACAGATTTAATGTCATTGCCATTTACTGAATTACCTAGTGAGATAACTTCTCCCGTAGCTAAGAGTGACGAATCTTTTGTCGATTCACCACAGTCTCGATACACTTCTCTATGTAGCCAATCACTATCGTATTGATAGCTCTGAATAGAACTATGTTGGGCTAGTGTCAAACTACACCAATTGGTACACAAGCCGCTCCGGTGATCTCAAGTCTAAGGATCACATGTACCACCATCCGTTAGAGGATTTATTCCATAGACACTAGGGTTACCATCCATATGGAATCCTCTAGTGGGTCTATCCAGTGAACTTGCCTCTAGCAAGCACCTATGCGTTGCACCAGGTTGTCGGCAAACAACCTTGACAAGTAAGATCAGTCACTGCCTTGTTGCAGTATTATTTTAAGTCTTTAGAGTCTTTTGAATTAATTAGGAAGGTAGTCTTTGAAGTCAATTAAGATTGTTGGCCTGTTAGGCTATTTAAGAATTAACGTTCTCTAAATCAGGGAGCTGAGTTTTAATAAAAAAATTTCTTCTTTATCTCTAACATTCTTGGGAGGTGCTGTTCCCTCGTATGGTGCAGTTATATCCTAGCAGAAAGAGAAAAGAAAAAAGAAAAAAAAAAAGACGAAGGAGAGAAGAAGAAAGAAAAGATGAGGTGACGGGTGATGGGGTGACATTATGTCGGTCAGATTGGTTGGACTGCCCAGACCGGAAACTGACCATTTGACCGAGTCACCTTTCGGTCTAGGTTTCAGAACATTATTAGAGTAAAAGAGTTTTTATTTTATTTTATTTTATTTCTTATTTTCTAAATTTAAAATCACTCTTCTATTTATTATTCATTTTCAAAAGTATTATATCATAATTTGTTAGTTTAAAGAATTTTTAATCTTTAAGTTCAAACTGATTTGGAGAATAATTAAAAAAAAAAAAAGTTTCTATTGCTCAATTGGAGTCAGTCGAGTGCTCAGGTCCCACTAAAATGAAGGCATAAAAATTACGGAGAGGGAAAAAAAAAAAAAAAAAGATTTTATCTGTTAATTCAATTAAAAAAAAAAAAAAAAGAGGTGAAACTTTTAATTCGTAAAAGAAAAAAACACTTGTTAAATGTTAATAGTTTTCCTTATTTATAGATAAATGATAAATGATAAAAAAAAAATGTTTATATAGGACATAAAAATTCTATTAAAATGTATATATATATATATCCAGGTCTATCTTCAGGTTTAAAAAAAAAAATGAGAAATATTATACATATATCCAGACTCATAAAAAACTTGTTATTAATACATATATACTAGACCTATATCATATTAAAAGTTTAAATCTCTCACCACTTTTTTCTACGTCCACCTGTTTTTTATGATTTTATCCATAAAATTTTTTATTCTCTCATTCTTTCTTTCACTTTCTCTATGTTATTCGTTCTTAAAATTTTTGAGGATTGAAATTGTTGAAGCTTTCACTAATCAAGGTGCCACAATTAGCTTCGTTTTTTGTTTTATTAGTTTTAGGTATGTGTATTGCTTATTTCATTTTAGTTTATTTTAGGGTTGAATCATGCTTATTTTTTGAAGGTTTTTTATTCTAATTTGATGGAAAAAGGCATGGATCTTGTGAGTTTGTTTTGTGTTTTGTGTTTAAGAATGTTCATACTTTCCCAAATTAAACCTTAACTATATTTTACTGAATGTTATTCTTTATCCTTCACCCATCACTTTCTTACATTTCAAACGTCACCATTTGGTTGCTCAAAATTATTTAAGAAGTTTGAGTTATTATCTATGTTTATACTGAGAAAATTTCCCCTTTTTTATTAATTCATATTAAAAGTCAAGACAACGTGACTTAATTTAAGTTTGGATTGACTTTAGCTTAGGCTATGTCTGATCAAAGTCATGGAAATTTATATTATAATCTTTGAGAGTGAAAAAAAAAATTAAAAAAAAAAAGAGGAGAAATAAGAAATTTGTGTAGAACATTTTTTGTGGATTGTGATTTTTGTAAACTCTTTTAATTATATTGGATTTAAGTGTATCATTAGATTCATGTGGTCTTTTGCTCTTTTTAATTGAAGAGGTTTTTCTATGTAAAAATTTTCTTGTGTTTTCTCGTGAATTGGATGTTATTTTCAACATAACTTGCTCAAGGTTTTGTTTCTCATGGATTTATTCAAGTAGTAAAATATTGTGTTATTGCATTATTTTCTTTCAGATTATTGATATTGTATTATATCATTTGCTTAAGGTTTGAATTTTTTTTTAAAGTTTTCATTAGTTGTTTGACAAACAATGACGAAACTGCAGACAGTGGCGAACCTAGGATTTTTGCCCGGGGGGGCCCTCGCTCCGCCACTGTTTGTCAATCAACTAGTGAAAACATAAGAAAATAACATCCAATTCATAAGGAAACACAAGAAAATTTTTACGTGGAAAAACCTCTTCAATGTGAAGAGATAAAAAAACCACGGGAATATAATCTAACGATCCACTTAAATCCAATATAATCAAAAGAGTTTACTGATGCATATTTTTTACAAACATGCAAATATAGCAAGTGCACTAGTCGCAAAAAGTAATACAGTGATAAGTAGAGTATCGTTCCCACGAGGATAGTGTTACTAAATACCGATTTCTCTAGTTTAAGTCCTAATTGAAGCAACAATAAATTGGATTGATAGAAAATTAACTAACTAAATACAATTTAAGAAAATATAAATGAATGATAATGAAATTAAAGCGAAACCCAACAACTTAACTAATTAAACAAAATGCTAAAAAAAATGCTAGGGTGTTGATTTCACGTAGATATGTTAACCCAAATCATAGAATCTATTATCCAAGTTCTAATTCCTTGATTGAAAATCGAATTCCCTAAGTTGTAAAACATACATTCTCAGGCTATATTTTCTTACTTATCCCTATTAAGCTTCCGCACCTAACAAAATGAAAATTAATAGTTTAAAGTCTTTTAAGCTTAATGAAGATTAATAGCTCAAAGTCTTTTAAGCTTTATGGAATTCTATCTAGATTTCATAAATCGCTAAACCTATCTCTCATAAATCGCTAAACCTATCTCTAGTGTTTGCTTAATCTACGGTATTTATCCCAAGAGACACAATCACAAATCATTTCTCAATCTCATTGTGAACAACACACATTTAAATGGTGATCAAGCATCCAAAAGTTATTAAGCAAAGAGATAAACACTCAATCATGAAATTAAAACTTAAAGTAAATCAATTCATATAAATTTGAATCATTGTATCAAGGTTACATCAAACCTTAGCTAAACAACTCAGTTCATATTCAAAAACAAAATAAAATAACAAAAGCAAACTGAATCAAGATTCATCACTGAAAAACAAGCAAAAGATGGAGAAATCTTCTCTAATTTGAAGCCCAAATCTTCAATATTTCTAGCCTCTTCTTTTACCGGATATTTTAGAAAGGTGAGCTGTCTTTTAACAGTTTCTAATAGAAATTCTTTGGTAGATTTTAAAATGCGATTCAACTGGGCACATGTATGACAACATCATGAAGAGTTGAGCTCGTATCATGTATATCTCAATGAAAAGCTTGAATTGAAATTGTCATTTGATAGGGAAAGGCAAATGTGCAAAGTTGTATACATAAAATGTTTTATAATTTCCAAGTTAAATATTGAACAAAGTTTCTTATCTGATCGAAGTTGTGACTAATGATGAAAATATTTGTACATATAAAGTTGAAAAGTGGAATATAGTTAGTTCAAGAATTCGAGAAATCGTGTATTTGAATGGTTTCAATTTGCCATCATTTAGTTTAAGTTATAACAAGTTTGAAAGTGAAGGAATCTCATGCAGAGATATCTTAGCATGCTTACAAAGAATGAGAATTGGGTATTTACTTGATCAATATATTTTAAAGACATGGACAAAAGCAACTAGATATGATTGGGTGATGATAAAATTGGAATGATACCAGAAAAGATTAGCATGGCCCCTGCCAGCGCAAGGATAACACACACAAATTAAGAGATAGTCCTATTGCTAATAAGAGATTCATCATTAGCCCTTGAAATTGATTTTTTTATTTTTTCAGTCCTCTAATAACCTACATTCCCTGTAACAAACATACTTTACGCCAGTTCCTGTCTTTGACCTTAAAAGCTAAAGTAATAAACTCCCTATTGAAAGATCTTTCTTCTAGAGGGCCATTCAAACTATGAGTGACAATAAAAATACAGGTATATTAAAGAAAAAATGTCTATATAATGAAGAATAATACATACTTAAAATACCCATTTCCTACGTATTGTCTAAGACTTTTCTTCAAAATCAAATTATAATGAAATAAGAAAATCTTAATACTACAAGAACAAGAAATCATAAAATAAGAAAACAAAACTCAACTAAAATAAACCCTCCTAATCTAAAAAAAACAAATAAATTTCTAAGGATAAATCAACTAATATAAAATCCTAATTTAGAAAATCTATCCTACATCAACTACATTGTTTCAACTTGCATCTAATATAATTGATAGATTTGTTGGAAGTGAAGAGAATTGTAAAATGTTTGAAGATTGATGCACTGGCGGTAGTTTAAAATATTAAACCACCAGAGAATGATGAACAAAGTCAAAAGGGCGTTACATGCATGTTTGAAAGAATCAGTTCTAATCAACAACCAATAGTAGTGAGGGCAAAAGGGTGTGAAAAAAATATTGAAATGGGAAAAAGAGAAAGGCAAAAGCAAAATTAAGGGAGGGCATATGCAGAAAATTTGGGCAGTCAAATGATAAGATAAATTGTCCAATTAATGATGTGTAAAATTTATTTAAATTCATTCTTTGGAGTTTTAATGGTTTTAACCATGTTATTTACATTTTATGCAGAATAAAAAGAACTGTTATTCTTTTCAAAACCACATACAATGGTAAAGGTTACATCTATAAACCTTTAGTTTACTGATTTCACGTGTACCATGTCAATAATGCTAATGATTTTGAGAGCATAACAAATGCAGAAAACGAGAATGAAATCAAAAGAGCCTAAGGTTGGAATGGTTTTTGAATTTTGATTGAATGGATGAAAGTAAAATAAGGTTTGAAATTATTAAAATATCCTATAGTAAATGAGATACCTGATATTTTTATGTCACATAATAACAAGTCAAATTTTATTTCAAGCAATACCTTCAAATGACATACAGTTTCAAAATAACATGATTAATCTATGACGAACACAAAGAAAACCTAGAATATATTGAGAGGAAAAGAAAAGAATACGATTAGAGATCTTACGAATAAAATTGTTTAATTTTGTGACTCTTTGTGTAGAAATGAACGGCTGGGATAAGTAATCACATAGATGACCACTTGTAGCTCGAATGAAATTGTTTAATTTTATGTTTCTTTGTTAAAAAATAAACGGCTGGGATAATTTCAATTGTCAAAATTGATTCTTATCCCACCGTTCATTTCTACCCTAGTTAGTAAAAACGGTATTATTCGCGAATTGTAAGAGAGCCGTATAATTCGCGTTAAAACGCCCGTATACATATTTCTAAAATCTGCCAAATTATACGCATATTTTAAGCCCTCCCGAATATCCGCGAATAATTCGCGAATTATTCACGAATTATTGAAAAAAAAAAAACAAAAAAGGTCACCCCCAAAACGACGTCGTTTGTGGGTTTTTTACTAAAAATTAAAGCAGATCTCAGGCTTCAGTTCTTCACTTCTTCTTCGTTCTTCCTTACTTCAGCTTTCTTTCCTCAAATCTTCACTTTTCAGCTTTCTTCATCTCTTGTTCTCTTTCAAAGTGAGCGTATAAATAACTCGGCCTTCACATTCACACTCTGAGAAATTGAAGCTTCGTTGCCTAGCCTTACCGCATGAACACCACGAGCACACGCGAAGTAAAACCCACCATGACATTTCAGTTACATATCAAGCTGAAACTGAAATCATTAATGACTTACCGTAAGATATTTAGTACTAGCTGAAGGAGCTGTAGGAGCACCATCGGAGAGAGAGAAAATGAGAGCAATTAAGCAAAAGAGAGAACCCAATTAGCCATTGTTTCGATGTGGTAGAAGCAGCTAGAAATGGGTTAATTATATATAGAGAAAAGTCCACAAGTGGGAAACAAAGAGAAGATAAGAAAGAAGCACGCTATAGGGCCACTAAATTGCCGTGAGATGTGTCTTAACGTCATGTATTTTTCCAAATCTTAGTCTCAGAATTCGACAAAAAAAATTAAAAAATTCTTGATATTTGTGTTCGATCCCACTTGACTCTCATTGGTTGCCGTGATTGCTCTCAATTTAAGTTCAAAATGAGGAAGATTATATAATCTAGAATCACATTTCTCGGAACATGTTGACAATTATGGCATAGTAATATAAAGTTAAGAATATTATCAATCTAGGAGGTACAAGTTTCGTGCAGAAGTTAGACTTAAATGACAGAACATGTTGATAATGATGACATTGCTTGGTTGAAGATGCTCTTTTTTTAGTTGTTATTGATTTATTAGTTTATGTACTTTGTGAGTTTTGTTAAAGACTATAATTGAATCTTTGTTATATTATTTGTGTATTTTATTTGTTTGGAGCTCTTATTCGACTTTAAATTTTGATTTTGTTATGACTTATGTGTTAATTTGATACTATAGTTGAATCTTGGCTAAATATGTGTTTGAGTCTGGAGAAATAATTTGAATATCAATTATGTATTATGTATTTGTGTTATTGGTTAATTGAATACTTTGCATTTGAAATTATGTTGATTTTAACCAGGTAGTCCATAAAAGTGTTAAAACTAAGATTGATATTGCCGTATTTTCAAACGTATTATGACAATGCCCCGTATAAACCGTATAACCCGTACCGTATTTTTTCCGTATCGAATTATGACCGAATTTTTATAAACATATTTTTCTGTTTGCCGTATTATACCCGTAAAATTCCCGTACCATTTTTTTACCGTACCCGTATTTACTAACTAGGTTTCTACACAAAGAAATACAAAATTAAACAATGCATTCCTCCGATCTCTGCTCTAGTGTCTTTACTTTGCAGAGTAGCTTCTTTGCCAGGAAGACAAAACCATGGGCGGGAGAATTCAACTAACACCTCTGTTACCTTTTGTTTTGTTTCATTGTGTTTAAGTAACAGTAGTCACCCTCTTTCTTAGTAATAAAAAACAAAGCGCATATTGTACAACTTAACCAATCAGAAAATTGGTTTAGTAATTTTTGAAAACCGAACGATTAATTGAAAAAATAGTTTTTCGGTAGTTTCCCGGTTCAGGTTTTTTTTTTTTTCTTTTTTTCTTTTTTTTTTTTTTCTTTTTTTTCTTCAGCCCTAGTAAGGCATCTTGACGATTGTGATCACCAATAAAAAAATGGCCCACTATCAAATATATATTTGTTAGGTGAAACTTGTGCTACATTATATCATATCTTATATATTATAATATATAATGATGGAGGATAAGATTGAGTTATTTTAATTTAGTTGTCTTAATTTTTGTCATAATTGTTTTCTTATTTCTTTAGATTTCTTAATTTGGGAAACGAATTTTGTTAGATTTGATTTTCCTATTGATTTCTTATTTGTTTATCTTGTCAGTAGGGATTCTAGTTTAATTGGGAATTTTATTTACTTTTTTAGTAGTATAGGAATGGTTAGCTGTAAAAGGGGTTGTTAAGTAATAAGTAATTTGTGGTCATCAATAAATTCTTGAAATGGAACCGAACGATTTTGGGGACAAACCGACGTGACGATTCGGATTACCGATTAACTGATCTCTAAAATCCGGTTAATCGGTTTTGACGGTTTGTCCATCAAGCTTGAAAAAACTAGTTTGATTGTGTCATTTCACATCATTTCAATTAGACCTATGATTTGGTAAGGATGGTGTGCAAGGAAATTATGCTAATTGTAAACATTTTTAATTAAGAAAGAAGCGTTGAAAAGTTGCTAATGAATAGCATAGTCTATTATTTAGAACCAGGTAAGTAAGCGAAATGTTGTGAAAAAAAATTCCAAACACTAAATTTGAAGAAATCAAATCAATGGCAGCTTACGACCGTATGAAAGAAGTTGAAGTTCGATTCATCAAAGATGGGAGTAAAGGGTCTTTGATTCATCCATTACTTCCATTCCGAAAATTTCATTACCCCCTGAAACTCTCTCCACTCTCAAATCTCTCAAGATGACACCACCATAGCATTCCAGTAATCGACCTCGCCAAATAAATTCTCCGGTCGACGTCCCAACATCATCCAGCAAGTAAAAGAAGCCGCAAAATCCTGGGGCTTTTCAAGTAATCAACCACGGAATAGATTTATCCTTAGTGGAACCATTCAAGCTGTGAATCATTTAGAACAACCGGCAGAAATGAAGGCAAAGTTTTATAAACGAGAAGAGAAAGTGGTGTGATGTGGGACAGTAATAATGATTGTATTGACACAACCCGTCCCGAATTTCCTCATCTCGTAGGATCCGGGCGCTCCCACAGACTCGGATAACCCGAGACGTGCCATGTAGAAAAACTGCGAAACCGTTTTAAGACATACTTTTCTGAATAACATCATAGTATTTCATTTCCAACATCTCAAAAAAAGACATGCATCATCTTTCGTTTTACAAAAGAAAAGAGTTAGGGAAACTTGTGGTATCAGGTTTTCCACTTATACTACAATTTCCAAAATATGTAACAAAAGGAAATACATGAAGGAAAAACACGAGTTCTTGAAACGAAAGTCAAATTTTACAATGCGACATAAATATAAAACCCACATAAAGATGTCAACGCGTGGCACAACCCTGAGCGGAGACTCACTGCTCGGCACGATCTCCGGGAGGTCCTGGGGGGGGAAAAACATTTAAAAAGGGGTGAGCTGAAATACTCAGTGAGTGGGGAAAGGGGGGAGTTTGCAAAACAATCTTCAACAATAGTCATGCAATGGTTCTTATAAAATACAGAAAACAACATGATTCCATTGAACATTCTTTATGGTGGCGCTAATCATCCATGTATGCGCATAACTCATTTCTAATTGTTCTAAGTATTATAATCTGATATTAAACTGACACACATTTCTGAATCCTAGCTCATCACTAATGCTGAAAACTCTTTATGAGAACTTAAAGAAAAGCTGTAATGTTTGCTTCTAAAGACGATGTTTTCTATAAATCATGCTACAACATCAACTGTTTCATATAACTAATGCAAACTATCCATCAGATACTGAAAACTGAACGTATTAACTGATACTGAAAACTGTAGGCTGGTATCTGAAAACTTTAAACTGATATTGTTTCGAAGCAGTAAACTGATACTAAAGGTTCTTCACCGTAACTAGTACCTGGGGAAAAATCTCGATACCTGGTGGGGCATCCACACACAGGCCGAGCTGGGAAATACATCAATACCGGCAAGATCTATCATCGCGCGGGCAGAGCCTGAAGAAAACCATCTCAATACCTGGCGGACAAACCAACGCCCAGGCAGAGCACTAAATATCTCAATACGCATGCGCAGAGCCTGAAGACCAAATATCTCAATACCCAGCGGAATCCTGCATCGCGTGGGCAGAGCCTGAAACTGGGGGAATGGGTACTTCGTAGGGTGGTTTTAGCACCACAACATACTCATGCAAATTCATGAACATGTAAGTCAATGCATATTTCGTATGTGCTTATAATCATCATATATGACATAATATTCAAAAGTACATACAGGGGTGAAACTGTAATTTTCTAAATATGTTTTAGAAACTAACGGTTTAACTCAGATGAAAATTTATTCAACATACATGATTTAGCCTATGTCCGATACACAATCATAAGAAACATAAACTTTTAAAAGTCAAAACTCAATAACACATTATATTATAATTAAACCCAAGAGCAAAAATAATAATAACAACAACAACAACAACATAATAATATAATAATAATAATAATAAATATTTCATATAAGGATAAATCATACCAACATATGAGATTCATTGAAAATAGGGGGTAAAATGCAAGTTTTAAAAACATATTCTCAAAACTAACAAATCACCACATTTATAATATTACCAAGAAATCATATCAAATCACAAATCTCAACTCATATGCAGTTCAACCAATTTCAAGCTCTCAATGTAACATTTCCTTTAACATGAATAAATCAATTTTTCTAAACAATTTTCACCAATCGTCACATTAATATCTCAATCAGTTTCCAAGAAATAGAAATTATATAAAATGGAACATGCAAGCTTTGGACAAAAAGGATTTTGGTTTTGGGTGGCTTTTTAACGCTATACTATTTCATATGAATCTAATGATGCTTTTTATTTAAGGAAAAGAAATAAAAATTCACATTAGTTATAACACTTGAAAAATAACACATCATTTCCTATCAATACAGGGGTGAAAATGCAAACTGTAAAACATGTTTCAAACTGACAGTTAACCCTTTTATTTAACTTCAAAAAATCGAAATTCAACAACCTTAACCCTCACTTTCATGAAAATCACATCTTAATTTAAATCTATCAGCCTAATTAAAGCGTGTTCCACCAACGCCTTTAACTAATAAGATATTTTGGTAAAACCTTTTAATCAACTGATTATTTCAGAACACTTCCAAACACAACATAAATATTTTTTTTTAATTCAAACAAGGTATAAAAGTTCATCACATAAAGACTTATATTACAGTAAAGGCATCCAAAAATCTTTCTCAAACAACAGCAACCGTCTCTACTCATGTAAACAACACTCCCAAGCAATTCAATTTAAAGACAAATTCATGAATCAAAACCAATAAACTGAATATGACATGCAATCCTTGATTCCACACATTTGACTGCAACATAACTTCATGCATGTAAATTCATCATATTTTAAGGCAAAACTCAACGATTAACACCCTAGTTCAACACAAGCTCTCAAACCCACTGAAATGCTATCTAATCAAAACATGCAAGCTTGAATTTGAAGAAAGTTTTAGTTTTGCCACTCACACTAAAAAAATTCAGCTCAACCCGAAATACCCAGCTGCCCCAAGCACCATCCTTCTTACTCACTTTGTTTCCCTCATTACTTTTTTTTCCCTTCCTCCTTCGGCCGATGTCCTCTCTTCCTTCTTCCTCTTTTCTTTTCTTTCTCCTCTCTTCTTCCTTCTTGTTTCTTTTTTTTTTCTCGGTTTTTTTCTCCCCACTTTTCTTCTTCATTGGGTGAGCGACCCAAATTATATAAAACAAATTTTTTTTTTTTTTTTTTTTTCTTACAACAGCCCCCAATTCTCTTAATTCTAATATAACCCAGCCACATCATCTTTTCCTTGCAAAAACACCCAGATTTTGTGGCCTTGCTACATGCAAACCACACAGTTTCCATTTCTTCGTTTTCACCCCTAAACAAACTTTAAAATTTGACAGAAAAGTCCCTCCTTATAAACAAAACCAAAGCGAATTATATATAATTTAATGGGGGGTTACATGATCGTTCTAAAGCTGCGAGCTGGCACGACTATCTTCAGGTATGGATGTGCCGGAGAATCTGAGGAAGAGGACATACCGGAGATTTGTAGAAGAGAAGCGCGGGCGTGGGATTTTCATGCACAAATGTGGGTGAAGAAGTGATGGAGTTGCTGTGTGAAGGGTTGGGATTGGAGGCTGGACAGTAAAGGATGGTACATTTTCAGAATCGAGGCTGTTTGTGGGAACCTGTTATCCGAGTTGTCCCCAACCGGATCTGACGCTGGGGCTCAATCCGCATACAGATCCTGGAGCTCTCACAGTTTTGTTACAGAATCAAGTTCCAGGGCTGCAGGTCAAGCATGGCGATCAATGGGTTAATGTTAAGCCCCTCCATGGAGCTTTAACTATAAACATTGGCGACTTTCTTCAGGTTAGAAATCAATTACTAATCTCCTCCTCTCTGCGTACAGGAAAGGGCGTAGCCAAAAAAAATTTCTTGATTGAGCTAATTAAAGTCAAATCTTTTTTTACCTATATATAGATATTATGTACAAGTATTTCGTATATCTTTTTTACTCAAACTCCAATAATACAAGGGAGTTTCATTAATGATAAAACATATACACACCAATATGTACGAAAGAGAATAAATCTGAACAGAACTTATCGATTATGAAATTTGAATCAATAAGTTTCACACAACTGACTGATATACTCCTTTTATTATCATATTTTGTAGATCATCACGAACGGAGAGTATAATAGTGTTCAACACCGTGTTTTGGCAAACACTTGGGAAGAACCACGAATATCAGTTGTGATGTTCTTGAATGTTGTAAAATGGAAAGGAAGTGGTTCCTATGGGCCTCTGTCGGAGCTAATATCGGCTGAGAAACCAGCTGTTTATCGGGAGTTCACTAAGGAAGAATACTTTGACAACTTCTACAGCAAAGGATTGGATTACAAATCATTGATCGACAAGCTTAAACTCTGATCAATTTACTTGTAGAAACTTTCTTGAACCGCCGTATTATTTGTTATTTACAATAATTTATTCTTATAAAATCTACGTGGTTATCATAATGATGTTAGAGTATTATATAATGTATATCACTAATACTATATTTATAAACCTTTTTTATTAACTTTTTCTCACAAACGCGATGTGCAGTTTGTAATTAGTCAGCTTGCAATAAGTCTCACATGTTCAATAATGGGTCTCGTCTAACCAAATACAACTAATTACGTGTTGTCACGTCAGTGTTGGTGAAAAAAGTTTATAAAAAGTGTTTATTAGTCTATCTTTATTTGTAAAATATACATAATGTAATCACAATGCATATAAGATTGTGATTTCATCATAATCTGAAATATTAAATTATTGTCCATTTTATAATATTAATACAACTTAAGGCATAAATTTGTGTGAGAATACTGTTTTTTTATAAATATCATATTATACTAAAAGTATTTATAGGGTTAAAATTAATATTAGACTATATAATCCTAATCATTTTAAATAATGTATATGTAATTTAAAGTATTTTTAAATTAATACCCAAGTAATATAATGTCAATAGAATAATAATACAAATGCAAATAAACTCAATTACTCATGGTATGATAATTGGGAATTAAGAACAATAACTAAAGTAGATGAGATAGTAACAATCAAGTAGAACCACGAAAAATAATTAATTTATGAGTAAAATTGGTATGTCTTGTATCAGTTGAATTATTATCGGTAGGTATTAATGAAGATAAATTAATGGGGTGTGACCCACAGAATTAGACAAATTATTGAAAACCAAGTAAGTAAAGCACCCAACACAATAATTAAACAAAAGATAAAGACAAAAAAGTAGACTAAAAGAATAAAGACAATTGGGAAATGAAAAAAGAGTTTATAAGTGCATGCATGTAAAGCAAAGTCACAAATGTAGCTAAAGCCCCCCACCAACCAAACATCTTTAGAATTTTCACCAAGGAAGACAAGACCCCTTCAAGAAATATAATGTGAATCATCCATTACTTCCATTCCGAAAATTTTCATTCACCAACCTGAAAACTCTCTCTCTCAAATCTTTCAAGATGACACCACCATAGCCATTCCAGTAATCGACCTCCGCAAAATAATTCTCCGGTCGACCGTCCCAACCTCATCCAGCAAGTAAAAGAAGCCGCAAAATCCTGGGGCTTTTTCCAAGTAATCAACAGGAATGATTATTACTTAGTTGAGAATACCATTCAAGCTGTGAAATCATTTCACGAACAACCGGCAGAAATGAAGGCAAAGTTTATAAACGAGAGAGAAAAGTGGTGTGATGTGGACGAGTAATAATGACTTGTTATGACACAAACCGTCCCGAATTTCCTCATCTCGTAGGATCGGGCGCTCCACAAGACTCGGATACCCGAGACGTGCCATGTAGAAAAACTGCGAAACCTGTTAAAGAACATACTTCCTGAATAACATCATAGTATTTCCATTTCCAACATCTCAAAAAAAGACATGCATCATCTTTCGTTTACAAAAGAAAAGAGTTAGGGAAACTTGTGGTATCAGGTTTTCCACTTATACATAATATTCCAAAATATGTAACAAAAGGAAATACATGAAGGGAAAACCGAGTTCTTGAAACGAAAGTCCAAATTTTACAATGCGACATAAATATAAACCCACATAAAGATGTCAACGCGTGGCACAACCCTGAGCGGAGACTCACTGCTCGGCACGATCTCCGGGAGGTCCTGGTGGGGGGAAAAACATTTAAAAAGGGGTGAGCTGAAATACTCAGTGAGTGGGGAAGGGGGGAGTTTGCAAAACATTCTTCAACAATAGTCATGCAATGGTTCTTATAAAATACAGAAAACAACATGATTCCATTGAACATCTTTAGTGTGCAGCTAATCATCCGTATGCATGCATAACTCATTCTAATTGTTCTAAGTATTATAATCTGATCAATTAAACTGCAACAATTTCTGAATCCTAGCTCATCACTAAATGCTGAAAACTCTTTTATGGAACTTAAAGAATAGCTGTAAATGCTTATGCTTCTAAAGACGATGTTTTCTATAAATCATGCTACAACACAACTGTTTCATATAACTAATGCAAACTACCATAATACGAAAACTGAAGCTATTAACTGATACTGAAAAATGTAGGCTGTATCTGAAAACTTTAAACGATATCCTGTTTCGAAGCAGTAAACTGATACTAAAGGTTTCACCGTACTAGTACCTGGGGAAAAATCTCGATACCTGGGGGGCATCCCACACCAGGCAGAGCTGGGAAATACATCTCAATACCCGGCAAGATCTATCATCGCGCGGGCAGAGCCTGAAGAAAACCATCTCAATACCTGGCGGACAAACTCAACGCCCAGGCAGAGCACTAAATATCTCAATACGCATGCGCAGAGCCTGAAGACCAAATATCTCAATAACAGCGGAATCCTGCATCGCGTGGGCAGAGCCTGAAACGGGGGAATGGGTACTTGTAGGGGTTTTAGCACCACAACATACTATGCATAATTCATGTAACTGTAAGTCCATAGCATATTTCGTATGTGCTTATAAATACATAATGACATAAATTCAAAAGTCATACAGGGGTGAAACTGTAATTTTCTAAATATGTTTTAAAAACTACGGTTTAACTCAGATTGAAAATTTATTCAACATCACATGATCTTAGCATATGTCCGATACAAATCATAAGCAAACAAAACTTTTAAAGTCAACATCATATACACATTATAATTATAATAAAAACAAAGCAAAAATATAATAACAACAACAACAACAACAATAATATAATAATAATAATAATAATAATAATATTTCATATAAGGATAAATCATACCAACATATGAGATTTCATGGAAAATAGGGGTAAAATGCAAGTTAAAAACATATTCTCAAAACTAACAAATTCACCAAATTATAATATTACCAAGAAATCATATCAACATACAAATCTCAACTCATATGCAGTTCAACCAATTTCCAAGCTCTAATTGTAACATTTCCTTTAACATGAATAAATCAATTTTTCTAAACATATTCACCAATCGTCACATTAAATCTCAATCAGTTTCCAAGAAATAGAAATTATAATAAATGGAACATGCAAGCTTTGGACAAAAAGGATTTTGGTTTTTGGGTGGCTTTTTAACGCTATACTATTTCATATGAATTAATGATGCTTTTATTTAAGAAAAAGAATAAAAATTCATAGTTATAACACTTGAAAAATAACACATCATTTCCTATACCATACAGGGGTGAAATGCAAACTGTAAAACATGTTTCAAAACTGACAGTTAACCCTTTTTATTTAACCTTCAAAAAATCGAATTCCAACAACCTTAACCGTCACTTTCCATGAAATCAACATCTTTAATTTAAATCTATCAGCCTATTAAAAGCTGTTCCAACGCCTTTAACTAATAAGTATTTTGGTAAACCCTTAATCAACTTGATAATTAGAACACTTCCAACAACAACATACATATTTTTTTTTAAATTAAACAAGGTATTAAAGTTCATCACATAAAGACTTATATTACAGTAAAGGCATCCAAAAACTTTCTCAAACAACAGCAACCCGTCTCTACTCATGTAAAACAACACCCCAAGCAATTCAATTTAAGACAAATTCCATGAATCAAAACCAATAAACTGAATATGACATGCAATCTTGATTCCACACATTTGACTGCAACATAACTTATGCATGTAAATTCATCAATTTTTAAGGCAAAACTCAACGATAACACCCTGTTCAACACAAGCTCTCAAACCCACTGAAATGATCATCTTAATCAAAACATGCAAGCTTGAATTTGAAGAAAGTTTTAGTTTTTGCCACTCACACTAAAAAAATTCAGCTCAACCGAATACACAGCTGCCCCAAGCACCACCTTCTCTTCACCACTTTGTTTCCTCATTATCTTTTCTTTCCTTCCTCCTTCGGCCGATGTCCTCTCTTCCTTCTTCCTTCTTTTCTCTCTCTTTTCCCCTTCTCTCTCTTCCTTTCTCTGTTTCTTTTCTTTTTTTCGGTTTTTCTCCCCACTTTCTTCTTCATTTGGGTGAGCGACCCAAATTTATATAAAACAAATTTTTTTTTTTTTTTTTTTTTCTTACAACAGCCCAAATTCTCTTAATTCTAATATAACCCAGCCACATCATTTTCCTTGCAAAAACCCCCAGATTTTGTGGCCTTGCTACATGCAAACCCAACAGTTTCCATTTCTTGTTTTCACCCCTAAACAAACTTTAAAATTTGACAGAAAAGTCCCTCCTTATAAAACAAACCAAAGCGAATATATATATAAATAATGGGGTTTTACATGTATCGTTCTAAAGCTGGAGCTGGCACGAACTATTCAGGTATGGATGTCGCCGGAGAAATCTGAGGAAGAGGACATACCGGAGATTTGTAGAAGAGAAGCGCTGGCGTGGGATTTTCTGCACAAATGGTGGGTGAAGAAGTGATGGAGTTGCGTGTGAAGGGTTGGGATTGAGGCTGGAAAGTTTAGGAGGTTAACATTTCCCACACGCTATAGGGCCACTAAATTAGCCGTGAGATGTGTCTTAACGTCATGTATTTTTCCAAATCTTAGTCTCAGAATTCGACAAAAAAAATTAAAAAAATTCTTGATATTTGTGTTCGATCCCACTTGACTCTTCATTGGTTGCCGTGATTTGCTCTCAATTTAAGTTCAAAATGAGGAAGATTATATTAATCTAGAATCACATTTCTCGGAACATGTTGACAATTATGGCATAGTAATATTAAAGTTAAGAATATTATCAATCTAGGAGGTACAAGTTCGTGCAGAAGTTAGACTTAAATGACAGAACATGTTGATAATGATGACATTGCTTGGTTGAAGATGCTCTTTTTTTAGTTGTTATTGATTTATTATTGTTTATGTACTTTGTGAGTTTTTGTTAAAGACTATAATTTGAATCTTTGTTATATTATTTGTGTATTTTATTTGTTTGGAGCTCTTATTCGACTTTAAATTTTGATTTTGTTATGACTTATGTGTTTAATTTGATACTATAGTTGAATCTTGGCTAAATATTGTGTTTGAGTCTGAAGACTATAATTTGAATATCAATTATGTATTATGTATTTGTGTTATTAGTTAATTGAATACTTTGCATTTGAAATGTTATGTTGATTTTAACCAGGTAGTCCATAAAAGTGTTAAAACTAAGATTGATATTGCCGTATTTTTCAAAACGTATTATTGACAATGCACCGTATTAAACCCGTATATACCCGTACCGTATTTTTTCCGTATCCGAATTTTATGACCGAATTTTTATAAACATATTTTTCACTGTTTGCCGTATTATACCCGTAAAATTCCCGTACCATTTTTTTACCGTACCCGTATTTACTAACTAGGATTTCTACACAAAGAAATACAAAATTAAACAATTGCATTCCTCCGATCTCTGCTCTAGTGTCTTTACTTTGCAGAGTAGCTTCTTTTGCCAGGAAGACAAAACCATGGGCGGGAGAATTCCAACTAACACCTCTGTTACCTTTTGTTTTGTTTCATTGTGTTTAAGTAACAGTAGTCACCCTCTTTTCTTAGTAATAAAAAACAACAGCGCATCATTTGTACAACTTAACCGAATCAGAAAATTGGTTTAGTAATTTTTGAAAACCGAACGATTAATTTGAAAAACTAGTTTTTCGGTCTAGTTTCCCGGTTCAGTTTTTTTCTTTTTTTTCTTTTTTTTCTTTTTTTTCTTTTTTTTCTTTTTTTTCTTCAGCCCTAGTAAAGGCATCTTGACGATTGTGATCACCAATAAAGAAAATGGCCCACTATCAATATATATATTTGTTAGGTGAAACTTGTGCCTACATTATATCATATCTTATATATTATAATATATAATGATGGAGGATAAGATTGAGTTATTTTAATTTAGTTGTCTTAATTTTTGTCATAATTGTTTTCTTATTTTTATTAGATTTCTTAATTTGGGAAACGTAATTTTGTTAGATTTGATTTTCCTATTGATTTCTTATTTGTTTTATCTTGTCAGTTAGGGATTCTAGTTTAATTGGGAATTTTATTTACTTTTCTAGTAGTACTAGGAATGGTTAGCTGTAAAAGGGGTTGTTAAGTAATAAGTAATTTGTGGTCTATCAATAAATTCTTGAATTGGAACCGAACCGATTTTGGGGACAAACCGACGTGAACCGATTCGGATTACCGATTAACTGATCTCTAAAATCCGGTTAATCGGTTTTGAATCGGTTTGTCCATCAAGCTTGAAAAATCTAGTTGATTTGTGCTATTTCACATCATTTCAATTAGACCTATGATTTGGATAAGGATGGTGTGCAAGGAAATTATGCTAATTTGTAAACATTTTTAATTAAAGAAAGAAGCGTTGAAAAGTTGCTAATGAATAGCATAGTCTATATATTTAGAACCAGGTAAGTAAGCGAAATGTTGTGAACACAAAAAATTCCAAACACTAAATTTGAAGAAATCAAATCAATGGCAGCTTACGACCGTAGGAAAGAAGTTGAAGAATTCGATTCATCAAAGATGGGAGTAAAGGGTCTTTCTGATTCATCCATTACTTCCATTCCGAAAATTTTCATTCACCCACCTGAAACTCTCTCCACTCTCAAATCTTCTCAAGATGACACCACCATAGCCATTCCAGTAATCGACCTCGCCAAAATAAATTCTCCGGTCGACCGTCCCAACATCATCCAGCAAGTAAAAGAAGCCGCAAAATTCCTGGGGCTTTTTCCAAGTAATCAACACGGAATAGATTATTACTTAGTTGAGAATACCATTCAAGCTGTGAAATCATTTCACGAACAACGGCAGAAATGAAGGCAAAGTTTTATAAACGAGAGAGAAAAGTGGTGTGATGTGGACGAGTAATAATGACTTGTATGACACAAACCGTCCCGAATTTCCTCATCTCGTAGGATCGGGCGCTCCACAAGACTCGGATACCCGAGACGTGCCATGTAGAAAAACTGCGAAACCTGTTAAAGAAATACTTCCTGAATAACATCATAGTATTTCCATTTCCAACATCTCAAAAAAAGACATGCATCATCTTTCGTTTACAAAAGAAAAGAGTTAGGGAAACTTGTGGTATCAGGTTTTCCACTTATACAAATATTCCAAAATATGTAACAAAAGGAAATACATGAAGGGAAAACCGAGTTCTTGAAACGAAAGTCCAAATTTTACAATGCGACATAAATATAAACCCACATAAAGATGTCAACGCGTGGCACAACCCTGAGCGGAGACTCACTGCTCGGCACGATCTCCGGGAGGTCCTGGTGGGGGGAAAAACATTTAAAAAGGGGTGAGCTGAAATACTCAGTGAGTGGGGAAGGGGGGAGTTTGCAAAACATTCTTCAACAATAGTCATGCAATGGTTCTTATAAAATACAGAAAACAACATGATTCCATTGAACATCTTTAGGTGGCAGCTAATCATCCGTATGCATGCATAACTATTCTAATTGTTCTAAGTATTATAATCTGATCAATTAAACTGCAAACAATTTCTGAATCCTAGCTCATCACTAAATGCTGAAAACTCTTTTATGGAACTTAAAGAATAGCTGTAAATGCTTATGCTTCTAAAGACGATGTTTTCTATAAATCATGCTACAACACAACTGTTTCATATAACTAATGCAAACTACCATAATACGAAAACTGAAGCTATTAACTGATACTGAAAAATGTAGGCTTGTATCTGAAAACTTTAAACGATATCCTGTTTCGAAGCAGTAAACTGATACTAAAGGTTTCACCGTACTAGTACCTGGGGAAAAATCTCGATACCTGGGGGGCATCCCACACCAGGCAGAGCTGGGAAATACATCTCAATACCGGCAAGATCTATCATCGCGCGGGCAGAGCCTGAAGAAAACCATCTCAATACCTGGCGGACAAACTCAACGCCCAGGCAGAGCACTAAATATCTCAATACGCATGCGCAGAGCCTGAAGACCAAATATCTCAATAACAGCGGAATCCTGCATCGCGTGGGCAGAGCCTGAAACGGGGGAATGGGTACTTGTAGGGGGGTTTTAGCACCACAACATACTATGCATAATTCATGTACTGTAAGTCCATAGCATATTTCGTATGTGCTTATAAATACATAATGACATAAATTCAAAAGTCATACAGGGGTGAAACTGTAATTTTCTAAATATGTTTTAAAACTACGGTTTAACTCAGATTGAAAATTTATTCAACATCACATGACTTAGCATATGTCCGATACAAATCATAAGCAAACAAAACTTTTAAAGTCAACATCATATACACATTATAATTATAATAAAAACAAAGCAAAAATATAATAACAACAACAACAACAACAATAATATAATAATAATAATAATAATAATAATATTTCATATAAGGATAAATCATACCAAATATGAGATTTCATGGAAAATAGGGGTAAAATGCAAGTTTAAAAACATATTCTCAAAACTAACAAATTCACCAAATTATAATATTACCAAGAAATCATATCAACATACAAATCTCAACTCATATGCAGTTCAACCAATTTCCAAGCTCTAATTGTAACATTTCCTTTAACAGAATAAATCAATTTTTCTAAACATATTCACCAATCGTCACATTAAATCTCAATCAGTTTCCAGAAATAGAAATTATAATAAATGGAACATGCAAGCTTTGGACAAAAAGGATTTTGGTTTTTGGGTGGCTTTTTAACGCTATACTATTTCATATGAATTAATGATGCTTTTATTTAAGAAAAAAGAATAAAAAATTCAATAGTTATAACACTTGAAAAATAACACATCATTTCCTATCCATACGGGGTGAAAATGCAAACTGTAAAACATGTTTCAAAACTGACATGTTAACCCTTTTTATTTAACCTTCAAAAAATCGAAATTCCAACAACCTTAACCGTCACTTTCCATGAAATCAACATCTTTAATTTAAATCTATCAGCCTATTAAAAGCTGTTCACAACGCCTTTAACTAATAAGTATTTTGGTAAACCCTTAATCAACTTGATAATTCAGAACACTTCCAACAACAACATACATATTTTTTTTTAAATTAAACAAGGTATTAAAAGTTCATCACATAAAGACTTATATTACAGTAAAGGCATCCAAAAACTTTCTCAAACAACAGCAACCCGTCTCTACTCATGTAAAACAACACCCCAAGCAATTCAATTTAAGACAAATTCCATGAATCAAACCAATAAACTGAATATGACATGCAATCCTTGATTCCACACATTTGACTGCAACATAACTTATGCATGTAAATTCATCAATTTTTAAGGCAAAACTCAACGATAACACCATGTTCAACACAAGCTCTCAAACCCACTGAAATGATCATCTTAATCAAAACATGCAAGCTTGAATTTGAAGAAAGTTTTAGTTTTTGCCACTCACACTAAAAAAATTCAGCTCAACCGAATACACAGCTGCCCCAAGCACCACCTTCTCTTCACCACTTTGTTTCCTCATTATCTTTTCTTTCCTTCCTCCTTCGGCCGATGTCCTCTCTTCTTCTTCCTTCTTTTCTCTCTCTTTTCCCCTTCTCTCTCTTCCTTTCTCTGTTTCTTTTCTTTTTTTCGGTTTTTCTCCCACTTTCTTCTTCATTTGGGTGAGCGACCCAAATTTATATAAAACAAATTTTTTTTTTTTTTTTTTTTCTTACAACAGCCCCAAATTCTCTTAATTCTAATATAACCCAGCCACATCATTCTTCCTTGCAAAAACACCCCAGATTTTGTGGCCTTGCTACATGCAAACCCAACAGTTTCCATTTCTTGTTTTCACCCCTAAACAAACTTTAAAATTTGACAGAAAAGTCCCTCCTTATAAAACAAACAAAGCGAATATATATATAAATAATGGGGTTTTACATGTATCGTTCTAAAGCTGGAGCTGGCACGAATATTCAGGTATGGATGTCGCCGGAGAAATCTGAGGAAGAGGACATACCGGAGATTTGTAGAAGAGAAGCGCTGGCGTGGGATTTTCTGCACAAATGGTGGGTGAAGAAGTGATGGAGTTGCTGTGTGAAGGGTTGGGATTGGAGGTGGAAAGTTTAGGAGTTAACATTTTCAGAATCGAGGCTGTTTGTGGGAACCTGTTACCGAGTTGGCCCCAAACGGATCTGACGCTGGGGCTCAATCCGCATACAGATCCTGGAGCTCTACCTTTTGTTACAGAATCAAGTTCCAGGGTGCAGGTCAGCATGGCGATCAATGGGTTAATGTTAAGCCCTTCCATGGAGCTTTAACTATAACATTGGCGACTTTCTTACGTTAGAAATCAATTCTAATCTCCTCCTCTCTGGTACAGGAAAGGGCGTAGCCAAAAAAAATTTCTTGACTGAGCTAATTAAAGTCTTATCTTTTTTTACCTATAGATAATAGTACAAGTATTTCGTATATCTTTTTCTCAAACTCCAATAATACAAGGGAGTTTCATAATGATAAAAACATATACACCCAATATGTACGAAAGAGAATAAATCTGAACAGAACTTATCGATTATGAAATTGAATCAATAAGTTTACAACTGACTGATATAGTCCTTTTTATTATCATATTTTGTAGTCATCACGAACGGAGAGTATAATAGTGTTCAACACCGTGTTTGGCAAACACTTGGGAAGAACCACGAATATAGTTGTGATGTTGAATGTTGTAAAATGGAAAGGAAGTGGTTCCTATGGGCCTCTGTCGGAGCTATTCGGCTGAGAAACCAGCTATTTATCGGGATGTTACTAAGGAAGAATACTTTGACAACTCTACAGCAAAGGATTGGATTACAAATCATTGATCGACAAGCTTAAACTCTGTCAATTTACTTGTAGAACTTTCTTGAACCGCCGTATTATTTGTTATTTACAATAATTTTTTATAAAATCTACGTGGTTATCATAATGATGTTAGAGTATTATATAAGTATATCACTAATACTATATTTATAACCTTTTTTATTAACTTTTTCTCACAAACGCGATGTGCAGTTTGTAATTAGTCAGCTTGCAATAAGTCTCACATGTTCAATAATGGGTCTGTCTAACCAAATACAAATAATTAGTGTTGTCACGTCAGTGTTGGTGAAAAAGTTTATAAAAAGTGTTTATAGTCTATCTTTATTTGTAAAATATACATAATGTAATCACAATGCATATAAGATTGTGATTTCATCATAATCTGAAATATTAAATTATTGTCATTTTATAATATAATACAACTTAAGGCATAAATTTGTGTGAGAATACTGTTTTTTTAAAAATTCATATTATACTAAAAGTATTATAGGTGGTAAAATTAATATTAGACTATAAATCCTAATCATTTTAATATGTATATGTAATTTAAAGTATTTTAAATTAATACCAAGTAATATAATGTCAAGAATAAAAATACAAATACAAATAAACTTAATTACTCATGGTATGATGATTGGGAATTAAGAACAATAAATAAAGTAGATGAGATAGTAACAATCAAGTAGAACCACGAAAAATAATTAATTTATGAGTAAATGGTATGTCTGTATCAGTTGAATATTATCGGGGTATTAATGAAGATAAATTAATGGGGTGTGACCAAAAGATAGACAAATTATTGAAAACCAAGTAAGTAAGCACCCAACACATAATTAAACAAAAGATAAGAACAAAAAGAGTAGACTAAAAGAATAAAGACAATTGGGAAATGAAAAAAGAGTTATTTAAGTGATGCATGTAAAGCAAAGTACAAATGTAGCTAAAGCCCCCCACAACCAAACATCTTAGAATTTTCACCAAGGAAGACAAGACCCCTCAAGAAATATACGAGACATGCCACTTCGTAACCATGGAACCAGAAAACTTTGAAATAGCAGCTAAGCAAGAAGCAATGGCACTCATTGCATTGGCAGCTCAAAAGCAATGGAAGATCTATCAATTGGATGTCAAGTCAGCCTTCCTTAATGGCTATCTTGTCGAAAAATATATGTAGAGTAGCCACAAGGGTTCGTGGTCAAAGGCGAAGAACACAAAGTTCTCCTACTAAAGAAGGCCTTTTATGGGTTAAAGCAAGTCCCTTGAGCCTTGTATAGTCGAATCGATAACTATTTAATTGACCAAGGATTCAGGAGGAGGCAAAGCGAGCCTACTCTCTACATCAAGACTCCGAGTAAAAATGAGATACTCATTGTCTCCTTGTACGTAGATGTTCTCATTTATATTGGGAACAATGAGAGTTTGATCAAACAAGGCAGATATGATAAAGACATTCGAGATGAGTGAGCTTGAACCGATGCACTACTTTGTTGGGTTGGAAGTAAGTCAAGGAAGAGAGGGGGTCTTCATCGCACAAAGGAAGTACATAGAAAATCTTCTAAAAAAGTTCAAAATGTATTGCTGAAAGTCTGTCGCTGCACCCCTAGTAACCAATGAGAAACTAAGCAAAGACGACGACTCACCGAAGGCAGACAGTTCACTCTACAGAAGTCTTATTGGGAGCCTACTGTATCTAACAGCTATGAGACCAAACATCATATTCGCTACGAGTTTGCTATCAAGATTCATGCAAAGTCCTAGCCACATCCATTAGGTATTTACAAGGGATGAAAGACTACGGGATTTGGTACTCACCAACCACAGATGTAAAACTAATTGGTTACATTGATAGTGATTGGGTTGGATTAGTAGATGACATGAAGAGCACCTCAGGTTATACATTCTCACTAGGGTCAAGTATATTCTCATGGGCATCCAAGAAGCAAGATTCGATGGCACAGTCAACAACCGAGGCCGAGTATATAGCAGCAGTTGTAGCAACAAATCAAGCTATATGGCTCAAGTGCATGCTAGGAGACATGGGCGAGAAACAGTCTGATCCTACAAGCATTTACTACGACAATAAGTTAGCGATAGCAATAATCAAGAACTTGGTCCATCACAATAGAACTAAACACATTGTGATAAAGTATCACTTTCAACGGGAGGCAACAAACAATGGAGAGATCGAACTAGAGTACTGTAGGACAAAAGAACAAATAGCTGATATATTTACGAAAACACTACCACGACCAAAGTTTGAATTACTACGAAGCATGCTGGGAGTATAAGAAAAGTTCATTGAGGAGGAGTGTTAAAAGACAGCTCACTTTTCTAAAATATCCAGTAAAAGAAGAGGCTAGAAAAATCTAGAATTCTAGGCAACTAATTACAAGATATTAATGTAGAAATTTCTTGAAAGATAAGTCGATGGAATTAAGTTGTAAAGAAAAATCAGATGCTTTGGGAAATGTAAACCGCCATTCTATTTACTTTATATGGCAGTAGAAAAAGCCTATAAATAGGCATTGAGTCCTTCAATTTAAGTCAAAAAAAAAAACGAAAAACAAAAAGAACAAAGCTTCCAATCCTTGTACTAATTACCCATCCACCTAATAAAATCCTTCTATTGCAATTCAACTATCTCTACTACTTTTCCTCCAAATACCTTCTAATAAGCCTTTCATATTTCAATCAAATCTCCCATCACCAAATCATTTCAACTGCCAACAGAAACAAACCTTTTGAAAAATGCATTACAACTTTCAGCTCGTTACCTACTTGACATTCCAATTAAGAAAATATTATTAGCGCCCATTTTAAACACAGTTCAAACATAGATAGAATTCATCCATCATCATTCAAATTACTTTGTAGAACCATCTCTGACCACTTTAAGTCAAATTCGTCATAGTATAAGAATCTCATATGCACTTGCGGAAATCATATAATGATCCCAAGATTTGCCAAGTGCAATATAGATGAAATGCATTGGGAGAAGACTACGATATAACTTTTGCCATTCATGTGTCTTGTCAGTGATGATCATTTTAGGTGAGCCACCTGACATACCTTTCTTGAACTTCTCAGACATCTAAAGAACATAGTAAGCAGTTTCATTATATAGAAACGAACAACTAAATACTATTGTTTGACCATGGTTATTAACCCTTATCGATGGTGCAAAAATCATGCTATATGAATTGGTGTTGTAAGTGGTATCGAAAACAATGAGATCTCCATGAAACTTATAAGATCGAGAGGATATTGCATCAGTGAAAAAAACAATGAGTGATTCGATCTACACTACTTATTTGGATAGTAAATGTAAAAGAAGGATTTTTCTCTTTCTCTAATTCAAACTACTCAAGTAACACAATAGCTTCATGCCCATTTATTTATTTATTTATTAATGGAATATAAACTTTAGGTGGGAAAGTGGTATTTTGAAACTTTTGAGTGGGAAAGTTTCATTAAGGCAAACTTTGGGTGAAAAAAGTTGTTTACTCTATTTAATATTAATCACATACCAAACCACCAAGGGTAGTAAATACATAAATATGAATAAACATAGGCTAACAAACTTCTCATAAACCCTAACGTGGTAGCTGAGTTGACAACTCCACCATACTCAAGGCATATAATGATTTTGACTAGACCTAAGAAACGACCGTTCATAAAAGAATGATCGTTCCTCATGGAAGGAGTGTCCGTTCCTCTCTAAGGAAAAGTCATTTCTTCCTTATGGAATGGTCGTTCCTCTCTAAGGAACGACCATTTATGAAGGAATCATTCCGTATGAAGGAATGATTGTTCTTTTATAAATAACAATTGTTCCTTATGAAGGAATGACCATTCATTCATAAGGAATGACCGTTCGTCCCTAAGGAACAACCATTCATATTTAGTCAATTGACGTGTTAATGCCAACTCAGGTGCCACATTGGTTTGTGAGATTCGTCTGTCAGCGTATATTACACCCCCTTCCCAACATAAATATAGGGATGTAAAAACCCTGAGCTAGGCCAAGCTCACCAGAGTATTTTTTTTTTTTTTTTTTTTTTTAAATGCAAGCCTTGGCCGGGGAAGAAGCTCAAATTTGTAAAACCCGGCCTACCCAAGTCTAAAGCCAGGTTAGGTTAAATAATAAGGGGTCCATAAAATTTTATTTAATTAGAGGGGATTGTTTATAATTTATAAGGGAGTTAATAATTTTACAAGATGACATGTTTTGTATAATTTTTAGGGGGCTTTATGTTATTTTAAGGGGTTTTGTAAAATTTTACACAAGGGGTTTTATAATATTTTATATGTCTTCATATATTATACCAGGCCCGAGTGTAATGTATGATTGGGTCTGTATTTTTTACATCCCACATAAATTAGGAAAATAATAGAGAAACCAGGAGTAGTGCACCGAATCTGTGCACCGAATTACGTGATAAAATCATGACCGTCGATTAATTATAACTTAATATTAATAGACGGTCAAGATTAAGCCACGTCATTCGGTGCACAGATTCAGTGCACTACTCCCGGTGACTGTAGCATTACTCCATAAATTAATCATCTTTAATACTAAAAAAAAAGTTTAATTAAACATTATCCTATCATATCCTAAGAGAAGTAACGCAATAGACCCCCTAAAACTACAAAACTAACTTAAACCCCTAAAAGTACACAAATTACCAACCGCATCCCTTACCGCGAGTTTCTGGTGTTAAAATAGATAGAGAGAAGGGCCAAATTAAAATTCATTTTATAATGAAATAGAACATAAATAAATAAAAAATATATTTGTACAGTAAGATAATAAAAAAGTTAAAAGTAAGCTAATGCAAAAAATTAAAATACATAATTATAATCTAGTAAGTCTTTTTATTCTTAAAAATTAAAATACAACAAATAAAATATACTGAAAATAACTGATAAAAAAACAATATAATATAATAATAAAAATATGATAAAACATAATTATATCTAAAGAAAGAAACTGAAAAATACATTCTAATAAAATGTAATATATTCATAAAATTTTTAATAAAATATAATATCTTAATAAAATATTGATAAAACATAATGTATTAAGGAAAGAAATTTAAAAGTTTTAGTTAAACAAAATTTGTAAACAGAACTTTCTCAAAACATAAAAATTTTCCAAATTAAAAAGGGCTATTTCCCAATACTCCTTAAAACAGAAAAAACAAGTAACTTTCCCCACTAACTCGGGAATTAGCCACTTTGACCTTGTACCGTTAATATTAGTTGTTAGTTTGGATGGAAGACCATAGTTGACCAATTAAAAGACTAAAGTACCCTTGACATTGCCTTTACCTTTTACAATCACATATAGAATAATACCACATCAACAACTTTCTCTCACAGCCCTGACATGGCAGTTCATAATTGATCAGTTGACAATTAATTAGTGGGACCTATACGAAACCCATGTGAGATCCGTTGTGAACTAGTCCCATAGATTTTTTATGATTCGACTGTTGTACCCACATAATTTCATTAAAGCATTTAATGCTTTTCTTTATTAAAAAAAAAGGCTTAAAAAGTTCAAATAATTTATTAAAACATTTACTTATATGTCTTTTAGCAATCTATATATATATATATATATATATGTATAAAGCTGAATACTCATATGGGTTGATCGACTTGTGACACATTTTGGAAGCTCTAAAATTGTTCCATTTTGACACATTAGATTGACAAGCCAATCAAATTGCTCTATCTTGACACGTTGGGTTGATATTTATTGCTTCATCTATAATTATTAGTTAATTAAAAAAAGGGGATCTGTATTAATAATTAATAATAATAATAATAATAATCCAATTGATGGAAGGATTGAATTTTTAAAAACTAGACAAACAGTGCTTTAATTTGATATATTATATGCTTAATTTGGATAACCATAGCGCCATTGCTAAACTATTCCTTTCATCATCACACATATTTTGGCTTTTACTGAACAGTTAGTAGTAAATTAATTATCACTTGCTCAATAAAAATCCAATTAAAATTTGTATATTTAGAAACTAGACAGACAAGGCTTTAAATTGATATATTATATGCTTAATTTGGATAACTGTAGCCCCATTGCTGAACCATTCCTTTCATCATCACACACATTTCGGCTTTCATTGAACAATTAGTAGTAAATTGACCATAACTTGCTCAGTAAAAATCCAATTGATGACAGATTTGTATATTTAGAAACTAGACAGATAGGACTTTAAATTGATATATTATATGCTTAATTTGAATAACTGTAGCCCTACTGCAGAACCATTCCTTTTATCATCACACATATTTCGGTTTCCACTGAACATTTAGTAATAAATTAGCTATAACTTGCTCAATCAAAATCCAATTGATCAGCGGTTTGAATTTTTCAAAATTAGATAGATAGGGCTTTAATTGGATATATTATATGCTTAATTTGGATAACTGCAGCCCCACTACCGAACCATTCCTTTTATCATCACATACATTTCGGTTTTTACTGAACAATCGGTGGTAAATTGACCATAACTTGCTCAATAAAACTCCAATTGATGAGAGGTTTGAACCTTTAAAAACTATATATACAGGGATTTAATTTAGTATATTATACGCTTAATTTGAAAAACTGTAGCCCCACTATCGAACCATTCTTTTTATCATCACACACATTTCAGTTTCCCCTATTTCTCGATTTCCACTAAACAATTAGTAGTAAATTGGTCATAACTTACTCAATAAAAATTCAATTGATGAGCAGTTTGAATCTTTGGAAACTAGAAAGATAAAGATTTAATTTGATATATTATACGATAAATTTGGATAACTATAGACCTATGGCCGAACCAATTATTTTATCATCACGCACGTAAAACCAATTCAATCTTAGTGATGACAAAGGAAAACAGATATTGATATGTAGTTTTAATTATATTTGTTCTATCTCTTTTTGTTGATTTTTTTTTTTTTTTATGTTATATACATATATCGAAAACAGGTTGTTACTGGATATAACAAATTTTATTTGTATCACAAATATCATTTGATGTTTGTTGCCGAACCATGTAGCTTTAGTAAACCATTATAATATGTCGAACCAATATTATTATCCTCAAAAGAAAACAAATATTGATATATAGTTTTAATCGTAATTGTTCTATCTCTTTTTGTTGATATCTTTTTATGTTATATACATATATCATGAAAAGAGGTTGTTGCTAAATGTAACTAATTTTATTTATTTAACAAATGCAATTCGGTTTCCACTGAATAATCAATAGTAAATTGACCATAACTTGCTCAACAAAAATCCATTGATGAGAGGATTGAATCTTTAGAAACTAGATAGATATTTCTTTAATTTGATATATTATACGCTTATTTTGGATAACAGTAGCCCCACTGCCAAGCCATTCCTTTCATTATCACACACATTTTTGTTTCCATTGAACGATTAGTAGTAAATTGAACATAACTTGCTCAATAAAACGCCAATTGATGAGAGGTTTGAATATTTAGAAACTATATAGATAGGGCTTTAAATTTATATATTATACGCTTAATTTAGATAACTGTAGTCCCACTGCTGAACCATTTATTTTATCATTACACACATTTTGGTTTCTACTGAAACGTTAGTAGTAAATTGACCATAACTTGCCCAATAAAACTGCAATTGATGAGAGATTTAAATCTTTAAAAACTAGAGAGATAGGGTTTTAATTTGGTATATTATACGCTTAATTTGGACAGTTGTAGCCCCATTGCCAAGCCATTCTTTTTATCATCACACATATTTCGGTTTCCTCCGTTTCTCGATTTTTACTGAACAATCAGTAATAAATTGGCAATAACTTACTCAATAAAAATTCAATTGATGAGCGGTTTGAATTTTTGGAAACTAGAAAGATAGAGCTTTAATTTGATATATTATACAATGAATTTGGATAACTATAGACCTGCGGTCGAACCATTCATTTTATCATCACACACATAAAACCAATTCAATTTTAGTGATAACAAAGAAAAACAAATATTGATGTGTAGTTTTAATTGTATTTGTTCTATCTCTTTTTATTGATATTTTTTTATGTTACATACATATATTGAAAACAGGTTGTTGCTGGATATAACAAATTTTATTTGTATCACAAATATCATTTGATGTTTGTTGTCGAACCATGTACCTTTAGTAAACCATTATAATATGCCGAACCAATATTATTATCCTCAAAGGAAAACAAATATTGATATGTACTTTTAATCGTAATTGTTCTATCTCTCTTTACATACATATATCATGAAAAGAGGTTGTTGCTGAATATAACTAATTTCATTTATTTAACAAATGCATTTCAGTTTCCACTGAACAATCAATACTAAATTGACAATAACTTGCTCAATAAAAATCCAATTGATGAGAGGATTGAATCTTTAGAAACTAGACAAAGATTTCTTTAATTTTATATATTATATGCTTATTTTGGATAACTGTAGCCATACTGCGGAACCATTACTTTCATTATCACACACATTTCGGTTTTCACTACACAGTCAGTAGTAAATTAACCATAACTTGCTCAATCAAATGCCAATTGATGAGAAGTTTGAATATTTAGAAACTATACTGACAGGGCTTTAAATTGATATATTATATGCTTAATTTGGATAACTGTAGTCCCATTGTTAAACCATTCATTTTATCAGCACATATATTTCGGTTTCCACTGAATAGTCAATAGTAAATCGACCATAACTTGCCCAATAAAACTCAAATTGATGAGAGATTTGAATCTTTAAAAACTAGAGAGACAGGGATTTAATGTGGTATATCATACGCTTAATTTGGATAACTGTAGCCCCACTGTCGAACCATTCCTTTTATCATTACACAAATTTCGGTTTCCACTGAACACTCAGTAGTAAATTGACCATAACTTGCTCAATAAAACTCTAATTGATGAGAGGTTTGAATCTTTAGAAACTAGACATACAGAGATTTAATTTCGTATATTATACACTTAATTTGGATAACTGTATCCCCACTTCTGAACTATTCATTTTATCATCACATATTTCGGTTTCCACTAAATTGTAAATTGATCATAACTTGATCAATAAAACTCAACTTGATGAGAGGTTTGAATATTTAGAAACTAGACAGATAGGTTTTTAATTTGATATATTTGAATAAATATAACCCCACTTCAGAGCCATTCCTTTTATCATCACACACATTTCAGTTTCCCCTGTTTCTCGATTTCTATTGAAAAATCAGTAGTAAATTGGTCATAACTTACTCAATAAAAGTCCAATTGATGAGCGATTTGAATCTTTGGAAACTAGAAAGATAGAAATTTAATTTAATATATTATACGATGAATTTGGATAACTATAGACTTGCGGCCAAACCATTTATTTTGTCATCACACACATAAAACCAATTCAATTTTAGTGATGACAAAGGAAAATAAATGTTGATATGCAATGTTAATTGTATTTGTTCTATCTCTTTTTGTTGATTGTTTTTTTATGTTACATATATATCAAAAACAGGTTGTTGCTGAATATAACAATTTTTTTTTTGTATTACAAATATCATCTGATGTTTGTTGCCGAACTATGTAGCTTTAGTAAAAAGAGGTTGTTGCTGAATATAACTAATTTCATTTATTTAACAAATATAAACTGATGTTTGATGTTGAACCATGTAGCTTTAGTAAAGCATTCATCTTATCATCATATACATTTAGGTTTCCACTAAACAATCAGTAGTAAATTGACTGTAACTTGCTCAATAAACCTCCAATTTATGAGAGGTTTAAATATTTAGAAACTAGATAGACAAGGCTTTAATTTGATATATTATACACTTAATTTGGATAACTATAGCCCCAATGTCAAACAATTCATTTTATCATCACACAAATTTCGGTTTCCACTGAACAGACAATAGTGAATTGACCATAACTTTCTCAACAAAAATCCAATTTATAAGAGGTTTGAATCTTTAGAAACTAGACAGATAAGGATTTAATTTTATATATTATATGCTTAATTTTATATATTATATGCTTAATTTTGATAATTGTAGCCCCACTTCCAAACCATTTATTTTATCATCACATATATTTCAGTTTTCATTGAACAGTCAGTAGTAAATTGACTATAACTTGCTCAATAAAATTCCAATTGATGAGAGGTTTGAATCTTTGGAAACTAGACAGACAGAGCTTTAATTTCATATATTATACACTTAATTTGGATAACTATAACCCCAGTATCAAACCATTACATTTATTATCATACACTTTTTGGTTTCCCCTTTTTCTCGATTTCCACTGAACAGTTAGTAGTAAATTAGCCATAACTTGCTCAATAAAAATCCAATTGATGAGTGGTTTGAATCTTTGGAAACAAGAAAGATAGGGCTTTAATTTGATATATTATACGATGAATTAGGATAACTATAGACCTGTTGCCGAACCATTCATTTTATCATCATACTATAAAACAAATTCAATTTTAGTGATGACAAAGGAAAACAAATATAGATATGTAGTTTTAATTGTATTTATTCTATCACATTTTGTTGATTTTTGGATTGATTTTGTTATTTGATTTGTGGATTTTGTGGGTTTTACAATTATCGTCTTTCTTTAGGATGCTATCATCAAATGATTTTTTTGTTATATGTGGTGGTCAATTCTAATTGTAGCAAATAGATTTGTGTCAGAAGACCTTTATCTTCATGGTTTTTTCAATGCTTCAATTAAGTTTCCTTCAGATTATATTGTTGGAGTTGTTGTTGCTTTCTATGTGAGTTATCTTCTCAACATTCTTAATTTTTTTTTTAATTTCTAAAATAATAATAATAAAAATAACTCATTTTCTCTTTTTAACAATCAAAATCAATTTTTTCCTTTGGCTTTGCAAGTCTTTTGCTTAAAAGTTCACATTTTTGGATAGATCACGACGATCATAGAGGCAATCAAAACCCCACCCAAGTATCAGAATGGAGTTTGAAATGGGAAGGGGCCAAGAGTCTTGCATGCATGGGAGTAGAGGGGGAGTGGAGTTTGACGTGGAGCAGAATTCTACGGGCATGTGGGAGGATTGAGTCATATCTAGTTGAGAAGTTCCAGCTGCCATGTTGTGCATGATTTTTTCGCAATTTACTTCTTCCGTTGCACATGTTGTTTTGTTGGTTTATGTTGCCTTTATTTCAACATCATGAGATAACGTTAATTTTGTTCGTTTATGTTGCATTTATTTCTGCATCATATATGAGCATGGTTTTGCTTATTTAAAATAGCCATGGCTTATCATTAAGGAATATATATATATATAGTTATTGCATTTGGGTTCATTCTCACCTGAAGAGAATTTATCTTAATTTATTCAAGTTTGGGACCTATCATTGGTATCAAAGCCTAACTGATGGGGACCAACAAGGAGCAAATTGAGCACTTGGAAATTGGACTCTGTGCTTTACAAGAGGGACTGCAATAGATAGAGCTTGGGATGACTAGCAGATTCCATCACTTGGAAGAAGTCCTTGATCGCCTCTCAAATGCTTTGCTTACGAACCAAGAGTCACCCAACTACGAGAACCGCGTCAGGGAGAATCAGGAAAGAGGCTAGCAAATAGTCTCTTCTAAGATGATAAAGCTCGAGTTTCCACGATTTTCAGGGGACGACCCTACAGAATGGTTCAATTGTGTGAACCGATTCTTTGAATATCAAGGTAGTGCAGAAACTCAAAAGGTCTCAAAAGCACTCTCAGTCTCTCCCCGGCGTCGGGTCCCCATGGCAGCATACTATCTACAAGGGAAGCCAACCAGTGGTGGCAATGGATTAGAAGAATGTTAAGGGAAGAAGGACACGAGATTTCTTGGGAGAAATTTGAAGAGGAACTTTGGGCTCGCTTTGGGCCATCTGAATGTGAGGATTTTGACGAGACTCTCTCTCGGGTTAGACAGACTGGAACCTTAAGGGATTATCAATGCGAGTTTGAGAAGTTCGGCAACAGAGTGCGAGGATAGATGCAGAAGGCAATGGTAGGAACATTCATGAGAGGATTAAAGGCAGAAATAGCAAATGGTATCCGAATGTTCAAACCACAATCCTTTAGAGACGCCATCAATCTGGCTCAGATGAGAAATGACCAACTCTCACGACAGTGAAGGAATATGCAGATCCAACTTGTAAGAGGTCCCCTAACCTTACTATAGGACACTCGAGAAAATTCTGTTAACCCGATGGTTCCTATCTGTCGCTTATCATGGGACGAAAGGTAAAAGAGGAGAGCACAAGGTCTTTGTTTCAATTGCAATGAACGCTTCACTTCAGGGCATAGGTTCCTAAAGCCCTAGTTACTACTTTTGGAAGGGTATGTAGGAAACATGGTGCATGAAGACTTCACCATCCAACCACCACCAAAAGCTGATCAGGATGGAGATGTAGTAGCATCGAAAAAACCTGAATTTGAACCAGAAATCACATTGTACACGTTGCCTGGGTGGACGGCACCAAGGACAATGCGCATGACAACCAAGATGGGTTCGCTTGAGGTGTTTGTGTTGATCAACAGCGGATAGACCCACAATTTCATCAGCGAGCGATGGGCAATCAAACTTCGTTTGCCAGTGGTTCCCATAGAATAATTCTCTGTCAAGGTCACCAGTGGAGAAAAATTAAAATGCCAAGGATGATTCGATAAGGTACAGGTGGAATTACAAGGCATTGAATTTTATCTTACACTTTTCTCTTTACCCTTAACAGGTCTTGACCTTGTGTTTGGTATATAATGGCTTGAGAAATTGGGGTCTATGATTTGCAATTGGAGGCAATTGATTATGGAGTTTACATGGGAGAATAAAAAATGCAAGCTACAAGAGGAAGACGTGGAAACAATTTGGGAGGCCACTTTGAAGGAAATCACAAAATATCACACGACAATTGTGGTATGTTTTCAAATAAACATGGACACAACAACATCTTCAGAGTTATTTGAAGAAAATCAACAGGAGATGAGGCTACTGCTTCAAGAATACAAGGACGTGTTCCAGGGGCCTTCGGAACTCCTTCTTGCACAAGAGATTACTCACTGCATCATGCTTAAAGAAGGGACGAAACTAGTCAACGTCCGCCCATATAGATACGCCCATTTCTAGAAGGAAGAAATTAAGAAGCAAGTGTAGGAGATGCTGAATTCAAGACTCACTCGTCCGAGCACTAGCCCATTTTCCTCACCGGTGTTACTAGTAAAGAAAAAAGATGGCAGTTAAGGTTCTGTACGGATTATCACTCACTTAACCTTGCCAGCATTGCGGATCGATTTCCAATTCCAATAGTGGACAACATGTTGGACGAATTAAATGGCCCCTTTTATTTCACCAAGTTTGATCTAAGAGCAGGTTACCACCAACTGAGGGTAAACCCTCCTGACATCCCCAAAACTGCATTTCACACACACAACGGGCATTATGAATATCTAGTAATGCCTTTTAGGCTATGCAACGCGCCATCTACATTTCGCACCATCATGAACTCAATATTCATACCTTATCTCCAGAAGTCCATCTTAGTCTTCTTCGATGACATCTTGATATATGTTAGTAAACGGTCCCGTATACGCAGCGGAAACAAAAATAATATAACTCAGGGATCGTTTACATGAGCCAAGATCAAGGGTTTAATTTTACAATTTACATTAAATAAAATCTGCATAAATATTCAACATGAGTTTAAAGAAACAAACGCACGTTGGAGGCTCCTCCAAATTTGTCGACGAATGTTTTGCTACCAATCCAAGTGTAGGATCGAACCTGTGTAGTCCACACGAAGATAATCTTAAAAGAACCAAAGAGGGATTTGCTAGATCCTCTTTGGCTTCAAGATTCAGAAGAAAAACAAAATCAATTGAATTGATTTCAGGCTCAAAAGTGTTACTGCCGTGGGAGAAGCAAAATGGGGCTGCTGTGTGTTTTGGTTTTACAAAGAAAAATCCTTAATTAAAAAAAACACACACTTTTCCTTTTATATTTTAAAAAAAACAATTTGCCCTAATCCCATACGGAATAGGCTTGGGCTCCAACCCAAATGCCCCATGTTGCCAAACACTCCCAATTTGATTTATTTTATTTCCCATCATTATCTTAATTAAAATCAATTAATATATATTTAAATATATATTAACATTTAACAATAATGATAATATATTTAAATATGTGCGAACACACATTTAAACGTAATTTCACTTATTTAATTTTTCTAACAAATTAAATAAAGGCTACGACCTCAGCAAATTTAATTGCACTGTGAAATTACCAAAATACCCTTTCGCCTTAAAAGACGAAAACGCCCTTCTTTCTTCTTNGTTTACATGAGAGAATAAAAAATGCAAGCTACAAGAGGATGATGTGGAAACAATTCGGGAGGCCACTTTGAAGGAAATCACAAAATATCACACGGCAATTGTGGTATGTTTTCAAATAAACATGGACACAACAACATCTCCCGAGTTATTTGAAGAAAATCAACGGGAGATGAGGCTACTGCTTCAAGAATACAAGGACGTGTTCCAGGAGCCTTCGGAACTCCTTCCTGCACGAGAGATTACTCACTGCATCATGCTTAAAGAAGGGACGAAACTAGTCAACGTCCGCCCATTTCTAGAAGGAAGAAATTAAGAAGCAGGTGTAGGAGATGTTGAATTTAGGTCTCATTCGTCCGAGCACTAGCCCATTTTCCTCACCGGTGTTACTAGTAAAGAACAAAGATGGCAGTTAAGGTTCTGTACGGATTATCACTCACTTAACCTTGCCACCATTGAGGATCGATTTCCAATTCCAATAGTGGACAATATGTTAGACGAATTAAATGGCCCCTTTTATTTCACCAAGTTTGATCTAAGAGCAAGTTACCACCAACTGAGGGTAAACCCTCCTAACATCCCCAAAACTGCATTTCACACACATAACGGGCATTATGAATATCTAGTAATGCCTTTTAGGCTATGCAACGCGCCATCTACATTTCGCACCATCTACATTTCAGGCCATCATGAACTTAATATTCATACCTTATCTCCAGAAGTCCATCTTAGTCGTCTTCGATGACATCCTGATATACAATCCTTCTTGGGAGCAACACGTGATGCATGTCAAAAAAGCCCTAGAGGTGTTGAGACAACACAAGTTCTTCGCCAAGGTGAGCAAGTGTGCATTCGGTCAGCAAGAGTTTGAGTATCTGGGAGACATTGTCATGACTCGGGGAGTGAAGGTCAATGACAAGAAACTTGTAGCCATGATTGCATGGCCACCTCCTACTAACATCACTGAATTATGTACATATTTGGGTTTGACAGGTTATTACAGAAAGTTGGTACGGAATTATGGCATCATTACACGCCCTCTTACCAACCTACTCAAAAAAGAGAAATTCGGGTGGTCTGAGGAAGCAAAAGCCGCCTTCTTGGATCTTAAGCAAGCCATGACCACCACTCCCACCCTGGCCATGCCCAATTTTAGTGAATCCTTCACCATTGAAATTGATGCATTAGGCGAATGAATGGGCGCGATGCTAACACAACAGGGCAGACCCATCACCTTTATGAGCCGCACATTGGGAGTTATGAAGAAAACTTTGTCAGTCTATGCCGAGGAGATGCTTGCGATTGTAAAGGCAATACGCCTATGGCGTCCTTATCTGTTGGGAAGAAAATTCTACATTCAGACAGATCAACGCAACTTGAAGTTCTTCATGGAGTAACTAGTGGCAACTCCAGAGCAACAAAAATGGGTAGCCAAATTGATGGGCTACGATTATGAAATAATCTATCAATCTGGCCAAGAAAATTCAGCTGTAGATGCCCTTTCATGCAACCCTCACAACCTAGTCCTCTATCAAATGTACGTGGCCATCGTTTCCATATGGGATGAGATACGAAGAGCATCTAACGGGGATCCGTACATCTAATCACTTGATCAGGCAATTAAGGCACAACTCGAAGGTCCATACTTCCAATGTCAGGGACTTATTTTCTTTAAAGGAAGAGTGGTGATTCCTTCACAAATGGAGCTAAGGAACAAAATAATGCATGAGGCTTACAACACCAAGATGGCAAGACATTTAGGAGTATTGCAGACTTACAAGAGATTGGCCCAACAATTTTATTGGCCAAAAATGCATCAAACCAGACAGGAGTACGTGAGGTAGTGTGATATATGTCAACGAATAAAATCTGAATCACTCTCTCTTACAGGTCTCTTACAACCATTGACCATTCCTTGCCAAGAATGGGAGGATGTCACTCTCGACTTTGTAGAAAGACTACCCATATCTCACGGCAAGGATACCATCTTGGTGGTTGTCGATAGGTTGAGTAAATTTTCCATTTTCTCACCTTAACTCTCCTATTTATTGCTAAAAGTGTGGTAGAAAACTTCATGGAAGGAGTTATCAAGCTACATGGCCTACCTCGATCCATTAATAGTGATCGAGACCTAATCTTCATCAGCAGATTCAGGCAAGAATTCTTTCAAATGTCAGGGACTAAATTGTAGCTCAGTTCCGCCTACCATCCACAAACCGATAGCCAAACAGAAGTTGTCAATCGTTGTGTCGAATAGTACCTATGCTACTTTGTCCATCAATGGCCGCGCAAGCGGAACACCTACCTCCCTTGGGCCAAGCTCTGGTATAACACCAACTACCATGCCTCAACAGGAATGATACCGTTCCAAGCATTGTATGGCCGTTTGCCACCCACCATTCCCATCTACTCAGTTAGGTTGTCTCCTGTACACGAAGTGGACCAGAGTCTCCTTACAAGAGATGAGCTGCTCCGACAACTCAACACTAACCTATAAGTTTCCATTAACAGCATGAAACAAACAATGGATCAGAAGCGATGTGAAATCACCTTCGAAGTAGGTGATCCGATGTATCTCAGGTTGCATCCATATCGACAATAGTCAGCATTTAAACGGGTTCATTAGAATTTGGCAAGCCGGTTTTACGGACCGTACCCAGTGATGCAATGAATCGGAGCAGTGGCATATAAATTGACACTGCCGGAAGGAACTCAAATTCATCCAGTCTTTCATGTGTCCCTACTAAAAAAGTTTATTGGTGATCGAGCTTTGCCTTCCCAGAACTTGCCGCCATTGAATGAAGACGGTTGTCATATTGGACCCCAAGAAAATTTTGGAGGCACGCTGGGTTAGACGAGGACACAAATATGAGGAAGAAATGCTGGTTTAGTGGGCACACCTCCCAGTGGAAGAAGCCACGTGGGAGTCAGCTCCCCTTTTGCTTCAACAATTTCCAGTTATGGACTTTAGGGACAAGCATCAACTTCATGGGGAGGGTATTGATAGACCACGACAATCATAGAGGCAACCAAAACCCCACCTTAAGTATCAGAATGGAGTTTGAAATGGGCAGGGGCCAAGAGTCTTGCATGCATGGGAGTAGAATGTGAGTGGAGTTTGACGTGGAGCAGAATTCTATGGGCATGTGGGAGGATTGAGTCATATTCAGTTGAGAAGTTCCAGCTGCCATGTTGTGCATGATTTTTTCGCAATTTATTTCGACATCATGAGCATGACTTTGCTTATTTAAAGCAACCATGGTTATATATATATATATGTGTTTGTGTGTATAGAAAAGTAAAGAAATTTGCAAGATAACCCACTAGGTATTATTGATAAATGTATAAATCAATCAGCGAGAGAGAAACCTTGTTGAAAAATGATAGGTCCCAGACTTGAATAAATTAAGATAAATTCTCTTCGGGCGAGAATGAACCCAATTGCAATAACTATAACTATATATATAGTCTGGGACCTATCATTTTTCAACAAGGTTTCTCTCTCGCTGATTGATTTATACATTTATCAATAATACTTAGTGGGTTATCTTGCAAATTTCTTTGCTTTTCTTGACAAAGTTTTAAACTTTGGCTGCATATTTCAAATTATGACATATTTGAGAAGAACCATGATGATATAGACTTTGAGTTCAATTTGTGAATATTTTATTTATTGATTTTTTAATTATCAATTCAATATAAAATGAACTTCAACATAGAAAATATATATTTAAAACACAAAAAAAACCAATAATAATGTAAAAAAAAAAAAAAATATAATAAACATACCCACGCAGCGTAACTTGAAAATAAATATAAGTTACAGAACTTGCGGAAAGTCAGTATAAATTTTAAGTTTAAATAATTGATCTTGATAATATTCAAGTGATCTTAAATATCATACACGATTCACTACAAAATACTGACATCGAATATCAAAGACGTGTTGCAAAAATAATATCAATTGTACAAGGTAATGATTTTGAAAATATAATTAGACCATATAATATTCAGATGATCTTCTTAAGTTGGATGAATGATTTAATAACATCCTATAATTGATATTAATAATTATACAAGTACAATTATTAATTTTATCTTAACACAACTTTGTATATATATAAAATTTATATTTACTTTAAAATTTGTATAATTTAGCAATTATTATATCTTAATCTAATTAGTTTATTTTGTTAGAATAAATTTGTTTACAATCTATTTAAAAAACATTGAATAAACATACCCGCGTAACGCACGGACCCCATGTCTAGTTTATTTCTATAAACCAAAACATATTAAAACTTAAAAAAAAAAAAAAAAAAAAAAAAACATACTTTTTACATATATTTTTCTGTAAATTACAAAATAATAAATAATTTTTTTTCTGTAAATTTAAAAATTTAAAATTGAAAAAATATACTTTTTAAATATATTTTTCTGTAAATTATAAATTCAAAATAAAGAATAAAAATATTTTTGTAAATTAGAGATAGGCTAACAAAAAAAAAAAAAAAAAAAAAAAAAAGCTTTTTATAATATATTTTTCACTAAATTGAAAAATAAAAATATTAAGAAAATATTTAAAAATAAAAAATAAAAAAGCAACAGCAACGATCTAAGATCATCGTTTTTGGCAATTTGAGGCAATTTTGATTTTGTTTCCAACAATATGAGATCGTCTAACGTCTTACATAGTCATTCCCCACGATCTGAGATGGCCGCAGTCCTTGGATCGCTAATAACGACGATCTAAAACTCTTAAAAGTTTAATTTCTTTTAAAATAATATTAAACTTAAATATATACTAATTTTTAAAACGTTTTATAAATATCTTTTTTTATTCTTGAAATATTTAATTCTATAAATTTATGTATTTAAACATAAAAAGTCTATTTTGCCCTTTCCTCAATTAGTTTTAACACCAAAAATTGATTGTAGGGTTTAACTAGCTAATTCTGGGGTTAATGGGAGTAACTCTAGTGGTTTGTGTCATTGTTTTAAAAGCCGGACCAGACCGGCCGGTCCAACCAGTTGGACTGTGAATCGGTCACGTGTCTAGTTTGAGTCAATATAAAACTCGGTATTGCGCAATAACTCGTTTAACCCAGCAATGGACTGCGTAAACAGTGCTAAACCGCCGGTCCAACCGGACCACAAGAAAAACCGGCCCAACACTGAAAAGGGAAAAAAATCCCTAATTTCTCACTTTCTCCCATTTCGCATTTTCTTCTTTCTCTACACGCAAAATACTCTGAAAAAATTTAAATGAAATCGCGAAAATCTGAAATCCCACACAAATCAAAACTCAATTGGGTGCGTTTGATGTAGTATTTTGGATAGAATTTTCAGGATAGTATTGGATTGTTGGATAGGGGGGTATTACGAGGTAAATTTGAAAAATTTACGAAAAAGCCGTTAGGTTTACTAATTTAATTAAAGACCCTACTATATAAAATGACAAAAACACCCCCACCACCTGCAGTGTCAGATTTCGGCCGCCACCGCCAGAATCTGGCCCAAAAATTTTGTTAGGGCACAGACCGATCGGATCTGTGCCGTAACGCATCATTATGGCCTTTTCCGGCCAGATCCGTGGTGGATCTGGCCGAAAAAGGCCAGATCTACGGCCTGTTATGGCCGTCGACGGCCGAAAAGGTCAAAACGACAGCCATCTTTGGCCGTCAGCGACGGCCAAAGATGTGGCCGTCGTTTTCGGTCAACGACGGCCATTTCTTTGGCCGTCGCTAACGGCCAGATCTGGCCTTTTTCGACCAGATCGGTGTAATTCCGGCCATTTATGGTTGGAATTTAGGCCGTTGTACAGATTCCGGCTATCACCGGTGGTGGTTTCCGGAATCTGACAAGTTGGGTTGATGGGGGGGTTTTTGTTAATTTTAAAAAAAAAATTTCAAGGGGCATTTAGTGAAATTAATAACCTTATGGGGTCTAAAAGTAATTAAAAAAATAGGGTAGTATTTCTGGAATAGTGTGCCAAACATTATTTGGAGAATAGGATAGGGAATATGGATAAAAATAGGGAGTCAAACGCACCCAATCTTGCTGAAATCGCAACCATTCCTTGCTGAAATCGCACTCATTCATTGCTGAAATTGATCGCAACTCTAGTCTCTGAAATCGCGATGTCTTCCTCCCTCGCCGAAAATCGACGACGACCGGACGACGACAACTCCATTCCTCCTCTCGTCAACGATCTAGGTAAAAAACACATTAGCCAATCTTATTTGGTTATTTTCATGACAACCATTTCAGTGGCATTGTGCTCTTTGACAATATGTCGTGTCTGCCCATTCTCATTGTTTAATCAACTCACTTCAATTTAGTCATAAAAGTGTTTTTGTAAAACTAATTCCGAAAGCATTTCAACCAAACCAAATGGGTCCTCTAAATATTCTCGATGGCCATCAACAAGGACGAAACCAAAAATTTGATTTAAAGTCTGGCAGAGGGGTTACAGTATATATTAGACCCTAGAAGTTGCGCTTAGAAGGGTTAAAGTGTAAAAAAAAGAAAAAGAAAAAGAATATTTAGGAAAGAAAGAACAAGAATCTATGACCCTGTTATTATGATTGTGTCCATTTCTTTTTTTATTGATTTTATGGCTGCGTTGACGAGTTATGAGTTGTGATGATCCCACATTTTGTATATTGAAATGAGTCCCCTCCATAAAGCTTTGAGAATTTTGTAATATTCAGTTTTGTGCATGGTTTTATTTAATATTTTTCTTAAAATTAACTTCTCAATCAATAGGGTCGATTGGGGGATTGTTGGTTTCTGAGTGCTGTTGCCGTTCTAACGGAGGTCTCACGAATATTAGAAGTGATTATTACTCCTGAGTACAACGAGGAAGGAATCTACACTGTTCGCTTCTGTGTTCAGGTAATAAGCTCATAATATCTTTGATCAATCTTGTCAACACCTAACACTCCTCAATACATCTCGATAATTCTTTTCTTACATATCCATAAATTAAAAAGAAATGCTTATTTTTTATGTTATATTAGATAACTTGTTTTGGTTTGTATTCTGGAAGCCTGGAACTGTGGTTTTCCTCTAAATATTGGTTTTCTAGATAATGTATTATTTAGCATGTCAATAATTGCTTGCTTTTGTTTCTAATTCTAATATCTCTATAGGGTGAGTGGGTCCCTGTTGTTGTTGACGATTGGATTCCTTGTGAATCACTGGGTAAACCAGCATTTGCCACCAGCAAGAAGGGTAATGAACTTTGGGTCTCTATATTGGAGAAGGCATATGCAAAATTGCACGGTTCTTATGAGGCACTGGAAGGAGGGCTTGTTCAGGATGCCCTTGTGGACCTTACTGGGGGTGCCGGCGAGGAGATTGACATGAGGAGTGCCCAGGCACAGATTGATCTTGCAAGTGGTAGATTATGGTCTCAATTGTTGCGCTTTGGACAAGAAGGATTCCTACTTGGTGCTGGGAGTCCATCAGGTTCTGATGTGCACATTTCTTCCAGCGGCATTGTGCAAGGGCATGCTTACTCAATATTGCAGGTATGTAGAAATTCAATTCAGTCCAACTATATATATAATATACCAGTTCAAGAAATTTGGCTGACTCTAATAATTTCTCTTATCATTCAGGTGAGAGAGGTTGACGGCCACAAGCTTGTTCAAATCCGAAACCCATGGGCTAATGAAGTTGAGTGGAATGGTCCTTGGTCTGACTCATCTCCTGAGTGGACTGATAGGATGAAGCACAAGCTGAAGCATGTTCCACAGGTACTTAGCTTAGCTTTTGTAGCAATTTGTTCCTTTGATCCCCACTTTCTCTTTGGGCATATCTAGTTGAGTGGATTTCTGTTAATAAATCTTTAATTAGACATGAAAAGTTGTATCTTAGACAGTATTATCCTCTTTTTTTTTTCTTTTAAGTAAGATCTCATTTGCATGTGGCTGATCTTTTTATTTTTGAACAGTCGAAAGATGGTATATTCTGGATGTCGTGGCAAGACTTTCAGATTCACTTTAGATCGATATATGTTTGTCGTGTCTACCCCCCCGAGATGCGCTATTCTGTGCATGGCCAGTGGCGAGGTTACAGTGCTGGTGGCTGTCAAGATTATGCTTCATGGAATCAAAATCCACAGTTCCGACTCAGGGCCACTGGTTCAGATGCATCATATCCAATCCATGTATTCATTACGTTAACTCAGGTATACTGTGGACCTTCAGGCAGAACTATGGCACTATAGCTTTCCTTTTTTCTGCATTTTATGAACTGATTTGAAGTATTTGTNGTAAATATATAAATTATTTAAACTATATCATTTGGTAAGATATTTATTAATTTTATTTTTTATAAAATACTTTTCAATATTAATAAATTTAATAAGTGTAATTTATTATATAAAAGAAAATAGAAAGAAAAAAAAAGTTAGTCCCAACTTGGGACAAAGAGTATCAGGGCTCCTCGTAGGATTCCTTATCCCAAATGATTGGGACAAACTAAGGAGATTGGAATGGGATATAGTTTAATCCCACTTTCCTAGAAATATAACCAAACATGGTCCCTCTCCCAAAACATACCCTTACGGGTCAGTGTATTTGACATTAAGAACTGAAATCCATAGGCTAATAAGAGAAGTATCCTAGGCAAAAATGTTGTTTTACATGCTCAGAATATTATCTAGTGTAATATAAAACTGTTTGATGTTTAAAATCGTAACTAGAGGTGAAACAAATGGGCCGGGTTAGACGGGTCAACCCTAACCCGGCCCGCAATGAAGCGGGTTGAACCCGGACCGCCAATATGGCGGTCCAGGTTGAACCCAACCCGACAGCAACCCCCGGGCGGGCCGGGTTGCAAAATGGCAACCCGCCAACCCGGCGGGTTGTTGTTTTGTCTCTTTTAATTCCTAAACAAATCAGTTTATACATTAATCAAATTAAGCAATTTAACATATTGAACAACCTAAACATGTAATTTCTGACAATCAATTTAGGCAATCAATCAAAACAATATAATTAAACTATATATCATCAAAGCCCTAGGCTCTAATATCATTGCAAGTAATCGATGAGCGATGGCAGCGGAAAAACAAAATTTTTCACTCATCAATTACTCTGAATAAGCCAAGATCAGGGTCTGATATATATATATTACATGCTTAAATTGAAATATCATAAATCCATATAAGGTTTCGATTATACCTGCGATTGGAGGCTCCATCAATATCTCTGAATGTGATCTTGCTACCGATTCGAGAATGGAATCGACGTCATCCATGCGAATACAGTACACCAATGACCAAGAATTAATTCTTGGCTTTAAGGAATGCAAAGATTGGAAGAATGTGAGTAGAGAATAAGAGAAAAAATTCTCTTCAAAATACTCTCCATTGCTGGAATGGAATTGGGGTGTAAAAACCTAATTTTGCTTTATTTAAATAATAAAGACATATCTCTTCACCCCCTTAAGTTTAGCATCAACCCAAACTTTAGGTAGAATTGCATATTAACCATATTTAATTAGTTAGTTTAAATATTAATATTAACTCTAATAATTAAATTTATAATTTTGCTAAATTACTTTAATAATAAAATTGGACATAAGCTACAACCTCAGTAAATTTAATTGCACAGCAAAATTACCAATATGCCCATTTATCTAAAAGACGAATATACCCTTCCAAAAAGTCATCATCCTTAAACTGTCTTCTAAGTGTGTGACCTGTAGGCTCCTTATCATATTGGTAATGAGTAGCATCGCGATTGACACCAATCAATCGTCTCACTATACATAGACCAAGATTGGCCCCTAGTAAGGCATCATGGCCACCCAATAGATTCAAATTAAGTGAAATAGCAACCTATTAACAATATGGTTACCATACAATCAAATCATTTCATCATCTGTTATCTCATTGAGGCTGAGGTACAAAAATAGTGTCAACCTCAGATATCCTCGATATCTTTCTGTTTAGTTATTGGAACAATGACTGAAATAATAAATTGGATTGAGCAATAACTCAATCCTATTGTGGCTATAGATTTAGTGTCATTGTCATTCACTGAATTGCACCATGAGATAACTTCTCCCATATCCAAGAGTGATGAATCCTTTGTCGATCCACCATAGTCTTAATACACTCCTCGATGTAGCCAATCACTACTGTATTGATAGCTCTGAATAGAACTACATTAGGCTAGTGTCAAACTACACTAGGTTTACCATCTTGTGTGGAATCCTCTGATGGGTCATTCCAATGGACTTGCACAAGCAAACACCTGTGCGTTGCACTAGGTTGATGCCCACAACCTTGACATGTGAGATCTCTCACTATCTTTTGATAGGTTTGTTCAACGCAATGATAGTCTCTCTGTATAATCTGTGTCCTTGGTTAGATTTATACTATGACTGCAGACGGTTTAAGAAGGGCCACCATTTGTGCTCATAGGGTTCTCACAATGAAGATTTATAACACTTAATTCCCTCGTCACTAGTTTCAACCTTTTTAAGGACATATACTATTTTCTTTACAAGCAGCAAATAGATGCTATAGTACATATGCTCATAAATAAGAGATGCCTTCTATTTATTAAAATTGAGTTAACAAGAGCTAAAACATTGGCTATAGTGCACCTACTCTAACAAATTTGAAGTTGGATTTCTCTTTTTCTTTCTTCACTTAAGTAGGAGTTTGGCTTCTCTGAGAAGGGCTATAGGTTTCTCCATTCAGTATTAGATGTAATATGTGTTCACAGGTTAGTTAACAATAAGGTTAAATTTAAAAGGCTAACAAAAAACAAAAAACAAAAAAAAAACAAACAAAAACAAAAACAAAAACAAAAACAAAAACAAAAACAAAAACAAAAACAAAAACAAAAACAAAAAATTCGTTGGAAGGTTCAACTAACAAGATAAATCTTAGTTGAATTTAATTGCACCTTTAAACTCGCACAACAGTCGTTTAAACTAACAAGTAGAACAATTCTAATTCTATAAATGAAATAATATAGATTTATAACTGATTGATTTATGCGTATATCGACATGAGAACGTTTAAGAGTGGCAATGTATGCTCTACACATATATTTGAAATTAAATTAAGCATTGCGAGTAGGGGCCATAGTGGGGGCTACCACATGCTAGCGCACTTTGTACGCCGATCATCTTAGGTTTAACATTACTACATTATGATGAAATATGTCCTTCCTTTCCAATGTATTTAAAGTCAACATTTGCAAGCTCCACACCGTCGCATGGTACATTGTTAGAGTAGGTGCCTTAGAGCCAAATAATTATTATAGAATTGACTCTTTGTAATAATGTTTATTAATCAATAAAAGACATTTTTCTACTATATCATGTAAATCATAATTGTATGTATTGATATATGTCCTTAGGATGGTAGAACCATGACAAGGGTATTCTATATCATGTAAATCATAATGGTATGTATTGATATATGTCCTTAGGATGGTAGAACCATGACGAGGGTATCAAGTGTTTCAAATCTTGATAGTGAGAACCCTATGATCACATATGGTGGCCATTCTAGAAATGTCTGTAGCCCCAGTATATTTTGACCAAGGACACAATAATACGGTAAGGCTATCATAGTGTTGAACGACCCTGTCGAAAGGCAGTGACTAATCTCACTTGTCAAGGTTGTTTGTTGACAACTTGGTGCAACACATAGGTGTTTGTTGTAGGCAAGTTCACTAGACTGATGTTAGAGTAGGTGCCTTAGAGCCAATCGAATATTGTAGAATTGAATCTTTGTAATAATGTTCATTGATCAATAAAAGGCATTTTATACTATATCGCGTAAATCATATTGTATGTATTGATATATGTCAGAATGGTAGAACCGTGACAAGTGTATCAAGTATTTCAAATCTTGATAGTGAGAACCCTATGAGCACATATGGTGGCCATTCTAGAAACATCCGTAGCCTTAGTATTATTTTGAAGTAAGGGCACAGATAATACGGTAAGGCTATCATAGTGTTGAACGACCCTGCGAATGGCAGTGACTGATCTCACTTGTCAAGGTTGTTTGGTGACAACCCGGTGCAACACATGGGTGCTTGCTGTAGGCAAGTTCACTGGACTAACCCACCAGAGGATTCCATATGGATGNGTATTAAAATTGAATTAATATTTGGAATGTTAATAAAAAAAAAATTAATTTAATTTAATTATTGATATTTGAAAAGAAATTAACACTTAACTAAAAACAATTACATTTATTCATTTATAAATTGTTAATTATTCATTTGAAAAGTTAATTAAACATTTAAACTTAAACAAAAAAAAAAAAAAAATCAAAAAGAGGGTTAACCTGGCCTAACCCGCGGCCTAACCCAGCGGGTTAGGATTGGCGGTCTGGGTTGGGCCAGCCAATTCCTCAACACTGGCGGGCCTAACCCGGCCTGCATGCGAATGTTGCCGGGCGGGTCAGGACCGACCTACCACTAAAAGCAACCCGCCATGGGTCAGGTCAGGTCGGGCCGGGCGGGCTGCTTTTCCACCTCTAATATGAATCATATGCATCCTATGTCGAATCCAATTGTGATGTCTCAGATCTAAGGATCAGTTGTATACTAGTACGATCTTACGATGTATCGTTGACCACATTCTAAATGTCCACGTGATTCATCGTAACTGGTCACATTCAATAAATAGTTCACCAACCGTTTATACAAGCTAATGCTCTAGTGATATAACTCGTATAATCACCTACACTAATACCATCACATGATATTCAATGGAGACATTTAGCATGCCTACTATGCAATATTATTGCCTAATTAACATTACTTACGTAGAGAATATTTCGATGATTTAATCTTCTAAATATTTGTATCATCCGGACATTTCACAAGCATTATAAATATTATAAATGAAGCAGTAAACATGTGAAATCAAAACTTTTTCTTCCATTCTTAAAAGAATATTTACAAGATATAATGCCTTGAAACCGACAACACTATTGGTTCCTAGGGCCCATCATTTTTAAACCCAAGATAACAATTCCAAAAGCAATTCATTTATATCCGCATGGAATTTATGTTATTGATGATCTCTAAACAAATCATTATCAGGGTGAAGTTTGTACCTAGTCGAAAGCTGATAGCATTCTTTCTCCATAAAGTGCATGAAATACTGCACCAGACATCAAGTAGCAATCATGCTTTTTGGTATGAACAATAAAACCAAGAAATTCATATCTTATATCTAATAAATTATACACATTTTGCTAATCTCCTCAATAATTTTCCATGTTGCCGTACTCCTTTCTTGTTATACCTGGGAAATCAAGGGCTGAAGTGGGAAATCACGTGATGAAGTGTGACCTGCTCCCGTCAGAACGGTAAGCGCACGTCAGGCCTGCCAGACGCTATGGAGCTCCCACATGTCCATTTCCCTGCTCCAAATCGCGTGAAATCAGCTTGGGAGGTGGGCAATGTGACATAAAGCCGGATTATGTCCTGACATTCACACCAACCCATGGATTTAATGATGATTACTTGCATTCATCTCGTTATAAAAAGAGGAAGATCCCTTCATTAAGAGGATTCGGCTATTTTTACACTCTGAACTAGCTCTCTCTCTCTCTCTGGTAAACTTTGTATTTATTTTTCCCTAATCATTTGTAAGTCAGTCCGCCATTGCAACCTGGCCCACAATACTAATACAAACCAGTGGACGTAGGACTTGCTAACTTAGCATCCGAACCACTTTAAAAAGCTCTCATTGCATTTATTCTACATTCTATCCTTAATCACGTGTGTCTCTTGACCAATCACCGTTACGCACGTGTTGATTAGTTGGTGTTAATGTTAGTGTATATTAGTGTATGCCCTACAAAACCATTCATGTTGTCGGTTTCAGAGCATTTTGTCTTGTATCTATATATATCATAAATAATAAAAGAAAGAGTTCTTCAATTCATATATGTAAATTGCTTCCTTTATTCAGTCATGCATTTAAAATAAAGTACGTATATGAATTGTCCAGATGATTCATTTAATAGGTAAATGAATTATCGAAAAGGGTTCCCTACGGAAGCAATATAAATTTGGGCAACTATATTGCACAGTAGGCATACCGGATGCTTCCGAAAGATATCATGAGTTGATATAAGTACGGATGACGATGATAGTCATGTCACTGGGGCATTGGTATGGATTAACGGTTGGTGAACTGTTTTTCGAACGTGACCGAATAACGACAAATCACTTGGAAAAGCATGTAGTCAATGATTTATCGTTTGGTTATATCAGTGCACGATGTAGTCCTTTGACCTGAGACATTGTAGTCGGATCCGATATGGATGCGTATGGTTCATACGGTGTATAAGTACGAGACTAATCATGTTTCGTACAATAAAGCCTATTTGGTCATGCGTTGTTCATATGCGGAAACGAACGATGGTCAAGAGGGGATCCATTGACTCGAAAATATAGGATCGGGAGTACCGCTGACTCCATCCGGATTCGAGTTCCTAGACGAACATCGATAAATGTCGAAAAACTGAATCTCTGGCCAGAGTCTATTATTAGTCATACAAAAGTAAGTTTGTGATGACAAGTTCCGGACATATTGATCGACAATTCGGTAGAAGATCGAGTTTAGGATTTTGACGTTCCATGAATCCATACTCGATTAGGATATCTCAATGGAGGGACTTTACCTGCATGGTACGTATGATCTGAAATGGGTTCGATGAAGTATTTCTTCATCGTGGTTTAGGGACTATGGCACATTGCTAGATGTTTACCATAGTCGTTGGGCCTCCGGACGGGTTTCCGGATTCATCCAGAACCGGCTCACGGCTAATCCACGGTGGACCTACATGGTCACACCAATAGCCTTGAGAAGTTAGAGAATGATGAGAGAGAGAAATGATTATCCGAAGAGGGCTAGCACCTTCCGAGGGTAATAACGGGATTTCTATAGTAATAGTTACATAGAAAACAATTTGTGACATTTTAAGGGTTAAAATGGTCAAGCAATAATTAATTATATTTAATTATTATATCTTAAAGTGTTAAGATTAATGAGATGAACAAAAATAACCTTTTAATAGTTAAAGGGTAAAAAGGGTAAATTTATGGGTTGTTAATGTAAACTAGTTTAGTTTACATGGGCCCTTGAATAATATTGATTATTCAAAGGGTAGCATATTAAATTCGTGGGGTCCCTTTATAAAATAAGATTTTATTGGGCTTGGAAGTGAAAAATAAATAATTGCAAAATAGCCCAAGTATATATAAGTGCAAAAGGTTGCATTTTTGTTCATTATTCACTTGTTCACTCAAACACAAACTAAAAGCTCTCTCTCCCTAGCCAAGGCCACTCTCTAATCCTCTCAAGGTGGTGTTAAAGTGTGGAGGTTTCATCCTTTTGAAGCTAATCTTCATCAATCCAAAGCAAAGGAGTAGGTATAATCTCATATCCAAGCTTTGCATGTAAACCGTTTTTTTAATCCATGCTTTCATGCTTTCATTCTCCATCTCCACCACTCTTCATGCATGCTGAATCTTTCAGTTAAAATCGCGCATCAACAGTTTGGCGCTAGAAAGAGGGCTTGATTTAGTGTTCATCCTTCATCAGGAGAATCTCAAACCTACTGGTCCTACAGCAGCAAATGGCCCGCCAATCTGAACCTGAGCAAGCCAACCAGCGCGCTGAGGGAGTCCCCCTGACCCAAGGGGATACTTCTTCCAGAATACTTCCAGTTTCGCAAAATGCTGCGGCAGATATCCCAGCAGCTTCGCAGCTTGACCCCGCCATCAGAAGCTACCTGGAGAGGTTCGACAACACCCTCCAAACAGTCAACCAAGGGCTAGACCGTTTGGACCAAGGCATGCCATCCAGAACAGTTGGGGCGGTGCAACCGCCAAAAACGCCTGCAGGTCGCACGAAAGCGCGGCAAAGGGAAATAGCCCGTGCCGCGAGCACTACAGTGCGTAGACATAAGGGTAAGCAAGTGGCAAAAAGTAAGCCTACGGGCTCCAAAGGGTCAGCGAACACAAACCATGCCCCAAGCAGGGTGCTGGCAAAGCTGAGACTCGGCGAAAAGTGAATCCCGAGCTGTCCCATGCCACGTCGCAGATGAACCCCAGCAAAAGTGCCGAGTGGGACGATTCTTATCACTGCCAGCAGAGCGATCCTGATCGCTATCATGCGAGTGGTCACACCTCGCGGGGCAGTTCATACCACTGCGAGGGTCGTGAAAATACCCCGCACCATCCATCGCCTTCACACGCTCTAGTCAGCGTGTGCCGAGAGCGGTTGGAAATGCCAACCAAGGCGAAGAGGAGTCCGACCTCCAGACTTTCCTGAACCGTAATCGTGAAGGTCAGACTCGCATGGGTGAAAGCAATCCCCAATTGGCTCCATTACTGCAGATTGAGGAGCTACAGCTAGCTCTGGACAGGCTGAGAGAGCAGCAAAACGAGCAGGCCCATGTCACCTCTGCATCCCCCTTCTCTCCCGAAGTGCTAGCTGCTCCACTCCTACCAAGGTTCAGAATGCCTGACATGCGGCCGTTTGATGGGAATCATGACCCGCAGGATCATTTGTATGAGTTTAACGACCTGATGGAGCTCCACCAGGTATCGGATCTTGCAAAATGCCATTGTTTGGCCGTGACGCTGACTTCTCATGCCAAGCGGTGGTTAAGGTCGCTCCCAGCGGGATCGATCAGTTCATGGCCTCAGATGAGCACGACGTTCCTGCGGCAAAGGGACGAATCCCTACAATCCTACATCGACCGTTTCCACAGGGAACTCAACAAGGTGGCTCATGCCCCCGAAGAGTCCATCCAAACGCTCATAATAGCTGGAGTTCGCCCATAAACCGACCTGTGAAAAGAATTATAGGCTGAGGATGATGTTTCCCTCACCAGATTTCACAACCTTGCAGAAAAATATCTCCAAATAGAGAATTCATTAGCGGCATTTCGCCGTCACGATCACGGCACTTCGTGTAGTATGTCTGGTCGGGGAGAAAATAGGAGAGCTGATCGCAAAGGAGACATTGATGATCAGCGAAAAGGGAAGAAACCCCGCTACGAGCACAAAAAGTCCTATGCTCCTATTCCTCGTCGCGACTGCGACAGAATTCAATACACTCCGCTGAACGTGTCCATATCTGTAATTCTTGACAAATCCGAGGAGGCCAGCCTGCTCGGTGAGCTGGAACCCACGAAAACCCTTATTACGGCCAGAAACAGTAAAAAGTACTACTGTTTCCATTGGGATAACGGGCATCACACCGATGAATGTCGAGCTCTAAAGCAGGCAATCGAAGAGCTCATCAAGAAAGGGTACTTCAAGGAGTATATTAATGACTCTGCTCCAAAGGAGAACCAAGAGGAGCAAAAGAAAAAGCGTCATGATCGCAGTGGATATAGTATTGTTAACATAATCTTCGGTGGCCTGCACCTCGCGGGAAACACGCGAGGCGCGCAGGAAAGGTACGCTCGTGAAGCATATCACGACCCGATCAGGGTAATGAACACATCACAGTGACTACAAAAGGCTCGAAAGGAGGAGCCGATCACCTTCTGCGAAAATGAAGCAGCTCGCCTGCACCATCCTCATGATGACGCCTTGGTGATCATGCCCCTTATAGGACGCCATAACGTCTGCAGAATGCTTGTGGACAATGGAAGCGCTATGAACATCCTGTTCCAAACCGCTTTCGAAAGAATGAACCTGGACAAGGCCGACCTGAAGCCTGCCTCGATCCCCCTCTATGGCTTTACAGGAGACCATCTGATCCCCAAAGGAACGATCCAGCTCCCAGTCATGCTCGGTGACTACGACGAGGTAACTAGGCTTATTGAATTCTTGGTCGTGGATTGCCCATCGGCCTTCAATGGAATCTTGGGGCGACCTCTGTTGAGAAGCTTCAAGGCAGTCACTTCTATATACCACCTCAAGATGAAGTTCCCCACCCCAACAGGGATAAAGGAAGTGAGCGGATCACAAAGCACATCTCGCGACTGCTACGTAAGAGCGGTGCAGATGGCAAGTAAAGGAAAGGGCGTTCCGCGAAGTGTGCCCAGACACGCTATGGCGATCAGCAGGATCGAGCCGTAGCCTGGCCTCGTAGAGGATAATTTGGATCCTCAAATTTAGGAGATCCCTTCCAGCGGCCCAGTTGGGGACTTGTCTGAAGTGTCAGTCGACCCGAAAGAGCCAAGCCGGATACTGAGGGTTGGGAGTAGCCTCAACCCTCAGCTCGCGTCCGAACTGATAAGCTTCTTAAGAGAAAACATTGACGTGTTTGCCTGGTTGCATGCTGATATGGTCGGGATTAGCTCGGACATTGTTTGCCATGCATTAAACGTCAACAGTGAGACCAAACCAGTTCGCCAGAAAAGAAGAGCAATGGATCCGGAGCGGTACGCTGCATTAAAATCAGAAGTGGAAAACCTCCTCCGAAATAGGTCCATCCGAGAGGCACTCTACCCGACCTGGGTTGACAACCCGGTCCTGGTAAAGAAGCCAAACGAAAAGTGACGGACCTGCATTGATTTCAGTGACCTCAACAAGGCTTGCCCGAAAGACAGCTTCCCTCTGCCGAGAATCGACCAACTCGTGGATGCCACCTCGGGGCACGAGCTGCTAAGTTTCATGGACGCATACTCTGGATACAATCAAATCCTGATGTATGGGCCAAGCGAGGAGTATACGTCCTTCATTACAGATCGGGGGCTCTATTGTTACAAAGTTATGCCTTTCGACCTCAAGAATGCTGGCACGACCTACCAGAGGTTGGTTAACCGAATGTTCTCCGACCAGATTGGAAAAACAATGGAGGTCTATGTGGATGACATGCTGGTCAAATCCCAGGTCGCCTCAGAACACATCGCACATCTCGTTGAGATGTTTAACATCCTTCGGCTGTACAGAATGAAGCTGAATCCTCTCAAGTGTTCATTCAGAGTATCGTCAGGAAATTTACTAGGGTACATGGTTAATCAGCGAGGGATAGAAATAAACCCCGAGAAGATTCAAGCTCTGCTCGATATGGAGAGCCCGACCAGCAAAAAACAGGTTATGAGTCTAAATGGGCGAACAGTGGCACTTAGTCGCTTCATATCGAGGCTAATAGACCGCTGCTTGCCATTTTTCAATGTTCTGAAGGCCAATAAGAAATTCGAATGGACTCCCGAATGTGAACAGACATTCTAGAGTATAAAAGAACACCTAGGGAAGCCACCTCTCCTCTCTAAGCCTCTCCCGCAAGAAATCCTACTCCTCTATTTGTCCGTCTCTCAGTTTACGGTCAGTGCAGCTCTAGTACGGGAAGAGGAAAAGGCACAGTGGCCAATATACTACGCGAGCAAGCGTCTATCGGATGCCGAGATGCGGTATCCGAAAATGGAACGATTAGCCTATGCTCTGCTGATCTTGTCCAAAAAGCTGCGACCTTACTTCCACGCCCATACGATCCATGTAATGACTAATTACCCCCTCAGGCAGGTACTCTGGAAACCAGAAGCCTCGGGTAAACTACTCAAATGGGCCATGGAATTAAGCCAGTTCGACCTTCAAAGGGCAAGTTGTTGCCGACTTCATCTCAGCATTTTCCTATCTCCCAAGCGAGCAACAGCCTAGCGAAGTCATCCAGGAAAGTATTCAGAACCTGTCGACCTGGAACCTCTACGTCAATGGGTCATCAAACAGAAAAAGAGCCGCTGCGGGTCTTCTCCTTGTAAGCCCCGAGGGGGCTCGAATTCATGGTATTCTCCGATTCGGGTTTAAAGCGACCAACAATGAGACTGAGTATGAAGCCCTGCTTGCCGGGTTGCGACTTGCTAAAGAAATGAGCGCAACCGCGATTAGCGTCTACAGCGACTCCATGCTGGTCGTCAACCAAATTTTAGAGGAATATCAAGCAAAGGAAGAAAACATGGTCCGCTATCTGAAAGAAGCTAAGGCCGCCCTTGGGTCGTTCAAACACTTTGAAATCACTTAGATTCCCAGAGATAGCAATTCTATAGCGGATGCCCTAGCAAAGATAGCCTCATCGTTGGATTCAGAAGCTCCAGATAACATTCCTGTTCAGTTCGTCGATGCTCCAACTATCAGCTCAACCGAATAGGCCATAAATGTGACTCAACCGGACTCATGGATGACTCCCATTTTCCAGTACCTCAAGGATGGGACCTTGCCAAATGACAAGGTCGAGGCAAGGGTCCTGTGAGCAAGATCTGCTCGTTACACACTCATCGGGGACCAGCTGTATAGGAGAGGATTCAGTGCCCCTCTCCTCCGATGTGTAACTAGTGAAGAAGCAGACTACGTCATGAGGGAAATTCACGAAGGGATACGCGGTAATCACACAGCTGCTCGATCACTTGTGAACAAGGTTGTTCGTCAGGGGTATTATTGGCCCCGGATCCAAGAAGATACGCACAATTTTGTCAAGAAATGCGACAAGTGTCAACGGTTCGCGAACATTTCGCGAGCCCCCTCTCACGAGCTGATAACGATGTCTAGCCCCTGGCCATTTTCCATGTGGGGGATTGACCTTATCGGTCCCATGCCAGTCGGAAAAGGAGGAGTCAAGTATGCCGTGGTCGCGGTAGATTATTTCACAAAATGGGTGGAAGCTGAACTGCTAGCCGCGATCACGACTAGAAAGCTGAAAGACTTCGTTTTCAAGAACATAGTGTGCCGCTACGGAATTCCTCACACCCTCATTTCGCATAATGGAAAGCAATTCGACAATGAGGAATTCAAGCACTTCTGCGACGAGCCGGGCATTCATAAAAAATTTGCGTCAGTCGCCAGACCGCAAGCAAATGGCCAAGTTGAAGCTGTCAACAAGACCATCAAGCACACTCTAAAGGCCAAACTTGGGGCAGCCAAAGGAAATTGGGCTGACGATCTCCCCGAAGTCTTATGGGCGTACAGGACAACTCCGAGAACCTCTACCTCAGAAACACCATTTTCGCTACCCTATGGCTGCGAAGCAATGATTCCTGTGGAGGTAGGAACTGGTTCTCTTTGGAGACACTTGTACGATGAGGTTGAAAAAGAAGCACTTATGAGGGTAAGTCTGGATCTTGTTGAAGAGCACCGCAGCAAGGCTTTGCTAAGGATAGCAGCCTATCAGCAACGTCCAAAGAGGTTCTTTGATTCAAAGGTCAAGCGAAAAGACTTCCAGGTCGGAGACCTTGTGCCAAAAGAAGTTCTTGGAATCAGGGAGCCAAGTGCGGGGGTACTAGGACCTAACTGGGAAGGTCCATACCGGGTCGACAAGGTGATTAGACCGGGGACTTACCATCTCAAAAGGTTGAACGGAACCAAAGTACCCTGAGCTTGGAATGCCGAGCACCTCCGGCCATACTATCAGTTATCCCGAACTCAGCTCTCAAATTAGTTTTTGATTTTGTTAGTTCCCTCTTTATTGTAAAGTATTATTCTATTCGCTGGAAACAATTCGCATGTAATATTGCCTATGTAAAACTGAATTGTAAACTGCACTTATGTATGATAAAGCGAACAGCAATTGAAAGCAAAATGTATTTTCATTTATTTACAACAAAAATTGTTAAGACCCTATTAATTCCAATGGAGTCGATCGCATTGCACTATGCCTGGTCGGGGGGATCCTTCGAAGTAAGACCTGAACCTTCTGCCTGGTCGGATCTTCGGGTGGCCGTTGCTGCTTGATCATCTTCCTCTGCCAAGATTCGCAAGGTCTCTTGCCACCCCTCTGGGAGGTCGGAAATATCTAGATCTGGGTTCTTTGGTCGCAGGGTATAAATGGACCCGATTGCCCAGTCGACGGCCTTATCCTCGATCTCCTCTGACTGGATCCGCATTTCTTCAGTCAGTGAAGCAATTTTTCCCCGACTCTCCTGGAGTTCGGCCTCGAGAGCTAGCCTTTCCTTTTCGGAGGCCTCCCTTTCTTGTTCTGCGCGTTGAGCCCATATGGAGGTCGTCTGGAGCTCTTGGTCCTTCTCTCTGACCTCCTTAGAGAGCCTAGCAGTTGTCCTCTGAAGCTCTTTTACTTCCTCCACACGTCGTTCAAGCTCCACCTTTTTGGAAGTCAACTGTCTGCACAGAGGCCTCATTTTGGTTCAGGTACCTATTCGCCGCTTCAAATGCTTGCATTGTTTCTGCTTCAACAGTCTCCAGGCTCTGTTTGAGCTTCGCGACCTCCTTTTTCAGATCATTTGCCCCATTTACGGCCCCCAGCCGAGCCTTCTCCATGGACATCCTCACCGCAAGCAAAGCCTGCGAGCAAGAAGTGAATTAGAATGAAAATGGCGGACAAACTTTAAGAATAGTTCGTTTACCTTGCTTAGATGCTGGAATGACATGGTCATCAGGTCATCGCCCGTATCGACGAATTCATCATATGACTCTGATAGCCCACACTCAAGCAGAGAATAGACTATTGGTTACAGGTATTCGGGCAGGCTCCCCAACGAGTCCAGCACTGGTGTGCCCTTCGTCTTGTCGGCAGCAATCGTCTCTTCTGCGAGTTCCTTGCCCGACCTTCTTCTTAAGTCCTGTCGCGACCTTAAGGGTTCTTCCTCAGATTCTGTCTCTGACTCGTCGACCTGAATCTGCTTCCTCTTCTTTGACCACTGGGCCGGAGCCTTCTGCCTCGGACGAGTAGGCGGTGGCTGAGTGACCTGTTCTGTCCTGGTCGTTTCTTGCTCAGGATGGGACTGGGAAGGCGCGACTGTTCGCACCGATTGTGCCGTTATGGGGCGAGTAGCTTCAGCCGCCCTTTCTCTCCTCTATCGAGGGATGATGAACGATGCTCGCCGGGGCTGCTCGGACTCTTTCGGAGGCATGGTCGCTGCATGTAAGTACATTAGTAACTAAACAGAAATTATTCTACTACCAAAAGGGAATCAGTGTAACTTACCTTCTGGGGACTCCAAAGACGCGTTGTTACTAAACAAACCGTACTTCTGCAAGTTCGTGGTCATAACGAGCTTCCTCGCGTCCCGACTTTCCTCGGGAAGGACCCCGAAAGACACGAGCCTGTCCGGGTCGGTGAGTAGGTCTTGGTTGGTCGTCTTGTTAACTGCAAAAGAATGCAGGTCGTTATAATAAAGGAAGCGAACAGCCAATGCACCTAGCGAAGAAGAACCTACTTGGTTTCTGAAAGCAGCAGCAGCCATCGTAGCATAAAAAGAAGAACTTCGTCTCGTAGGCCCCCGCATTGCTAGGATAGCTATGTATCCCTTCGGCGATGGTAGGTCACCGGGACAAGTAATAGGAGTCATTGTCCTTACTCTTTTTAAGATAATAGGCGACGTCGAGCTCCACCGCCGTTAGCTCGTCCAAGCCACTCTCGCGGCACGCGATGTACATCGCGACGGCGATGACATACGCGTTTGGCATCAACTGTATTGGTGCGATCCCAAAGTGATCCAGGATCGACCTAATGAAAGGATGGAAAGGAATCATCCCTCCACCCTTGAAGATCTCTTCAGAGATCGCAGCTGGGCCATCGAAAGGATGTCGCGACGACCGGGTGTCATCGAGGAACACCTCTGCACGGACGTCGAACTGTCTTTTTATCCTCTCAAACTCTTCTCGGGTGAGAACTGAGAAGACATCAAGGGATGCGTCTGCGGGAACGTCCCCCGAAGACGAACTGGCTCCTTCCTCGGGTCTGGACGTTGGAGGCTCCATTCCACAGTCTGCAACACTGACAGACAGGTCATTTTAGCCATCGTACGTTGTCCCGCATGGCGGCATGGGACAAATTCCTTAAACCCTAACAGTAACTCGAGCTACCATCCACGGCTCGAATCCGACGCCAGCGTCACGTCTCTAATGAAACACCAGGAGACCCAACGCCATTGCCCCCCAAAAAAAAGAAGAAAGAAAAAGACCTTACCTTCTGAGGCGCGTGACCGAGGACGGATCTTGTTTCGGATATCGGAGAGATGCCAATCGAAAAAGAAGAACTTCCAGTTTGCAAAGATTTTTCGCTCGAGGCAGAAGGGATTCTGGTGGCATCATTTGAAAAATTTGGGCTTTTATATGGACTACGAACTGATGGTTACCACCCCTCGGAATCGAAATGACAGCCTTCTCTCTCTCTCCGAATTAAATGCGCCCCACATCGCATTCAATGTTGTGATGAGGGTTGTCGTTTTGAGTGTGCCGTGCAATTAATGCTCTGTCAAAACAACACTGGGTCAGCACACAACGCATTTAATGCGCCTTCCAGACGCTTTAACACCTGCAGAGCGCCTGACAACGCAGAAACAAGCTCATTGAATCTATAACCCTAAGGCACGGTAAGAAACGCCCGATGAATCTAGGTCGCTAGGATAATGATCGTCAGGTCGTTTGGGCAAAGATTGTACGAGGTCGTGTTCGCAAAAGGCCCTGTCCTGAGCTTCTTCCATTCAGGTCGAAATTACCAGAACCTCCAATCGCGGCATGACTTAGTTTCCAAGGTTCGATCCTCAAACCTTAAAAACTAGAGGACTTCTGTTATGCCTGGGAAATCAAGGGCTGACGTGGGAAATCACGTGATGAAGTGTGACCTGTTCCCGTCAGAACGGTAAGCGCACGTCAGGCCTGCCGGACGCTATGGAGCTCCCACGTGTCCATTTCCCTGCTCCAAATCACGTGAAATCAACTTGGGAGGTGGGCAATGTGACGTAAAACCGGATTATGTCCTGACATTCACACCAACCCGTGGATTTAATGACGATTACTTGCATTCATCTCGTTATAAAAAGAGGAAGACCCCTTCATTAAGAGGATTCGGCTATTTTTACACTCTGAACTAGCTCTCTCTCTCTCTCTTGATAATCCGTAAATTATACAGTTTTTATTAGATCTTTTTGTCGGATTTCAGGTACTTTCTAGTGCATTTTGACCTGAATTGTTGCTTAATTCTTTACTTTTCGTATTTCAGGTTAAAATGGACTTTTTGAGCAAATAAAGACAAAATTGGATAGTTTTGACTCAGAAATTAGCGGATCTCAGAAGATAGGAGAGTTCCGGAGCAGGACAAAGCACGATGAAGCTTGTTCCCAAGGAAGAGAGCCGAGAATCGAAGAATCGAACGAAGAAGCAAGCAGAGTGGTAGTTCTGTAATTTCAGAACTTTTCAAGGAGCTTCGCTCCGGCGAAGGAATTGTCTTCGCCGCAGCGAAGTAAGGCAGAGACGATTGGGATTTCTTCATTCTTCGCCGCGGCGACAGTCAATTTATTCAGTTCTGTTAAACGCACAGTTTCGTGTTGTGCGTGTTTTGGCTGGGTTTTTGGACTAAGTATAAAAGAAAAACTTAACCTTTTGCCAAATCATCTTCAGCTTTTTAGGTTTAGCCGCTGTTACACTTTTCTTAGAGTAAAAACTTTGAGTTTTTCGGATTGTTTAAGGGAGAAGATTCGGATTTTGACCAGAAGATTCATCTTTTGGGGAGATTTCTTTTCTTTCATCTCAATTTCATTATGCTTAACTTGTTTATTTCTGTTTTTCGTTTTTGCAATATTAATTTAGCTATGAACTAATCTTTTATGGGTTAGGGTTTTGATTATAGTTTGGATTTTAAATGGGTTAAGTGTTTGATTGTGTTATTTCCATGTGAATAAGCTTTGGTTGTGTGTTACTCTGAAATTGAATGCTGTATGTGATGAACATGATGAGATGAGAAATAATTCATGTTAAGCTTCTTGGGTAATCACCATTATAGTATTGGATGCTAGAGATAGATTCAAGAATTAATGAAATCAATTTAGGATTCTTGTGCTTAATGAATTTAGAATTATTAACCTTCAATTTGTTGGGTGCGGAATGTTAATAAGGATGAATAGGAAAACATAGCCCGAGAGGGTATGTTTAACATATTAGTGAATTCGATTTACAACCATTGCGCATGAATGTGAACATAGTGTAATTTATAGGTTTAACCCATAAAAATCCAAACGAAGTCAAAACCCTACCCGTTTTGCTTGAATTGATATTCCATGTTTCATCTTGCTTTCTTAATTAAGATTTAATTCTTTGTTTAATTTCATTGTTGTTTTTCATTAAAATTTGCTCCCACCAATCCAAAGAATTCGATTGCTTCAACTTGATAACGTTAGGAAACTTAGTGCTTTACTAATAGTCCTCGTGGGAACGATATCCTACCCATCATTTTATTACTTGAGCGACTAGTGCACTTGCTAGTTTTGCATGTTGTAAGAAATACGCATCATCTCTCTGGTAAACTTTGTATTTATTTTTCCCTAATCATTTGTAAGTCAGTCCACCGCTGCGACCTGACCCACAATACTAATACAAACCACTGGACGTAGGACTTGCTACCTTAGCATCCGAACCACTTTAAAAAGCTCTCATTGCATTTATTCTACATTCTATCCTTAATCACGTGTGTCTCTTGACCAATCAACGTTACGCACGTGTCAATTAGTTGGTGTTAAAATCGCGCATCAACATTTCTCTTGAACAATGTATGTCATGAACATCCTCATCCACTTGCTTCAGAGTTCTAACAATAATTTTTAACAAAAATGAGAATGTCAAATTTACAAATTCAGATTTATAAATTCAATAGTAAAAGCTATACATTACCTAGAAGCTACAGATTCTTCAAAATCCTGTAGAAAATAACACATATAAATGAATTACCTATGTTTTGAACTATAAAAATAAAACCACTTCGTTAAACAAGAACTTAATAAACAAAGAAAAACCCAAGAACCATGACAAAAACTCAAAATCCCCTAGAAAAATTAATGGAGAAAAGAAAATAAGAAGTTGAAAATTGAACTAGTTTAATATTTCTGTAAACAATAAATTAAAGACGGAAGCAAACCCCATGAAATCAGTTTGGCTAAAATAAGAACCCCAGAAAACAAACAACTAAATAAGGAACCTGATTTAGTTGTAGCGGTGAACCAAAGAGCGAAATGAAGAGAAAGAGGAAAACGATAGCCCGCTTAGAGCATGTCGGGAACCTCAAAGGTGGCCACAATCATTCAAACTATCAATCATTACCATTATCATCACTACCATCACCGCCACAAGCTTTAACGCTGGCAGCTCTACAAACATACCACCAGTGTCCTTACCGTAACTAATTCCACCATGAATGTCACCGTCCCCACCATCACTATCAATGTAGCCATCAGAGCTACCAGCCTACCACCACTACGAGTGTCCTTTTCACTAGCATCACTCTATAATTACTAACGGTATCACCCAGAGTTTCCCTGGCCACCACGACAATTTATGTCATGACAATGGCCATCATAACAGTTGTAGCTTCCATTTTCATTACTCTTATTTAAAAGGCAAGAAGGGTACAAATATGGCCTCCTTACTTCAAAATCCATCCAATCAAATTAATTTATGAAAAGCAACACAATTACTTATGGAGAAAAAAGATATATCTTACCAGTAGGTCATGTGATAGCAACCTTGAGTGAGCTCAATCATCCTATGGCACTACTGGCAATGGCACGCCTTCCTGCCATTTTCAGTCGATCCTCATTCCCCATCTGCACTTAATTTTCAACTTTTTTTTTTTTTTAATCAATTTCAGAGCAGAAGATCAAGATTCACCAGCAAGTAAGTTTGGGAATTGGGTGTTTTTACATTTACCTAGACCTAATAATATTTCCTCCCTAATTAGTTTTCCAAATTCTGTACCTAAAATGTATTTTTCACAATCAAAGACAAAATCATATTTCGTCTCCAATAATTTTTTAAATTTTGTACAATTAGAGACAAAGGATTTCGTTCTAGAAAAAGAAGGTTTTTAGCTACAAAATTTTTCGTCCCAAAATAATAAATTTCGTCCCAAAATAATTTCCCTCCATTTGGCTGCCTAAATCAATTGTTGGTGCAGGTTAGAAATTGAATGCTAAGCATTTTTTGACAAAATTATAATTTTGTCCCCTAAATTGACCGTTTTGTGACAAAACTGAATTCATCCCTAAATATTTCACCCCTAAATTAAAAATTTGTTGTAGTGACTATATTTATGTCTTGTATTTTAAAATACTAGGATTTACCTTGCCTTGAATTTAACGAATGTTTACATAATCTATTAAGCAAGATGGTTTTTTCTGTTTAAAAGTTATGATACTCTTCATTTTGATATTGTATAAGTATAGACTGAAGAATGATATAATAAAAAAAATATAAAAATTGCTACCTTTTCTTATATTCCAAAAAATTTTGGGCCCAACTTTTTATATTATGATTACGTGTGTTTTCACTGTGCATGTTTTTATAAGAATCGAGTCGTTACATGGATCGTTTGGACTAAGGCATGTCATCTACAACAGCTGGGGCGGTGCAACCGCTAAAAACGCCTGCAGGTCGCGCGAAAGCGCGGCAAAGGGAAATAACCCGTGCCGCGAGCACTGCAGCGTGTAGACGTAAGGGTAAGCAAGTGGCAAAAAGTAAGCCTACGGGCTCCCAAAGACCAGCGAACACAAACCGTGCCCTGAGTAGGGTGCCGACAAAGCTGAGACTCGGCGAAAAAGTGAATCCCGAGCTGTCCCATGCCACGTCGCAGGTGAACCCAAGCAAAGGTGCTGGGCGCGATGATTCCTATCACCGCCAGCAGAACGATCCCGATCGCTATCATGCAGGTGGTCCCCACACCTCGCGGGGCGGTTCGTACCACCATGAGGGTCGTGAAAACGCCCCGCACAATCCATGGCCTTCACACGCCTTTAGTCAGCGTGTGTCGAGTACGGCCAGAAATGCCGACCGAGGAGAAGAGGAGCCCGACCTCCAGATTTTCCTAAACCGTAATCGCGAAGGCCGAACTCGCATGGGTGAAAGCAATCCCCAATTGGCTCCGTTACCACAAATTGAGGAGCTACAGCGAGCTTTGGACAGGTTAAGGGAGCACTAAAACGAACAGGCCCAGGTCGCCTCTGCATCCCTTTTCTCTCCCGAAGTGCTAGCTACTCCACTCCCACCGGGGTTCAGAATGCCCGACATGCGACTGTTTGATGGGAACCATAACCCACAGGATCATTTGTATGAGTTCAACGACCTGATGGAGCTTCACCAGGTTTCGGACCTTGCAAAATGCCGTTATTTGACCGTGACGCTGACTTCTCAGTGGTTAAGGTCGCTCCCAGCGGGATCGATCAGTTCGTGGCCTCAGATGAGCACGACGTTCCTACGGCATTTCCAAGCAAATCGGAAGTTTTCGATGCCTTTGAGCTACCTCAGCAACATAAGGCAAGAAAGAGACGAATTCCTGCAATCTTATATCGACCGCTTCCACAGGGAACTCAACAAGGTGGCTCATGCCCCTGAAGAGTCCATCCGAACACTTATAATAGCTGGAGTTCGCCCGCAAACCGACCTATGGAAAGAACTGCAGGCTGAGGACGATGTTTCCCTCACCAGATTTTACAACCTTGCAGAAAAATATCTCCGAATAGAGAATTCATTGGCGGCACTCCGCCGTCGCGATCACGGCACTTCAAGCAGTATGTCTGATCGGGGAGAAAATAGGAGAGCTGATCGCAAAGGAGACATTGATGATCAGCGAAAAGGGAAGAAACCCCGCTACGAACACAAGAAGTCCTATGCTTTTGTTCCTCGTTGCGACCGGGATAGAGCTCAATACACTTCGCTGAACGTGTCCATATCTGCAATCCTTGACAAATCTGAGGAGGCCAGCCTGCTCGGTGAACCGGAACCCATGAAAACCCCTGCTATGGCCAGGAACAGCAAAAAATACTGTTGTTTCCATAGGGATAATATGCATCACACTGATGAATGCCGAGCTCTAAAGCAGGCAATCGAGGAGCTCATCAAGAAAGGGCACTTCAAAGAGTATATTGATGACTCTCCAAAAGAGAACCAAGGGGAGTAGAAGAAAAAGCGTCGTGATCGCAGCGGATACAGTAGTGTTAACATAATCTTCGGAGGCCCGCACCTCGTGGGAAACACGCAAGGTGTGCAGGAAAGATACGCTCGTGAAGCATATCACGACCCGATCAGGGTAATGAACACTTCACAGCGACCGCAAAAGGCTCGGAAGGAGGAGCCGATCACCTTTTGCGAAAAGGAAGCAGCTCGCTTGCACCATCCTCACGAGGACGCCCTGGTGATCACGCCCCTGATAGGGTGCCATAATGTCTGCAGAATGCTTGTGGACAACGGAAGCGCTGTGAACATCCTGTTCAAGACCGCTTTCGATAGAATGAAACTAGACGAGGCCGACTTGAAGCCCGCCTCGATACCTCTTTATGGTTTTACAGGGGACCATCTGATCCCCAAAGGAACGATCCAACCACCAATCACGCTCGGCGACTACGACGAGGTGACTAGGGTTACCGAATTTTTGGTCGTGGATTGCCCATCGGCCTTTAATGGAATCTTGGGGCGACCTCTGTTGAGAAGCTTCAAGGCAGCCACTTCCATATATCACCTCAAGATGAAGTTCCCCACTCCAACGGGGATAGGGGAAGTGAGCGGATCGCAAAGCGCATCTCGTGAATGCTACGTAAAAGCAGTGTAGATGGCAGGCAAGGGAAAGGGCATTTCGCGATGTGTGCCTCGCCAGGCTATGACGATCAGCCGGATCGAGCCACAGCCTGGTCCAGCGGAGGATAACATAGATCTGTGAGTCCAGGAAATCCCTCCTAGCGGCCCGGTTGAGGATCTGTCCGAAATTTTGGTTGATCCAAAAGAGCCGAGCCGAGTGTTAAGGATTGGAAGCTGTTTCAACCCTCAGCTCGCTTCCGAACTGATAAGCTTCTTAAGGGAAAACATTAACGTGTTTGCCTGGTCGCATGCAGATATGGTTGGGATCAGCCCGGACATTATTTGCCATTCATTAAACGTCAGCAGTGAAGCCAAACCGGTTTGCCAGAAAAGAAGAGCGATGGATCTGGAGAGGTACGCTGCACTGAAATCAGAAGTGGAAAACCTCCTCCGAAATGGGTCCATCCGAGAGGCTCTCTACCCAACTTGGGTTGCCAACTCGGTCTTGGTAAAGAAGCCAAACGGCAAGTGGTGGACCTGCGTTGACTTCAGCGACCTCAACAAGGCTTGCCCGAAAGACAGCTTTCTTCTGCCGAGAATCGACCAGCTCGTTGATGCCACCTCGGGACATGAGCTGCTAAGCTTCATGGATGCGTACTTGGGATACAATCAAATCCCGATGTATGGGCCAAACGAGGAGCATACGTCCTTCATTACGGACTGGGGGCTGTACTGTTACAAAGTCATGCCTTTCGGCCTCAAGAATGCCGGCGTAACCTACCAGCGGCTGGTTAACCGAATGTTCTCCGACCAGATCGGAAAGACAATGGAGGTCTATGTGGATGACATGCTGGTCAAATCCCAGGTCGCCTCAGAACACATTGCACATCTCGCTGAGATGTTTGACATCCTCCGACTGTACAGAATGAAGCTAAACCCTCTCAAGTGTTCGTTCGGGGTATCGTCAGGAAAGTTCGTGGGGTATATGTTAATCAGCGGGGCATAGAAATAAACCCCAAGAGCCTCCACCTCAGAAACCTCTTTTTCGCTAGCCTATGGCTGCGAAGCAATGATTCCTGTAGAGGTGGGAACTGGTTCTCTTCGGAGAGACTTGTACAATGAGGTTGAAAACGAAGCACTTATGAGGGCAAGTTTGGATCTCGTTGAAGAGCACCGCAGCAAGGCTTCGCTAAGGATAGTAGCCTACTAGTGCGAGGAGGTTCTTCGATTCAAAATCAAGCGAAGAGACTTCCAGGTCGGAGACCTTATGCTAAAGGAAGTTCTCCTTGGGAGTTGGGATTAGGGAGCCAAGTGCGGGGGTACTAGGACCTAACTGGGAAGGACCGTATCGGGTCAAAAAGGTGATCAGACTGGGGACTTACCATCTCAAAAGGTTAAACGGTTCCAAAGTACCCCGAGCTTGAAATGCCGAGCACCTCCGGCCATACTATCAGTAATCCCGAACCCAGCTCTCATTATAAATCAGTTTTTGATTTTGTTAGTTCCCTCTTTGTTGTAAAGTATTATTCTGTTCGCCGAAACAGTTCGCATTTATTCTGTTCGCTTGTAACAATTCGCATATAATATTGCCTATGTAAAACTGAATTGTAAACTGCACTTATGTATAATAAAGCGAACAGCAATTGAAAGCAAAATGTATTTTCATTTATTTACAACAAAAATTGTTTAAAGACCCTATTCCGATGGAGTCAGCCTCATTGCACTATGGCTGGTCGGGGGGACACTTCGAAGCAAGACCCGAACCCTCTGCCTGGTCGGATGTTCGGGTGGCCGCTACTGCTTGATTGTCTTCCTCTGCCAAGATCCGTAAGGCCTCTTGCCACCCCTCTGGGAGGTCAGAAATATCCAGATCTGGGTTCTTTGGTTGCAGGCTATAAATGGACCCGATTGCCCAGTCGACGGCCTTATCCTCGATCTCTTCTGACTGGATCCGCATTTCTTCAGTCAGTGAAGCAATTTTTTCCCGACTGTCTTGGAGTTCGGCCTCGAGAGCTCCCCTTTCCTTTTCGAAGGCCTCCCTTTCTTGTTCAGCTCGCTGAGCCCACATGGAGGTTGTCTGGAGCTCCTGGTCCTTCTCTCTGACCTCCTTAGAGAGCCTAGCGGTTATCCTCTGAAGCTCCTTTACTTCCTCTGCACGTCGTTCAAGCTCCACCTTTTGGAAGTCCACTGTCCGCGAAGTGGCATCCTTTTGGTTCAGGTACCTGTTCGCCACTTCGAATGCTTGCGTTCTTTCTACTTTGACGGTCTCCAGGCTCTGTTTGAGCTTCGCGACCTCCTCATTTAGATCACTTGCCCCCTTAGCGGCCCCCAGCCGAGTCTTCTCCATAGACATCCTCATCGCAAGCAAAGCCTGCGAGCAAGAAGTGAATTAGAATGAAAACGGCAGACAAACTTACTTTAAGAGCAGTTCATTTACCTTGCTTAGATGTTGGAACGACGTGATCATCAGGTCATCGCCCGTATCGGCGAACTCATCATATGACTCCGATAGCCCACACTCGAGCAGAGAATAGACTATCGACTGTAGGTATTCGGGCAGGCTCCCCAACGAGTCCAGCACTGGTGCGTCTTTCGCCTTGTCGGCAGTAATCGCCTCGTCCGCGGGTTCCTTGCCCGACCTCCTTCTTGAGTCCTGTCGCGACCTTAAGGGCTCTTCCTCAGATTCGGTCTCTGATTCGTCGACCTAAATCTGCTTCCTCTTCTTTGACCTCTGGGCCGGAGCCTTCCTCCTTGGGCAAGTAGGTGGTGGCTGGGCGACCTGTTCTGTCTTGGTCGTCTCTTGCTCAGGCAGGGGGTGGGAAGGCACGATTGTTCGCACCGGTTGTGCCATCATGGGGCGAGCAGCTTCGGCCGCCCTTTCTCTCCTCGATCGAGGGAAGATGAATGGTGCTCGCCGGGGCTGCTCGGACTCTTTCGGAGGCATGGTCGCTGCATGCAAGTACATTAGTAACTAGACAAGTTATTCTGCGACCAGAAGGGAATCAGTGTAACTTACCTTCTGGGGGCTCCAAAGACGCGTTGTTACTAATGAAACCATACTTTCGCAAGTTCACAGTCGTCACGAGCTTCCTCGCATCCCGGCTTTCCTCGGGAAGGACTCCAAAAGACACGAGCCTGTCCGGGTCGTCAAGCAGGTCTTGGCTAGTCGTCTTGTTAACTGCAAAAGAAGGTAGGTCATTATGATAAAGCAAGCGAACAGACAATGAACCTAGCGAAGAAGAACCTACTTGGTTTCTAAAAGCGGCAGTAGCCGTCATAGTAGAAAAAGAAGAACTTTGTCTCGTAGGCCCCCGCGTTGCTGGGATAGCTATGTATCCCTTTGGCGATGGTAGGTCACCGGGACAAGTAATAGGAATCCTTGTCCTTACTTTTTTTAAGATAATAGGCGATGCCGAGCTCCACCGCCGTTAGCTAGACCAAGCCACTCTCGCGGCACGCAATGTACATCGCAACGGCAATGACATACGCGTTTGGCGTCAACTGCATCGGTGCGATCCCGAAGTGATCCAGGATCGACCTAATGAAATGATGGAAGGGAATCATCCCTCCACCCTTGAAGATCTCTTCGGAGATGGCAGCTAGGCCATCGGAAGGATGCCGTGACGACCGGGTGTTGTCGAGGAACACCTCTGCACGGACGTCTAAATGTCTTTTTATCCTATCGAACTCTTCTCGGGTGAGAACCGAGAAGACATCAAGGGATGCGTCCGCAGGAACGTCCCGCGAAGACGAACTGGCTCCTTCCTCGGGTTTTGACGTTGACGGTTCCATTCCAGAGTCTGCAACACCGACAAACAGGTCATTTTAACCTTCGCATGTTGTCCCGCACGGCGGCATGGGACAAATTCCTTAAACCCTAACAGTAACTCGAGCCGTCATCCATGGCTCAAATTCGACGACAGCGTCGCGTCTCTGATGAAACACCAGGAGACCTAACGCCATTGCCCACCAACCAAACGCTAAAAAAAAAAAAAAAGAGGAAGAAGGAAAATGACTTTACCTTCTGGGGTGTGTGACCGAGGACGGATCTTGTTTTGGATGCCGGAGAGATGCCAATCGGAAAAGAAGAGCTTCCGGTTTGCAAAGATTTTTCGCTCGAGGTAGAAGGGATTCTGGTGGCATCATTTAAAAAATTTGGGCTTTTATATAGACTGTGAACCGACGGTTACCACCCCTCGGAATCGAAACAACAGCCTTCTCTCTCTCTCCGCATTAAATGCGCCCTACGTCGCATTCAATGTTGTGATGAGGGTCGTCGTTTCAAATGTGTCGTGCAATTAATGCTGTCAAAACAACGTCGGGTCAGCACACAACGCATTTAATGCGCTTGCCAGACGCTTTAACACGTGCAGAGTGCCTGACAGCGTGGAAACAGGCTCATTGAATCTCCAACCCTAAGGCACGGTAAGGAACGTCCGATGAATCCAGGTCGCTAGGATGATGATTGTCAGGTCGTTTGGGCAAAGATTGTGCGGGGTCGTGTTTGCAAAAGGCCCCGTCTCGAGCTTCTTCCATTCCAGTCGAAATTGCCAGAACCTCCAATCGCGGCATGACTTAGTTTCCAAGGTTCGATCCTCAAACCTTAAAAACTAGGGGACTTCTGTTATGCCTGGGAAATCAAGGGCTGACGTGGGGAGTCATGTGATGAAGTGTGACCTGCTCCTGTCAGAACGATAAGCGCACGTCAGGTCTGCCAAACGCTATGGAGCTCCCACTTGTCCATTTCCCTGCAATAAATCGCGTGAAATCAGCTTGGGAAGTGGGCAATGGGACGTAAAGCCGGATTATGTCCTGACACTCACACCAACCCATGGATTTAATGATGATTACACGCCTTCATCTCGTTATAAAAAGAAGAAGACCCCTTTATTAAGGGGATTCGGCCATTTTTACACTTGAACTCTCTCTCTCTCTCTCTTGAAAACTTTGTATTTACTTTTCCTAATCATTTGTAAGTCAGTCTGCTGTTGCGACCTGACCCACAATACTAATACAAATCAGTGGACGTAGGACTTGCTACCTTAGCATCCGAACTACTTTAAAAAGCTCTCATTGCATTTATTTCACATTTTCTATCCATAATCACGTGTGTCTCTTGACCAACCAACGTTACGCACGTGTCGATTAGTTGGTGTTAGAATCACTCATCAACAAAGTTGATGAATTTCAAATTCTTGATCCCAATCAGCTAGGTGAGAAATCTTCATAATTGTGTAAACAAACATATTATGATTGACGGATATCTATATAACAAATGTTAGATCATTTTAAGAGTTTTCATAAGAGAATACCTAAATTTTTTTCTAATGTACAATGTAGAAACACTTCCTCAGCTTTGAAGATTGATATATTGAACCCAAAAATGAAGTCTTATTAATCTTTGAGTAATACTATATTGACAAATACTTTTCACTAACTTTTTCTAATAAACACGTAGTATCAGCTAGCAATTGATCAGTTAGCATGAGTCAAGTCTGTCCAACAATAGATCCCACTTGATAAAAACAATTAAGAATTATCATATCGCGTTTGTGAGAGAGTATTTGTGAGAAGTGTTTATCATGCTATCTTTATCCTTAATCTTTGCAATGCCTTGTTAACAGTAATGAGGCTAGCACGTATATGACACTTGGGAGTCTTGGGCAATTTTTTAAGGGGCAAATCTGTGTTACCAAAAACATTACTGGAGTGGTGGGTAAGTTTGATACTGAAATAAAAAATATTATGGACAAACTACAAAGCTTGCAGACAATACAATTAAAAGTTAAAACTGAATCTGATACCAGTTTCACATCACACACTTGTCAAGTAAAAAAATTGTTGCCTTTACACATGCTCCTTCTCTTTCTTTCCATACGTTACACAACACGCAAGAGTCAAAAAGTTTCTCGAAACCCAATTACACATTCGTAACCACGTAACCAGAAGAAAGTGTAGCTTGTTTACAGAAAAACATGGGTCCAAACGCCCACGGTATCCTCTCTTTCTTCTCCTATAAATCCAATTACTATCCTTCCAAATTTTAGGCATGCATTTCGCATTCGCATACACCAAATCTAAGTGTCTTACCAATTAATTCTTTCAGATATATCTATTTTCATACAATTCTGGAATAACAATGGATGTATTCATTCCCGAAGACTATGTTACACGTCGGAGAATTGAGAAGAAGGCGGCTGCTATAGCTCGGAAAAGGTCTGATACGGTATCAGAATCAAGTAAAAGACTATTAGACAAGGAGAAGTCTCAATCGCCACCATTCCGCCAGCTAGACAGTGATTTTCTAGTGTCTAGTTGCCTTAGTGAAAATGTAGTATTTAGTTGCTTGTCAGCCTGATATAACTAATGTATTACAGCTGTTCTTAGTAATTAATGTATCAAAGTTGTGACTCGGTGAAAAAGAAGTATACAATACAGACTATTCCTATGGTTATTACCACGGATTGTGGTGGAAGGGGAACACATGCCTGTGTTTTTGGCATTGAATTTTGGACATTGCAATTTTGCAATGCCTAGAAAGCTTACCAGTGTCTCCCATTGTGGCATAGAAGGAGCCCACTGTAAATGAACATATATTGTCAAACTTTTAGGTTTCGGATTGGCATATTATGGTCTTGAATTTACATATGATGGTTCAAACCATGATACTATCTTGGGAAATGAATCATAGAAGATTTATTATCCTAATTTTATGTAGGATTCTCTTAAGCCTTTATTAGTTTAAGGTTAATCTATGGCTTTTTAGTCACCTAATCCACGTTGTCTTTCCATTATTTTATGTTTCTTCATGTGTCTTGCATTGTGATGTTCTACAACAACATGAAATTATGGATAATTTTAAGAGTTTTCATAAGAAAGCTCTGAAAGTGTCTTAATAATGTAAACTGGGACAATGCACACAGGAAAAAAAACAAAGGATAAAATGATGAAGGGTCTTGATACTTATTCCAAACGATTAGACTCTAGAAATCTTACTATCTCGACTTTGAAGATCGATGGAACCCAAAAATGAGGTCTAATTAATAATATTTTCATTAATGCCTTAGGGTGCGTTTGGATCAGGGTCATATAACATAACGTGAGTAATCTTTATTTATTTTGCAAGATTTCTTTGTTTGGTTTGTAAATAATAAAATACTACATGTATCTTTTATTATAAAAAGTGTTTAATGTTGGTAATGTAGAGGGTAATCCGCCTCTAGGTTGTTATTACAAGATTACTAGGTAATTTGATTTTTATATCTATTTTGCCCTTAATTAAATACCATTTCGAATACCATTGTCCTCAAATGTCTACAAAATAATCATTACCCAACCCCTTTACATTTGAGAATTTAGTTAAAACACCTCAGCCACAAAAAAGTTTAAAAGTTAACAAAATACCCCCACCCACCCAAGACTACAGTTGGCCGCTAGCGTCAGTCACCATAATTGCGCACAACCGACGGGATCTGGCTTGTCGTGCGCTGGTAAGGCCGTACAGATCCATGGTTGAAAACGGCCACAGATTTGGCCGTTTCACAGCCAAATATCTAGCTATTTCACAGCCAAAGATCTAGTTGTTTCACAGCCCAAGATTTGGCACACGGTCGACCATATACGACCAATCGTGCACCATTCCATCGACTGTCGACGATGGTCGGCAGTGGCTTGGGATGAGTGAGGGTGATTTTGTTACAAATTAAAATTTATATGGCTAGGTTATTTTAGCAAAATTTCAAACGTAGGGGGTTAAAAGAAATTATTCAAAAAATAATATTACATTAATATTTAAAAAATGAGGACAATTTAGTAATATATATAGCATACTTATCTATTTATTCTCCCAATCAAACATATAAATATAAGTACTCACCAATTTATTTGAACCAACCAAACACATTTTCTTAAACATTCCTAATACTCTTCAAGACGATTTATCTTTCCATTAATATAACATCCCTTTATAATAAAACATTATTTGATTCGAATACAAACTTAATTGTAGTGAGGCTAGTTGGTGGGTAATATACTTTGTTACCGTAGGAACATTATTGTGGTGGGTAAGTTTAGCTGATCCCAGTACTCTAAAAGTTTGAATATTATTACTGAAAATCAGTGTTTTAAAACCCGGCCTGGCCCGACCGGTTGAACCGGGACCCAAGGCTTCAACGGGCCGGATTTAACTTTTCCGATTCACTCAAAACCCTAAGATTTGGGAGGATGATCGGCGAACAATCAAAGGCCGAAAGGTTGGGGCTTTTGAAGACTAAGTGCCGCTGAATGTAATGGTGGTGACGGCGTTAATTTTCGGTGAGTAAATCGACCGAAAATCGAATAAATATGGTAGCGGCAACAATGAAATTTTGCTGGTGATTGGCAAGGCTAACGGGGGTGGGGTGAGCTGGGTTTTGATTGGGAGGAATAGGGGAGTGTTTTCTGTGTGATGGGGAGGGTTGTCGACACCGACGTGGATGAGATCTGGCCAGGAATGCCAACGCCGGCGTTGGTGAGATTTGGCCGAAATCGAACCTATTTCGGCCAGATATTGGGTAGATTTTAATGGAAATGAGCTCAAGGGACGATTGGGGTTGCATCTGCGGTGCCGCTGCTGCCAATCAGTCGCCGATCGATTTGTATTTGGGTTGCATTTGATAAAGTTCAAACACATGAGACTTCAATATAATTTTTAAGGGTGTATTTGAATGAATTTAAAAGTTTTTGTCAATCGGTTTGACTGTTGGTCAAACCGGTCAACCCGAGATCCGGAACTTTGTCGGGTTTTACTCTGGTTGGGTTTTAAAACACTGTTATGGACAAAATATGAAAGAATTAATGGATTCATTTTGGACAGTAGCTAGCAGTAGCAGACAACAGAAAATTAAAACTGAATCTGATTTGATCAGTTTCACATCACACACTTGTCAGGCAAATAAATTGTTTCCTTTACACATGCTTCCTCTCTCTTTACACAACAGCAAGAGAAAAGCTTTCTCGAAACCCAATTGCACATTGGTAACCACACACAGAACCAGAAAATGCAGCTTGTTTACAGAAAAAAACATGGGACGTAACGCCCATGGTATCCACTCTTTCTTCTCCTATAAACCCAATTACTAGCTTTCCAAATTTTAGGCCTTTCGCATTCACCAAATCAAGTCTCTTACCAATTAATTCTTTCAGGTGGTATATCTCTTTTCATACAATTCAGGAATAAGAATTAATGGATGCATTCATTCCCCAAGAGTATGTTACACGTCGGAGAAGTGAGAAAAAGGCGGCTGCCATAGCCCGGAAAAGGTCGGATACGTTGTCAGAGTCAAGTAAAAGAATATTATTAGACAAGGAGAAGTCTCATTCGCCAGCAGTCCGCCGGCTAGACAGTGATTTTTTGGTGTCTAGTTGCCTTAGTGAAAATGTAGTATTTAGTTGCTTATCAGCCTGAAATAATTGACTGGCTGCTGGCCGTAGATGAGGTATGGTTGTTCTTATATATCTTAGTAATTAATGTGTTAAAAGTTGTGAGTTGGTGAAAGAGAAGTATACTATAATAGTGCTGTAATCCTGGTGATCACCCTGGTGGTCACTAATTTATGTTTTTAACTTACAGAATGTAGTTAACTTCATCTCAATATAAACCCTTTAAATATATTATAGATTTGCCTTTCAAGCGTGAAGGGACAAACACTTCAGCACTTGCGTTTGCACTTCCAGATTTCAGATTTTGAGATTTTAGTTAATTGCCTTAACAGAGTCATTGGAAAAACACAGTACAATTGAAATTGAAAGTAACATTATAACACGCTTATCCTTTGTCGTAAGGACAAGAATAATTGATGTATATGTTGTGAATTTTTTTATTTTTTTTTTAAATCTAGAAGGACGAAGTTGATCTTTCACAAGGCTACCTTATTAGGGCTAAACACAACCATCTTTTCACAAATAGACAAACCCATATATATAGAGAGAATTTGATAAATGTAGTACTGCTATCCGATCAAGGGGATTCAGTAATAAACTGCAGAAGGATTCAAAGAAAATCAAGTAAATTAATTCTTCCCATGAGCTTCATATATATATATATAGAGAGAGAGACCTTATAACTTTAATTAATATCAAAAAATTTGGCTGATCAGCGGGGTAAATTAAACGAGGGCATGTATGAAAAAATGGGCATAACGTATAATATAAAATGCGGCAAATATTTATACATCCAGCTGCATGCCATAATATATATTGTCGAGCTATATCTAGCTACATAAACGTACGTGACAAGCATTTGTCGTCATGATGTCTTGTATCTACCAATTGTTCATTATAATATTTTTGTTTTCATTTGTTTAATGAAGATTTAGTATAATATATATCATCGAAATTCAATCCATTGACTATTAATCCTTGACCAAAAATTAATGTTTAACATGTAATAAGACCTATGGCATAAGTAATTAGTTAGAAATCTAACATAGTTTCAATTGGAATAAATTAGTTGGAGTAGGTCATCATCGGTTTTGAATCATCAGGCATTGGGTCACAGCAATCTATCTCCAGGGAATAAGAAACCTCAGTAGTTCTCTACTCATGTCAATGATATATATAATGCAGGAAGAACAATGAGAAACAAACACATAAAATTGCTTTTCTTCGCAAAAACAATTCGATAATTCATCATCTTACTTGATCAAAAAGAGAAAATATAGTGTCTTGATTAGTGCTTAGTCATTATAGAAAATGCTTACAGTGGTTATATATATAGTTTATGCAAAATGTCACGATGACAAAGTATTTTTACGAATGTGGAGGATCCGAGCTAGGGCCGGGCTTCATGAGCGGAATGTTTCCATTTTTCCGATGGGGTTTCCGCAAGATTATCATTATTGGGCTCATCAGAAACCAAGTTGACAAGGAAATCAAAGATATCAGTAGCAATAACAGCCGAAGCAACATCCTCTTTGTGCAGTGTCCTTCTCTTTCCTTGCATGGTCACCATCCAAGACCTTTTTGTTAGCTCTTGAATGAAAAGCTCACAAGCCTTTGAGAACACAATTGGAGCCTCCCCAGATATCATCTTAACATCATCACCTGATTTCTTCATGATCTTCTTGATTCTAGCCAAGGGCAATGAGTGTGGCCCCATTCTTCCCGACATACTTGCAGAGACTAGTCCTGAATACGCTCCAGCTTGCCTCATGTTAAGTAATTAATGTAATGTAAGGTATACTGTCCCTCTGTGAGATTGAGAGACGTGAAGTTTTGAGAATATATAACAGTGAAAGAAGAAGAAAACAAATGTAGAGGTTGGTGGGTACGTATGAAGGGACTATTGATGGTTTATTACTTAAAGAGAGAAAAGTGTCTATAAAGAAAGTAGGAAGTGGTGGCCGGCCAAGCCTGCTTACTGATGCTAATTAGGCCGGCTAAAATCCAATTAACAACTATTAAATTATAATGCTAATCCATGCTTGATACTTTCTTCATTGCACGCTACCTATTTCAGACTCTGGCTGCAGTAATAAGCTCTTGTGAATTGGTGAACCATTATCAGATGCAACTGTACGTTAATTTGCTGTAGTATAAAATCTGCAGATTGTAGGTTTAAGTTGATGCAATTAATGCTGCTTAATTACCTGAGAGTGCAAGCAAATTCCTGATTAAAAGAGTGAAAAGATCAAGTCTTTTGATCGTTAATTAGTCAAGATATTTCATTGTCTTTCAACGTCATGTTGAAATGTAACAGTGTGCAATAGTTGAGATTGTGTTTTGGAAAATCAATAACGACAAATCATACCTTTTGGCATCTAATATTAAAACAAAGAAGCAAAACTGTCTAAAATTATAGGTTAATGGGGGCATATTCCTAAATTTATAGTTGTCAGCTTTAGACTAAATGCATTATAAGTGTTCGGTTGAGATTTGGTCTAACTTTCATGCATTATATAATTTGGATTTAGGTGATTGTTTCAATTAATAAATGTTGGTTATGTAATGATTAGGTCTAGGCTAATTGCATATATAAACAATGATGGTCAAAGCTTAACCGATTGGTTAGATATATTCCTTAATTAGTTTGATCCTTTTACTAGCAATGAATCGTCTATTGTTGCTTTCACAGCCAACTATTTCTTCATTAATATGCATTCCACCCAATAAGAGAACATTAAATGGAAATTACTTGTACATAGCTTGTGCCCGTTTGTGCCAAGCTTATGTGAATAAAAAATTGAGTAAACAATTTTTGTTTTCATTCAAATAATGACTTAATGACATTTTTCCAGTTGCAGACTTTTAAAATACCACTTTAATATCTAAATTTATATTTCGTTTATAATTCCAGCATGTTGCGACTCCACACCATCATTATTCTCTTCTCTGATCATCACTTACTAAAACCCCTGAAACCTTACTCTAGTTGATCCCGTCAATCGTCGATAATCGAGCGATTAGGGTTTGTGCAACCGCCCCTTCCAAGTTAAATTCCGATCAATCCAAACCACCAAAATTCAACATTCCACTAACACAAGACTCATGAGCCTCCCATTTTAAAAAAAAACTCTCATAGTTTGGACCGAGTTTGCTCTTTGTTCGTCATTAGAATATAAATTTAAATAGTAAAATGATATTTTAAAAGTTTGTAGGTGGAAAAGTGTCATTAAACCATTATTTGGGTAGGAAAAAATTGTCTAACTCTAAAAAATTAGGAACCCCATTTCAAGATTATCAATTGGTGAGTTGTAAAGGGCCAGGTGCAACAAACCCAATAGACAACCTTATGGGCTGGCTCTGAAATTCAAGGCCAGGAATGTGAATGTGAACTAGACCCAAACTTCAGGTGGATTCGTTTGTTCACGTGAGCTGTGTAAGACTTTTTAGGCTTTTGGGTTGTCTCTATGTATAGCACATGAACAAGCAGATGATATATTTTTCTTGGCAAATGCAAATACATATCTTTGCATCTATTCTTGCCGCTACTTTTCTCAACTAAAGAAGATGATGAGTTTGCCTGGAAGGAAAAAAATGGGGCAAAGCAAATCATGTTTGTCAAACTTCCATTGATGTGATAATAAAAGCTTTGATTTTGGTTGTTTATTGGGACCCTTAATAAAACTCAGTGTGTGTTGCTACATGGGGTCGACCACCTTCACGTGAGCACCTTCTGTTGTCTCTCATGTGTGCTCATCATTCAATTTCAACTCTCTTTCTTTCTTTCTATCTTCTTCTTTGTGATCTTTTCTATTATCCATTCCAACTTAAATCACACTTTCAGCTTTATTTTGGATGCTATCAATCATCTTAAAGAAAAAAAAAAGCTAAAGTGAAAAAATACAAGGAACTGTCTTCACGTGAACAAAAGAAAACTCAAGGATCTCTTCTCTCTACCTAACCTATGTTTCTTAATCCTATATGCCAATACTAGTATTTGATCACAGGTTAATAATGTTAAAACAAGTTTAATGATTCAAAGAATAACTAATATTGGGTAAGCGTTATTATCAATCTTTTGCTTTATAAATAATTACGGTTTCGTGAAACTAATTACAAAGCTTTAATGGTCCTCACTTTCTAACCAGATTTCCTATATGATAGCATAATTATAAGCCTAAAAAGGCATTCTTCTGCAATTTGAATAATATAAATGTGGTTAAGATGTAAACCAATAATACACAAGTTTGTGTAAATTTAAGGTAAAGCTTGACAATGAAATTTAGTGATGGAAGATGATGAATTGGATTAAGGGTCCCTCTCAAAACAAAAGCAAGTTGGCTAGGTTGAAGAGGACCATCTTGTTCCTGTGATCATCCATCACCATCCCATCTTTCTCTAAATTTCACACAAAACATAAAAATCCCAATTAAGCATCATCATCTTTATGGTTCCCACTTTTGCTTCCGTGAAGGAGGCTTGTCTTGTCTCCAACTCAGACTTGATCTTCATTATCATCAACATTTTTCTTTACCAAAATTAGGGCTTAATTTGGTGACAAGTCCCATTAAAATTATTACATAGTACGTTGGCCCTTTTGTTCTTTCAAACTTTAAGTTGGTATTGACAGAGAGTTCCCATCTTTCTGGCTTAGAGGCTAGAGCTCAACACTATAAAATTTGTTGTAATTTCATTTCAATTGAATAATACTAGACAGTGCATGTAAATGTAACTTGTAAAATAAAAAACCACAAATGCACATTGTTATCAGTATTATCAATCCAAAAACCCTAGCGTGACAAGTGTTTGTTCATTTTTGTAGATACGAACTTGTTTTCTTACTCGATCCAAGTTCACGGTTTGAGCAATTCCCTTTTAACCTAATTACAGTTGATTGAGAACCATCCAAGAAGACGGTGTTATAATTCAATAGGTAATAATATTGGTAAATGGAAATGAGTGTGATGTTGCTGTTGACAGGGTGGTTGTGGTCCTCGGCAATGAAGGGGACTGGCCATTAGCCTGAACTTTTGGTGGACATTGTGGGAGGCTGATTATAGCTTTTTATCTGGTTGGCGATGGCCACCAATAGAGGCCCTGAAAACACATGATTTTGTTTGTTGAAGCACAAACCATGTTCATGGTTCTGCAATCTGCCCATACTTGGGTTCAAAAAATACGTAACCACAGAGGAAGAGGACAGTAGCCATCAAGATCTGGGTCCAACCAAACCACCCAGCAACCATCTCTTAAACTAGAAATGGACCCACCATTTGAGGAGGAGAGTTAGGTTTGGCAGTTGCAAAATTCCTGTGATATTTGATAGATTGAAATAAACATTTGACAGATGCTCCCTCACCAATTAAAGACACAGTTTTTATGAACAATGTGGAATTGGTGGCGACTCTCTCTGGTGACTGCACACGCACGCCTTCCTTCACTCTCTTGGACTTTCACGCCCACCCCATGATCGCCTTTAAAGCCAAGTTAAAGATTTTGAGTCTTTAAACTTCATTTACCTCCAATAATTTAAACCCAGAATCCAAATTTTCCTTTCAGATTCTACATTAAGTAGTTGAATAAAATTCCCATCTCCACCACCACCAAACGGAACGCACATAGCGCAGTTATGGTGGATACACGTATATATATTTCAATGATATGAATTTGATTTGCCGGGAAGAAACAACCAACAGTTTGGACCAGTCGAACACCTAATAACTTTTAAATTTTATGTACTTTTAAATTAATTAGTTTAGTTTGGTATCATAAATTGAGAAAAGAATACAGAATACTAGTTAGTTGTTGCTAAATTTAATTATGTCCCAAATTCTAAGATATTGAATAATTAATATCTTACTCAATGTAGAATTTAATTTTAGTTAACCATCATTTGGTGGTCCAGAGGACAACTAAAACTTTTATATTATTTAAGAAGTTATAAGTTTGATCTACCTAAGTTACTAATAGGGGTGGTCATTGAGGGGATTTACTCAGTTGTCAACTTCAGAGCTCTGGGGGACCTAGATTGCTAATAGGGGTGGCCATTGAGGGGATTTATCCGGCTGTCAACTTTAGGGTTTCAGAGGATTAGTTGAGGTGTACACAAGCTGGTCTGGACACCCCTGATCACCCAAAAAAAAAATTAATTTTAATTAAAGTACACGCAAGTTGATCTAAATATCCACTTACTAAAAAAAAAAAAAAAAAAATTAATTAAGTACTGTAATTTGATGTTAATGTGCAGTTTGTTGATGATCTAGAAAATGTACCTTTAATTTCTTAAAATATATATATGTAAATGGAAAAAAAAGGAGATCATAATTTGGTAAAGATCGGAGAATAAAGCTATAAATGTTGTGGTTAAAACATCATTTTCAGAAGATTATCTTAATCAACCAAATTTATTAATTAGAGACCGTTGGCGTTTTGTCATTGTCTATGGCTTCCGTCGGCGCCACGTATTATATGACTATTCTGCCCCCTCAAATATATTATTATTATGACCCATGGGTTGCTTCACTTGTTTCTTAATGTTCCTATATATGGCTTCTTCTGTCATTTCCTAATAAATGGACCGTTCGCAATCTCCTAAGCAGCAGACCATAACAAATTTATGAAGCCTAGCTAAAAGAATCCTAAGGGTTTTTTTTTTCCTTTTCATTATTATTTTGGAAATGAAGTAATAAATAGGGCAAACAACATGTTCCCACTCGAGGTTTAGCGAAATCTCAAGTTTATACCCTTAGTTGTATTTATTCCAAATTCACATCCTTAAACTAACATGGTTAGAAAATTTTGACTTTTGACTTATGCTATTATGATAATGTCATTGACTTTTGATTTCACCCCACCCCACCAACCTACTTGATCGTCTTTCAGGCTTGATTTGACTTGATTCCGGTGTCACAATCTAACACCACCATCATGATCCTCTTATCTCCCTTTCCAAAACCCTTCTCATCTCTGACCGCGTGTTGCCGCTGTTCGTCCACCACTACAATTTTTTTGTTCATGAGTTCAAATGTGTGGGTAGGTTGGATGAAATCAAAAGTCAAGGGTAATATAGTAATAGCAAAGTTAGAAGTCAAAATTCACTAACAATGTTAGTTTAAGGGTAAAATTTTTGAATAAATACAACCAAAATGTATGAACTTGTGATTCGCTAAGCCTGATGTTTGCTCTAACAACTATTGCTCCATTAATAACTAGAAAAAAAATATATATATATATCGACACATGGGTCCTCATAGAAATGACACATACAAAAATAACCCAATAATGCAATTGCAAAAATTCAATCATCCAGTACGAAATATGTAAACTGACAAATTTGGCATCTCAACCTCCCAATCACAACAAAACGTAGCTCACTGTTCACCTATAAATGAAAGCAAACGTAAACCCAACACAGAAATACAAAAAAATTGTCATTTTCTTTATGTAAAATGGTCCAAATGGACCTCATATTATTATTGTATTTAACATCAAGCTTCTTTTCTCGATTGGACCGTCGTTTTTTAATTTTAATTTTAACCTTGTTAGACCTTCATCACTACACAAATTATTATTCCGATTTTGCCCTCAAGAGCTGGACCACATTTGACAATTATAATATAAGCTAAGCTCGGAAGGGTATGTATGTCAAATCGAACTGTTCCCTTAGCCTAAAACAAATTAATTATTTAATTAAATTAGAGAAATTAACCACAAAGAAGCTTCTTCTTGAATTTTCACTTTAAAAAATAAAATAAAAACACGTGTCAGGTCAGCTTTCTCTAAAGGACTGTTGTTACCTATAAAGAAGAGAAGTGAAACATACGAGCTTTCTCTTTAGATCTGCTCTTTTGTTATCTTCTCCTTCTTTTACTGCCTACACTTCCTACAGCTACTCTTAACGGTCTGACTCGGTCTTCGTCTCTCGTTCTCCGGCTTCAGATTCTACTTTCTCTCCAGCTCCTTTGGACCACTACATTGTATTTTTTTTATATTGTGTTTTGTGCTTGATTGTCTGATTGGTGAGCGTTGGATCGAGTGATTCTGTAAATGGCTGTTTTCCGAGGAGTGTTGCCGGAGCTCCTGTGAGTGTCGGGGTCTCCGGTGGAGCTCCGGTTAAGATGTTCAAGTCAGCTCGATGGAGGTCCGACAAGAACAAGATCAAAGCTATCTTCAAGTTGCAGTTTCATGCAACTCAGGTAACATGTTTAAACATGGCCAATTTTTTGTTTTTTCTAACATCGAATGTGATATGCTTTCTGGTTTCAGCTTTGGAGCTTGTTGAAGATGAGATTTTTTATTTTTTATTTTTTTAAATATTGATAATGGGGATGAGTTGAATTGGGTTCTGTTTGGTTTCCGAGAAAATGTAGCAAAAGAAAAAAAGAATGGAAATTCTCATCCTTCGGGGATTCATAAGTTTAGCAATTTAACTCAATTTTGCAAACAAAAAGAAGAGCGCCTTTGAAAAAGGAGAATGTCGATTTTGTTTTGTTTTCTTTTGATGGGTTATAGTGGCAATTCAATGGAGTGTGAATGAAGAATGGGAACGAAAAAAGAAAATTTTGATTGACGTAATGTGACAATTTGATCATAGGAAATGACGAAATGTGGTTTTTTGAATTATCAGGTGGCACCGTTGGGGGAAAATGCATTGATGATCTCTGTGGTTCCTGGGGATGTGGGAAAGCCAACGGTGAGATCAGAGAAGGCTATAATCGAAAATGGCTGTTGTCGATGGGGAAATCCGATCTATGAGACTGTGAAATTTGCTAGGGAGCTCAAAACTGGGAAGATCAGTGAAAGAATATACCATTTCATTCTCTCAACGGTAAGAAATGTTGCCAAATCTTTATGTTTTATTGTGTAATTTTGTATCTGTTTATGAGGTTTGGTCTTGTCTGTTGTCGTAGGGATTCTCAAAAGCTGGTTTTCTTGGGGAAGTGTCGATCGATTTTGCTGACTATGCTGAGGCAACTAAAGTTTCTACTGTTTCCCTTCCCTTAAAGAATTCACGGTCAAAAGCAGTTTTGCATGTTAGTACTCTCTCTCTCTCTCTCTCTCATATTTATGTCTTTCACAGGAGACAGTCGCGGAACATTTTCAAAAGTTGTCATGTGACCTCTGCTTGCCATTACGGTTGAATGTTAATTTTGCAAATTTTCAATGTTCAGTGAATTGCAAAATTGAACTCTGCCTTTTTCCATTGGTAGGTCTCAATACAAAGGGTTCAAGATAATGTCGATCAAAGGTAAACTGGGGATTTCATTTTTAAATTGTTTACCATCATAAGCTGTGAATAGATTATGATTGCAAATTTTGGTCTTGCTTGAGAAATTGTTCAGAGAAACAGAAGAAAATGAAGATGCAAGCATTAAATACCAAAGTAGGAGTCTGAGGACCCAGTTAAGCAACAGTGAAGCTGAGGAAAGCAATAACAGCAATTCTACAGAAGTAAGATCTCATCTTGCCCAACAAAAGAATATGATTATGTTCTCTTCTTCTTCTTTTATTTATTTTTTCACTCATATTTTCCCATAAGGGACAATGTGTTGGGTCTGAGGAAAACCAGGAGGTGGATTGGTGGCTGTGGGATTTGAAATTTTTGACAATTAGATAGTTTTATTTCTTGGGAACTAGCACTTTTTTTTCCCTTATATTTTCTGGTGCAAATGATCGATAAAAGTATGTTTCTTCTGTGTTTTTCTTTACTTCACAGGATAAATCTCCTAGTAAAACTGTCCCCAGTGCTGAATTGAATGGCAACTTCGGAGCATCTAGTGGATCTGACATTACATTGTCAAGTTCTGAGAGTGATTCTGGGCTCAATACCCCGCGAGACCAGGTCCCTAATAGCTTTCTATCATCCCTGAGCCACACTACAGTGCCCAATAAACTAACAGAAAATACCCAAGTAACAATCTATGAAGAGCATCAGAGATCACAATGGGAGTGGTCAGTCAGTTCAGACCATGGAATAAGTACTGACGACTCCACAAATGGTTTTCAAGACACTTTTTTACGAGAAAGGTCTGAACAGGCTTCAGATAATGAGATTGAAAAACTCAAGTCTGAGCTTGTTGCTTTGACAAGGCAGGCAGATTTGTCAGAGTTGGAATTACAGACTCTGAGAAAGCAAATTGTGAAAGAAAGTAAAAGGGGGCAGGACCTATCCAGGGAAGTTGTCAGCCTGAAAGAGGAGAGAGATCTACTCATGGCGGAATGTGAGAGACTAAAGACTTTTCAGAAGCGTATGGGTGAAGCTAAAGTTAAAAACAGGTTGCAATTTGAGGGCAGGGATCCCTGGGTTCTTATAGAGGAAATCAGACAAGAACTGCAATATGAGAAGGACCTGAATGCAAATCTACGGATACAATTGCAGAAGACTCAGGAATCAAATTCTGAGTTAATGCTTGCTGTACAAGACCTAGATGAAATGTTGGAGCAGAAAAACACGGAGATATCCAATCTTTCCGACAAGTCACGATACCATCAGAATGCTGAAGAGTTGAGGGGAAACATATTTAGGAGTGAGACAGATGATGACGAAGAGCAAAAGGCACTGGAAGAGCTGGTTAAGGAGCACAGAGATGCCAAGGAGACATACAAGCTGGAACAAAGGGTCATGGACCTCTACAGTGAAATAGAGATCTATAGGAGAGATAAAGACGAGCTAGAGATGCAAATGGAGCAGCTTGCCCTTGATTATGAGATACTGAAGCAACAAAATCATGACATCTCATATAAATTAGAGCAAAGTCAGCTGCAGGAACAACTGAAGATGCAGTATGAATGTTCTTCTTCATTTGCTAATACAGGTGAACTTGAAACCCAGATTGAGAATTTGGAGAGTGAACTCAAAAAGCAGTCAAAAGAATTCTCTGATTCTTTGGCCACCATAAAAGACCTTGAAGCCCATATCAAGGACTTGGAGGAAGACTTGGAGAAGCAGGGACTAGTATATGAAGCTGATCTGGCAGCTGTGACACGTGCCAAAATTGAGCAGGAGCAAAGAGCAATTCAAGCTGAGGAAGCCTTGCGAAAGACAAGATTGAAAAATGCTAACACAGCTGAGAGGCTACAGGAGGAATTTAGAAGGCTCTCTGCACAAATGGCCTCTACGTTTGATGCAAATGAGAAGGTGGCTATGAAAGCCTTTGCAGAAGCTAGTGAATTGCGCACACAGAAAAGCCAACTTGAAGAAATGCTCAGGAAAGCTCGTGAAGAGCTCCTATCAGTGAGAGATGATTATGAGACAAAACTACGTGAACTTTCCGACCAATTAAATAAGAAAACAGAGCAGATAGAGCAGCTATTAGATGATATTGACCATATATCCAAGAAGCTTGAACAGCAACAGAAGCACGAGGAAGAAGTTTGTGGGGCTCTCTCCATGGAGATTTTACAGCTAAAATCTGAGATTGAAAAACTCAGGACAAGCAATGATCTTCTCTCTGAAAAAGCAGAACAGAAAGAAAGTTTGAGAGTTGAATTGGAAGAAATGAAGACATCAGTTAAGGAGAGTGAGCTGCTGTTACAAAAAGGGAATATGGAGAGACATGAACTCGCAAGTCAAGTTGCTTTATTGAAGAAGGAGGCAGAGAAATCACAGGAGGAGCTACTGAGAATAAGGCATCTCAAGGATGAAAAGGAGGCAGCATTTGAACTCTTAAAATCAGAGCTCGAAGTGCACAAGGCTCAGTGTAGTGACTTGAAACATTCTTTATTTGAGGACGAGTTAGAGAAAGAAAAACTTAGAAAGCAGATATTTCAGTTAAAGGGTGACCTTAAGAAGAAGGAAGATGCATATACCATTCTCGAGAAGAAGATGAAGGATGGCAACAGAAGAGGATCAATTTCTGATGGAACAAGAACTTCTCTAAGAAACAATAAACCTGCTCCAGTTGCTCAAGGATCTAAAGAGGTTGCCAGTTTGAGAGAAAAGATAAAAATGCTTGAGGTAAATGTACTACTCAAAATAGTATATGAAATTGAATATTTGAGTTGAATATGTTTGTCTTAACTGCAAAATTTGTGTGGGTGTCTGAATTTATCAATGGTTTAGCACTACAAAAAGATGATCCTGACATTCCTGCTCATACCTGATAATGTTTTATGGAAATTTGTTTCTTCACTTTTTTATTATAGTTGTGATGGACATAGTGAACTGGGTACTGATGATTGTTTTGTTTGCCAGGGACAAATAAAGTCAAGGGAGACTGCTTTGGAGACCTCAACAAATTCATTTTTAGAGAAGGAAAAGGATCTTCGCACCAAGATCGAAGAATTGGAGTGCAGAGTGGAGGAGTTCAATCAGAATAGCAGTTTATGCAAATTATCATTTGAAAAGGTTGGCAACTTTATAAATCATGTAATGCTTCAGATACATGCATATATTCATAAAACGGACAATTTAAGGGCAATTGCAGTCACTGTATGCTCAGTGAGGAACATTCATCAGAATGTACTGATAATATCATAATAAATCATGACAAACTATGTATAACCTGTTCATTTCTTTTGTCATGGTTTGAGGGCTTGTTTAAGTCTTCACATCCTGTGCGTTGAGCAAATATCCAATTCTGATAAATGCTTTGGGTTATTTTCAATTGAACGTCTTCAAGGTCCTGAGTTTATTTCAAAGTTGAACTTCTTATATTTGCTTTATTAGTGCTACAAAGTGAAAGTTCTACATTAATTTCTGCAATGTTTCATTTTGTGACACAGGTAGCTGAAGAAATAAAAAGCCAGAGCAGTTCATCATGCCAGTTCAAAGAAAATGGAAATATCATGCCACCAGTCAATAGGTATGGACTTGAGGAATGAAAATTTGTTTTCTATGATTCTGTTTTGATATCATGATAACAAAACTACCTGTTACCACTTTCTAGTGAAATACTGATCATTACTGTTCTTCGCAGCAACGATGATAATTTATCTGAGAAAGAACTGAAACCATCTACCATCGAAAATAAAAATGGCAACCTCGATGACATGTTAACTGAATTAGCATCTCTGAAGGAAAAAAACAAATCCATGGAAAGCGAGCTGAAGGATATGCAAGAGAGATATTCAGAGATAAGTCTCAAGTTTGCCGAGGTAGAAGGTGAAAGACAACAGCTTGTGATGACGGTTCGCAACCTCAAGAATGCCAAGAAGAGCTGATAACCGTTTCCTTGTTTATACACCGAAACCTATATACAATGTATAGTTGCTGCAGCTGCGCCGTGCCTTCCCAAAGAAAAACAAACATAGACGTGGCGGTTCTATCAGACTATCAGAGTGAATAAATTAAATTGTACAAATCTTATACAAGTTTACCTTGTAGTTTCCATAGGTAGTAATTGTCTTCAGTATCTTATTCATGTTGTTTTCGTAATCTTTTTTTTCCTTTGGTTTAAAGTTTGTCATGATATATGTGAAGATTTATCATTAATATATTCATTCTTTTCTCCTCGTAAACAGTGTAAGCTAGTCACTCTTTACTCTTAGCAGAATTACAGCTTCCATGTTTCTAATCCATTATACATATACATTAAGGCAAATGGATACCAGTTTCGGTTTTACAAAACTATCAGGCTACTACTTATTTGGTCAAAAACATCGTTCAGTTGGAACATATTGGGCAAAGAAAAGAATCTTTGGCTCAGTGATCCAGCTGATGAACTTTGACAGTTTGATTGCTTGCTTCTGGTAACTCTCATTTGTAAAATCAACACGTAACACAAAATATGATCCAACGCCCCTTGGCCAAATAAATAAATGAATGAAACCTGATGTTTCCTTGTAGTACAAGTGATCTATACCGTTAAGGATTCTTTTTTTTCCCTGATATATTTTTAAAAAGTTAACACTATTTCCTTTACATGCATGTTCCAATATGCTTGGGTTGATTATTTAATAGCACTATGATTCTGATGAAACCCCACATTATCAAAAATAGATTGGTCATATTGGATCCATCTCTATTTTAGTAAGCTATGAGATCCATTTGGACTTGAAAGTATTATACAGTGAGAAGATTGAGGGAAGCTTCCACCAATAGAATATATGTATATATTTTTTATGATTTAGTTTATGTGCACACCTCAATTAATTCATCGAGATCCTGAAACTACTGGTCTAGTAAGAGCTTTAGTGATTATCCTTATTAGTCTATTAGCAACTGAGGAGGGACTCGAACTGAGGATCTCTATCGAACCACTTGGTCACCCAGAGGTAATTAATAGAATATTTTTTCCTTTTCTTTTCTAGGAATTTTGTAGTCAGAAATCAGAATATAATAGTTGTTATCAAGGATAGGGACTGACATTATATGTTTAGTTTTCAGTTGACTAGATGTTTTTTGTGCCGAAAGTGCATACATCTGCTTGTTAAACTAATTCATCTAATATAATTAAATCCAATATCTTAAATAAAAGGAAAACTTATACGAGCAACCTCATCACCTCGTTAAGTTTATTATGGAAATAATGCTAGTCCCAACTCTATCATTTTGTCAACTACTGAATCATTATTTAAGAGTACAAGGGTAACCTTACCCACCCTCCGGTAGGCTATGCTGTCATTTGTTAAAGCATAGTCAGAGATAAGCAGTGCAAAAATAAATCCCTGGAAACATGTACGTTACCTTTTCAATCTTCTTAGTTTTTCAATTTCCATTCGGCTTATTACTTCTACAAGCCAAGCCAAAGTTTCAGATTTCATTACTGTGAAGAAAATTAAAAAGGGAATTTTTTTTTTTCTTCCAAAAATACTGGATTAATTGATCCTTGAACAAATTCAGATGCCTTTATAAACACAGAAATTAATGAAAACATTCTAAGATTTCTTCTATACCACACTATGATATTGGATTTACAACAACAACAACAAAAAATGCTATAAGAGTCAGTTTCTCAGGTACAAATGGTTGAAATTCCCATTCACAGATTAGTTAGTTTCTTTCAAGGTTGGAAGAAAAAATAAAAAAATCTCTGTACCATGTTGGTTTGATGTTGCAACTAAGTTAAGAAACCATGGGACAATTTTGAAGGGCATTTACAATCTGTAATGCATCAATCCATACACGGTCACAAGAGCCATCATAAGAGAATGATCTACATGAGGCTACACCACCAAACTTAACACATCTTCTCCAAGAACTACCCGTGAAGATGACTTCTTTCGTCTTGCCTCAGCAAAAACACCTCCCCTGCAGTCTATTATCTTGAATGCGGATTTACCAGCCAAGGCTTCCAATGTATAGCAACCAGCTTCAGCATTCACATGACCCTTTTTGGTTACTTTAAACTTCGGTTTCTCTTTATTCAAGCTTGAACTATCTCCTTTATAACCCTCCCACCTTCCCAAAAACCATACCCTTCGGAGAATTGTGTACAGAACCTTGCCTCGGAGATCCATGACATAAACTTCATTGCTGCCTTTCTTTTCATAGTTATCTACACGGTAAACGATCTCGCCGTTTTCATTGTAAACGGTGCATCCATTCGCTTGCATCACAAGAGATTTCATCCATATGGTAAATGATTCTCTCTTCGAAGAAACCTTGGGCACAACAGGTGGGAGAGGATGAACCTTGGCCATTAATTTCACTTTTGAGAGAGAAGTTGTCTGCTTTGAGAAGGAAGAGATCAGTCAATGAAGATACTTGCTATGAGAGTAAAGCTTCAATGATGTTTAAATGGAGAATTACACTTTTAAGGCCCAGAGTAGAATAACTTCCAAGTTTTGTATATAAAATTTGGATGAGATGAGTCATAAATTCACCACGTTTATGGTAAGCACATATGGGATATGGCTACAGAAAAATAATTGTAAATAAATGAGTTCAGTTACATAAGTATGATGATCAGATTCTTTTCTATATTTTTTGTGATCTTGTCGAACTAACAAGTCTATATATATATATAAAACAATATCATAAATTAACGCAGGGTATCCTCCATTATTCAGATCATGAAAACAGCAAGTTGCATTATTCTGTAGATTTAATCATTTAGATTGCTTTATCTTATTCATATCCGTTTACTGATTACCTCATTAGCTTTTTTGTAATTTATCTTTATGTATTCAAATACTTTTCTATATTTCTTCTTTCATTTTTGTTTTATTCTTTTCAAAGCCAAACAGCCATGACGAGCTAGTAGTGGTCGGTTCTATGCTTCTGTCGATTGTAACTATTGAAACAGTGATATTTTGCTGGAAATTTGACAGGATGTTCAGTTGGCTTTTGAAATATTTTTGGAGCTAAAGAAGCACTCAGTCTGCCTGCTGTCTATCATGAATAGAGTTGTTATGGTTGTTAGATTTTGGTGATATGTTTAGGTGCTCTCAGCTAAGATTAAGGGTGTATTAGTTGTAAATCTTGTTTTTAAATTTCAAACCTATAATTGTACTGGTTAGTTGGTGTAACAGTAAGCATTTTGGTTGTATAAAACTGTAATGTGAATTGCAATGAAATATAACTTCTCTCAACTCAATTTCCTCTCCTCTTTCCTTAGTATTCACCGGCACTAAACACCTACAATTGGTATCAGAGCTATACTAAAACCTAAAATCTCTCCCTCCCACATTCAATCATCCATCTTAGCTTAAGAACATTTTGTTCTAGTCTTCTTATTCTTCCTGCTTCAATTATCTAAACTGAACCAATGACTGCTTAATCAGCCTTGATGTTACCTCCAGTGTTCAATGGAGAACATTATCATATATGGGCTGTAAAATGAAGGTTTTTCTCAAGGTCAAGGGCTGTGACAGTATGTGGAAGAGAACAGGCAGCCACCGCTATTGGGATCGAATCCCACTCTGAATCAGATTCGAATGCTTGAAGAAGAAGCTGCCAAGGCATCGAGAGCCCTATCCCATATCCATGCTACTGTAACAGACCTTGTATTCACAAGGATTATGGCATATGAAACTCCAAATGAGGCTTGGGATAAGTTGAGAGAGGAATACATGGGAAGCAACACAACAAGAAATACGCAGCTGCTGAATCTAAGAAGAGAGTTTGAGATGTGGTGGAGGCAAGAATCAGAGAAGGTTAAGGATTATGTTGACAGGTTGATGAGTGTTGTCAACAAAATTAGGCTGCTAGGAGTGAAGTTGATAGATAAGAGAGTTATGGAGAAGGTCTTGGTAAGCTTGTCTGAAAGAATTGAGTCCAAAATCTCCTCTCTTAAGGACTCAAGGGATATGGGGTAGATTACTCTTACAGAGTTGGTTCATGCATTGCAAGCATAAAAGCAAATAAGACTTTTGAGGCAAGAAGATGCAAGTGAGGGTGCAATGATGGCGACTCACAAAAGTAAATCAGTTAAGGGAACAATAGGAGATATGTCGGTGATAAAAAAGGGAAAGAAAGAAGCAATGGTCAGTGGGGAAAACCAGGTGGGATGAAAGAATATCCACCTTGCTCTCACTGTAAAAGGAAGGGACATTCTGGGAAAAGATGCTGGTTTAGGCCAGGGATACAATGCAGTGCTTGCAAACAATTTGGCCATATAGAGAGGATTTGCAAGAACAAATGAGAGCAATCCCAATAGCAAGCCCAGGTGACTGATGATCAACAACCAGAGCAAGGGACATAACAACTATTTGTAGCCTCATGTAGTGCAACACTAACAAGTTATGGAGACTGGTTGGTTGATAGTGGATGGACAAACCATATTACAAACCATATGACACCAAACCTGCAGGACTTTTTCAAATTGAATCTAGCACATCAGTCCAGAATCAAGGTTGCAAATGGTGAGTTTGTTGAAGAAAATGGAAAGGGAGACGTTGCTGTCCAGACTTCAACAGGTACAAAACTCATTACCAATGTACTTTATGCACCCGAAATTAATCAAAGTCTTCTTAGTGTAGGACAAATGTTGGAAAATAATTATGTTTTGCATTTTGAGAATCAAACCTGTCAAATTTTGGACAGTAAAGGGTGTGAACTGATGAGAGTTAAAATGGTGGGAAAGAGCTTCCCTATTAAGTGGAAAAAAAAAACTGAAGTTAGAGCTTGTAATGTAAGGGTAGATGAGTTTGAGAAATGGCATAAGAGACTTGGTCACTTTCATTATCAAGGTCTCAAGGAAATTCAAACCAAAAAATTGGTCCAGAATATGCCTGAAATAGAGGAGAGTAAGATTGTATGTCTAGCTTGTCAACTTGGCAAGTTGAGTAGGCAGCATTTCCCTGCAAACCAAGCTTGGAGAGCAGCTGAAAAACTTTAGCTTATTTATACAGACGTGTGTGGTCCTATGGAGACATTGTCATTGAGTGGAAGTAGGTATTTGTATTGTTTATAGATGATTGGTCCAGGATGTGTTGGGTGTACTTTTTGAAGCAAAAATGAGAGGTAGCTGGTGTGTTTAAGCAATTTAAGCAGCTGGTGGAAAACCAAACTGGAAAAACTATCAAAACCTTGAGAAGTGACAATGGTACTGAATACACTTCTCAAGAGTTTGAGCAAGTATGGAAGGAAGTGGGAATTAGGCATCAATATAGCAGCCCCTACACTCCACAGCAAAATGGAGTCAGTGAGAGAAAGAACATATCAGTTATGGAGATGGAAAGGTGTATGGTGGCTGAGAAGAAGTTGCCAAAGAATTTTTAGGCAGAAGCTATCAACACAATAGTGTTCCTGCTCAATAGGCTTCCCATAAAAGTCTTAGTCAGCAAAACCCCATATGAAGCCTGGTATGGAGTTAAACCAGCAGTAGACAGTCTCAAAGTATTTGGGAGCATATGTTACATTTTAGTTCCAACAACAAAAAGATCTAAGCTAGATGAGAAGGCCTTAATTGGCATTTTTATTGGCTATAGTAGCCAACCCAAAGCCTATAGGTTGTATGTTGCAGAAACCAAAATAATTTTGATTTCCAGGGATGTCAAAATAGATGAGGATGGAGTTTGGAATTGGGAAGAAAGTAGAGTTGATGTGGAGACAAAACCAAAATGGACAGAAGCTGCTGGTGATCAGATTCTTGAAGATGATGAGAGTGATGCAGAAGAGGAACTCTCGGTTAGAGGTACCAGACCTTTAGCTGAGGTTTATGAGAGATGCAACATGGCTTCACTTGAACCAACAAGCTACTTTAAAGCAACAAAATCAGAGGTTTAGAGAATTACCATAAAGGAGGAGCTGACAATGATTGAGAATAACCAAACTTGGAACCTGGTAGACAGACCTCAGAATAAAAAAGCAATCCAAGTTAAATGGATTTTCAAGAGGAAACTCAATCCGGATGGCTTAGTACTTAAACACAAAGCTAGGCTAGTTGTCAAAGGTTTTGCTCAATAATATGAAGTTGACTTCTTGGATACCTTTGCACCAGTTGCTAGGCATGATACAATTAGATTATTACTTGCAGTGGCAGCATAGTTTGGATGGAAAATCTTTCAGTTGGACATTAAATCAACCTTCCTCAATGGATGGCTGAATTAGGAAATATATGTTGAACAGCCAGAAGGTTACAAGATCAGAGGAAGAGAATATAAAGTCTATCTCCTAAAGAATGCCTTGTATGGCCTGAAACAGGCACCAAGGGCTTGGTATAACAGGATCAATGATCACTTATTGAGCTTGGATTTTGTGAGAAGTCCAAATGAGCATACATTGTATGTTAGAAAGATTGATAAAGATGTGATGATTATCTCTTTGTATGTTGATGATCTTCTTGTGCCAGGGAGTAAGCCAACTTAGCTGGAGGAGTTCAAGAAATCCATGCTTGATGAGTTTGAGATGACAGATTTACGAGAAATGTCTTACTTTCTCAGGATGCAGGTTTATCAAAGTTCAACTGGAATTTTTGTTAACCAAGAGAAGTATGCAAGTGAAGTTTTAAGGAAATTCAATATGGAGAATTGCAAATTAGTGGACATTCCATTGGTTCCTAATCAAAAGCTGTCAAAAGATGATAATGCAGAAAGTGTTGATGAAGGGCAGTATAGGAGTTTGATTGGCTGCTTACTGTACCTAATAGCAACTGGACCTGATATCATGTTTGCTACAAGTTTGTTGTCTAGGTTTATGAATCAGCCCAAGGAAACACACTTCAAAGTTGCAAAAAGAGTGCTAAGATATGTGAAAGGTAGCACCAACTTTGGAGTATGGTTTAGGAGGTCAGAAAACTTTGAATTGGTGGGATTTTCTGATAGTGATTGGGGTGGTTCTATGGAAGACATGAGGAACACTTTAGGGTATGCCTTCTTCCTGAATTATGGTACAATCTGCTAGCTCTCAAAAAAGTAGGAAACCGTGGCACAATCCACAACAGAAGTATAATGCATTTCGGTTGCAGCTGTTGTGAATCAAGCTGTTTGGCTGAGAAAATTTTTGGAAGATTTGAAACTGAAGCAAAGACATCCTACTGCAATTATGTGTGACAATCAATCGGCTATGGTTATGGCTAAAAATCCAGTTCATCATGGAAGAACTAAACACATAAAGATCAAGTTCTATGCGGTTAGAGAAGCTGAGTAAGAAGGGAAAGTTAAGCTGGTTCATAGCAGAGGTGATGATCAAGTGGCTGATATCTTGACTAAAGGATTTTCCAAAACCAAGTTTGAAGACTTTAGGCTCAAACTTGGTGTTTCCAGCAAAAATATCAAGGAGGAGTGTTGAAACAGTGATATTTTGCTGGAAATTTGACTGGAAATTCAGTTGGCTTTTGAAATATTTTTGGCGCCAAAGAAGCACTCTGTCTGCCATGAATGGAGCTACTGTGGTTGTTAGATTTTGGTGACATGTTTAGGTGCTCTCAGCTAAGATTAAGGGTGTATCAGTTATAAATCTTGTTTTTAAATTTCAAACCTATAATTGTATTGATTAGTTGGAGTAACAGTAAACATTTTGGTTGTATAAAACTGTAATGTGAATTGCAATGAAATATAACTTTTCTCTCAACTCAATTTCCTCTCCTCTTTCCTGAGTATTCACCGGCACTAAACACCTACAGTAACAATTACTTGGTTTCATGTGCCGAAATCTCAGAAAGAAGTGTTTACTTGTAAGGGTTGGGCTAATAATGTTGACCAAAATGTAAAGAAAGAATGAAAGCCTCTTCTGCTTGTCATATTGAGTTATTCCCGACAAGGTGTGGACTTTGATGAGAACGATGCCAACTCGATCAGCTAGATTGCTTGTTCTTGGTTCCTTTCCGTTCTACCATCCAAGATATTTTTCATAATAATTTAAGATGAAGAATATCCCATGTGATCCAAGAGACAGACTATATATTTATTACTTAAGTAGATTAAATATATCGCAATCAGATTCAGATTTTGCTCAAAATTAGATCACCACTCTCATCTATCACCATATATAAACACATAATTTAAAGGGTATTTACTGTGATAGACTTAGCTCACCTTAATTCGGAATCGGAAGCACTATATTGACAAGATTTAATCATGTATCTATTGTAACACCAATGAAAATGAAAAGAATAAAAGATTAGTTTATAATTAACTTTGAAATATAATTAGAATATCATATGTATTTTTCACGTTGGTATACTTGATCGATCACATTTAATACATGTACATATATGTGGAGATGGAGAGAACTTATACGTTAACGATTTATTTAATTTGCATATTTTAGTGTGATGATCAGCACACAAATTAACGCAATGGAAACATGAAGGTAATTAATTAACTTTTTTCTTAATTAAATCAAGAGTATTTCAAGTTAATTTTCCTTCCTTTACATTATATTACTTGAGGGCTTTGATATATATGTTATGAGGAAAGGAGTTTCAATTATTTCTTTGGTTTTCTAGTGAATTTAATTAAACATATCTTACTTCGAAACTCCAACATATATATGCTCTATGCTCTATTGATCGATCGTTGATCAGAATGTCCTTATGTATGTATATAGTGTTTGTCAAAGTAGATTTTTCAATTATTTATGATGTAAAAGTGACGTATTAATTCCCAACTTTATGAAGTTGATGACATTGAATGAAACGGGCAGTAGCAAAAATCGCATAATTAAACTCAGAATATGCACAATATGCACATGGAAAATGTTGAGTTACGAATGTTAAATGTTTATGTAACAATTAACATGTAAAATGGCTTAGTCGCTTCTGCATGCGATTCACAACTCTCAGCTGAGAGATGTCAAAGAAGATAGCACACCGGAACAAAAAGATAAAGCCCTTTTTGGGTTGCCATAGTTGAGTGAAGAACTTTAATATCATATTCCTTTACTGGTTTTCAGGTTGCTAGTTTCCATAGATCAAGAGAAAGTAAGAGATAATGAAAGAAAATTCTGGAGAGTTTGAGAGAACTGAAAGAATGATAAAAAAAATTGGCTTAATTAAAAGAAGAGCATGTTTAAATTAATATGCTCATTTTATGTACAGTAATTGGTTTGTCATTGTACAATGGATTAGGATGAGATCACCAGGATCTTTCTCATGAGAGCAGATTATTATTTTTCATGCTCAACCATTTATCAAAACAATCTGTAGGAGAAATGAAACTAGTATATGCTTGCAATTGCAAGTTCGAAGAAACATCAGGTTTAAGAAGTTGAATAAATTGAATACAGAATATAAGAATACATGTCTCTATATATTTCTTTTCTCTTTGTGTTAATTTCCATAATCTTTCTAATTTATACATAGCAGTATTCCTAGCTATCCTTTCAGGTTTTTCGAAAGGAAAATAAGAAAACACTAAAAACATCCCGCTCTGCAAAATTGTTCTTGAGAAGATTAATTATTTACATTTTTCGATTGACCAATCCATAGACGGTGACGAGAGCTACGATGAAGGAATGATCAACATAGGGTTCCACTCTCAAAGTCAATACGTCTTCTCCTAACAAGATTCCTGAAGACGACTGCTTTTGATTTGCCTGCAGAAGCATTCTATAATATAAATACCCATTTCCGATAAGAAAAAACAAAAAAAAAAAAAAAAACCCAAAAATATATGGATTGTTTTTGTAATGATCAAAACAAATTAAAAACTAACCTCTGCAATAATATTTCCGTCGTTGTTCACTATCTTAAAATCTGCTTTGCCAGCTGACGATCTCACCATCCAATAATTATCATGCCCAGCACTAACTTTACAAGCTAAATCTCCCATAAAAAAGTATTTACAATACTTTTTTACTTTAAACCACGGCTTTTCCTTCTTTACGGTACTGCTGCTGCTCCATTTATAGCCCTCCCAACGTTCAAAAGCCAATAATTTCTGCAAAAATATATATCGATAATTAAGAATATGTCATTCCATAAATATGACATCGCAACACTTGCTCTGTATATAATTGTTCAACTTAATTAGGATAGTACCTTTCTTTTTATAGTGAAGAGAACTTTGCCGCGGAGATCCATGAGATAAACTTCGTTTCTGCATTTTTTGTCATAGTTATCAACGCGATAGACAATCTGGCCATCAGAATCAAAAACCGTGCAACCATTTGAATGGCATAAAAGAGACTTCATCCATATTGTGAATGACTCTCTTTTTAAAGTCAGGTAAGGAGAAACAATGGGTGCTTTAGGGTAAACTTTAGCCATGAATTGAAATTCTGCAAGGAAAAACAAATATGAGCATAGGAATTAATAGTTGATCTGCAAGAGCAAGACAGCTAATTTATATTCCTAGAAATGGGGTGTACGACTTCGATAGATTATGATAACTTTATATACTGCAATGTGTGTCATGGAGTGGAATATATATAATAATTTTAGCTTACGAATTAAATAAAATAAAGATTAAATTCTAAATTTAAAATAATTGGGTTTATTTGCACCTTGGTTAGGGACCACATTGGTATATGGAGAAGCACAAAGAGAGATTTAATTAAGAGAAAGCGTGTGAATCAAAATTCTTTATTATTATTATTGAATTGGGTAATTTCACAGATGAAATTAAAACACGTTTTATGCATGTTTTTATATATTTTTTTGGTCCATGGATGAATAATGAGCAGCCATTAATGTGTTCAGCAGTTTCAGCTTGATTTCGTTATAATAACTTACGGTTTTATCTCTTAGTTCTTGTCCTCTACGTATATATAAACAGTGGAGGTTGTCGAAGTTGATCATGTCATGCCCAGAAGAACATGCATTATATTTTTGCCTGTGTTTATCCATTTCTTTGCAACTTTGCGATGATAACTCCTATTGTATTGGTTTAGAGGATCAGTTTCATGTACCGCTTTATATACTTTAAGCTACGAAATTTAATAATAATACTGGCATAAGCAAATGTGTTTTTTTTCTCTTTTTGTAACAGGGGTTTTTAGACCAGTTATGCGTACCTTAATTCATCTTTAGAGTCTATTGAATGCCTTACAAGTCTAAAAAACTAGGTAAACTATAATATTATTGTAATAGTGGCCTCAAGATTTGAACCTATCAGGAATTCAAGAAATTGAGCAAACTTCTTTGACTGTCAGGTCAACCCCTTAGAGCAAATGTGTATTTTTGTGAGTGCTAGTTTTCTAATTTTCAACCTGCTGAGTGTTTTATCCGAATGGATTTTGGAACTCTTATCTAATGAGAATGGCGATAGTTTTGGCGTTCAAGTAATTGACTGGTTTAACCCTAAAATTTATATATGCCTACTTTTCTTGTGAATACCTAAAGAAATGTTATATATGCCCAATCATTTAACTGGTAAGTTGTATTGACGAATGATGAATCAATATGATCTAGATCAACAAATTAAAATATTATAATTTGTAAAGAAAGTGTTAAAATCGTGACTTAATCATTTAAGCAGCCAATTATATTGGGATGTGAAGATAAACACTGGCATTAGCATCTCATGTTTCCAAATGAGAGGACAGAATTATATAGATATTTGTGTAAACAGTAAAAAATCACTTTAACACAACTTGAGTCAGGTTAGATTTTGGGACGGCGGGGTGGGCGGGGTGGGGAAGAAAGGTAAAATGGGGTGGGGAGGGGTGGGGAAGAAGGGGAAAAGGATTTAAGGTTTCTTTTCTTTTTTACAAGTTTATATATAGGGGATAAAATGATATAATTACCCTTTCAATGTTTTTTAAATTTACCATTTTGTCCTTCTTCAACTGAAGTTAATTGTCGACCTGTAGGAAACTGTCTTTTTGAAACTTTTCCACTGAGAAAGTTTCTTTACGCCAAACATTGGGTGAGAACATATCGTTGACTCAATAAATAAATCATTTTACCCAAAAGAATCAATTGAATATGTTATGCATGAAGCCACTGCTCAAAAAAGATGGGTGATAAAATTGTAATAGCCATTTATTTCATTTGCATTAATCCCACCAAAACTCTGAAGAATTTTATATTTTTATACGTAAGACAGTTATGAGATTGCGTTCTTAAGGGCAACTAAGTATGAGATCAAATAAATTTAACACTGAAGTCATATTTGAACTTCCTGGTTATCCTCAAGGGTACATTTGCTTGGAGATTATCTTTCATATTCCAATAATGTCATCTTATATCACTGACACTACCATATTTGATTGTCAAGTAATAAAAGATTCTCGTAATCCTCTAATATCAATAGTAATCACTATTGGTTATATAAGTAGTACTCTGAATACCACTATTTTCTTAGGTATTCTAAGATTACTTAGTAATCTTAATTTTGTTACAATTTTACCTCTAATTAATAATTTTTTTTGACAATAATGCCATTGTTTTTAAAACAATTTACATGAACCCTGCATTACAATTTTACTCCTAAGAGGGCATTTGGATCATAAAATGTTTTATTATAGGGGTATATTATATTAACGGAAATAAATATCACCTTAAAGATTACTAGGAATGTTTAGAAAATATGTTTGGTAAGGAAGATAAATGGGTGGGTATGTTATATAAATTACTAAATTGCCCTCATTTTTAAATATTAATATTCTAGTATTTATTATTATCATTTTTGAATCATTCTTTTAATCCCCTACATTTGAAATTTTGCTAAAACACCCCAGCCATATAAAACTTTAATTTATAGTAAAATCACCCCTACCCACCCCAAGCCGCTGCCGGCAACCAACCACCACCGTCGGCCGCCACCGACAGTTGAATGAATGGCACATAACTGGCTGTATATGGCTAGTCGTGCGCCGACAAAGCCGAAAATGGCCATGGATCATAAATCCATGATCGAAAAACGACCAGATCTATGGCCATTTTACGGCCAGATCTGTGGCCGTGAAACGGGCATAGAAACATTAGATCTGGCTGTTTTCGTCAGATCCATAGCCAAAAAAGGCCTTACCAGTGCAATACCGACCAAATCTCGTTGGTTGTGCACCATTACGGCAACTAACACTGGTGGCCAGCAATGGTGAATCACGGTCGGTGGTGGTCTTGGGTGGTTAGGGGTATTTTGTTAACTTTTAAACTTTTTTGTGGCTAAGGTGTTTTAGCTAATTTCTCAAATGTAGAGGGGTTGGGTAACTGTTATTTGGTAGACATTTAAGGGCAATTATGTCCGAAATGGTTTCTAATTAAGGGCAAAAAGGGTAGAAAAATCAGATTACCTTGGTAATGTTTTAATAACACCCCTTAGCAAGGTAATAAGATTATCCCATATATTACCAACAGTAAACACTATTTACAATAAAAGATTACCATAACATTTTATTACTTGCATCAAACATAGGAATCTTGTAAAATAAATGAAGATTACCCCTGTTATCTTATTTACCTTTGATCCAAACGACCCCTAAGTAATATATTTTTTGCAATAATGCCCTTGTTTTGAAAACAATTTACATGAACCCTACCATAACACCCCAGCCACCCAAGAGGATTGTCGACCACCACCGCTGACCGACGTCGACAATCATTGGAATGACGCAAGACCGGTCAGATTTGTTGGAGTCCCACATCGACTAGGCACGTCAAGCCTACTGGTTTATAAGAGAGGGTAATCCTCCCATTCAATAAGACCTTATTGGGTGAGGAGTTAGGCCCACCTCAAATTCTATCATAGTATGAGAGCTAGGCTCAGCTGAGCTGAGTGTTTGGCCAGCGGGTGAGGAGTTAGAGCTAACAACTACCTCCATCAACAAACATGACCCAACATATGGGCTTGATCGTGAAGGGGAGCGTTGGAGTCCCACACCGACTAGGCATGCTCAAGCGTTTTGGTTTATAAGAAGGGGTGATTCTCTCATTCAACAAGGCCTTATTGAGTGAGGAGTTAGGCTTTGGCTAGTTGTGTGCCAATTTGGCTGTTTTTTGGCTAGATCAATGGCTAGAAACCCGACCATAATAGATCTAGATGTTTCTAGCCAAATCCATGGCCATCTGGCCAGAGACGGCCAAATAGGTACACGATCAACCAGATCCAGCCGATAGTGCGCCATTCCAGTGAATGCTAGTGTGGTGGCCGACGACCGGCAATCCTCTTGTGGGGTGGGTGGGGGTGTTTTGGCTAATTTTTTAACTTTTATTATGGCTGGGTGTTTTAGCAAAATCTCAACTACAAAGGGTTAAAAGAGTAATTCAAATAATAATACTATTATAATAACGTTAAGAAAGAGGGGAATTTCAGTAATCTATATAACATACCCACCAATTTATTCATTCCAACCAAACATATCAATGTAACATATCCATCAGTTTGTTTCAATCTAACCAAGCACATTTAATACAACATTCCCAGTAATCTTTAAAGTAATCTATCTTTCCATCAATATAACATTCCTTAAACCAAACGCAGCTTAAGTATAAAATTAAGTTGACTGCCTCGCAAATTAATTACTTCATTTGTCTAATATTAGTGATATATTTTCCGTATAATTAAATGTCGAACTTGAAAGTTCAAAGAAATTAACCACCCTGAGGTGGTTGTGTGGGGCCATAAGGACTCTTTGGGTATATTACTCAAGTGGTTTTAAGTCCGATTCCCCTCGGTTGCTAATATGGGTGGTCACTGGAGAGTATATCCAATCGTTAACTTCAGGACCCTTAAGGATTGGTCGAGGATGCACAAACTGGCCCAAATACCACCGGTCAACCAAAAAAAAAAAAAAAAAAAAGTTCAATGAAATTAAAGAAAATAAAGGAGTAAAACATATGTTACCTGGCCTCCACCTCGAAATCATAAACTTGATTTTAGCTTGGAAAAAATCGGCATAGATAATTTAGAAGAGTTGAATGTTAACGCATTTGATAGTTTATTAACATATTAATTATCATTTGATCAATAATTTAAACTTATGCCGTCTCACCTAATATTAAGTGGGGTTCACGTTTTTCGTTAAGAACTATGCTTCTAACACAGTTATTATTGACCCTTTGAAACATTTCAATATTTAATTATATACGCAGCCAGCATATTAAGTAAACCAAGTAATTAAGATGATAATCGTGATTAATTATGTAAGATTAATTCAACAATCAATGGGAAATGTTAATGTCTTGTTAAGATTAATTCAACAATCAATGGGAAATGTTAATGTCTTGTCCATAAACGATTATCATAGTGGTGGTTTTGAAATGTTAAGACCAAGACAAATTACATGTCCATGAATGTGGGTTTACATATGACGGGCTAACAAAGACAAGAACTAGGCTAAACAATTCTCATTCATTATAATAATTGGTCTAGCACTTTCAATTCAATTATAGTTATATAAACTGCTAACAGTCAGTTATCCCTCACAATTGTTTTTGATAGAAAGACTACTGCATATTAAAGAGGAGTGTCACAGGTTCCCAATTCAAACGATTGATTATCTCACATTCTCAAAACCATCGTACTGAAAATTGCTTTTGAATTAGAAGTATACGTAGACTTTAAGAAGACAATATTGTGAAGACTAACAAACTATCTACAACCAAATTGCTATGGTGAGAGGTTAGTGTCAATTTAATTTCCGTCGCTTTCTTCATATAAACATGTATATGAATTTATATGTTATGGTTATATACATGTTGATTGATATGATAGAAAATGTTCAACGTAAGGTACACAAATTCAGGCATTAATTAATCAATCATCTCATGGAAGATCTTGAACTGATACCTTGATGGTTGTTCTTTTGTGGGAATGACGAGATATTAATTGAGTAGTGATTGAAGTCCAACAAAAATTCACAACTTGTAACAAGGAAGGCAAAAAGTGGTTCCACTTGTGAGAAGGAATCCTATTGTTTTAAATTGGAGTGCAAACCTTACTAAGACCAATTACACCATTTGCTATATGTTTGACTGGAATTCAACTTCTTGCAAATTGAGTTGTGTGACGCCATGGAAGACAAATGGAGATGACTCATCTCATCTCTCCTTTTTTCCTCTTTGAAGAGCTCTTCTTGGTTTCTTAGTGCGCCAACCAAACTGCAATAACGAAAGTGGAGAGACTCTTTTATAATATTTTAATTAATTCTCTCTTGTTCAGCTCTCTTGTATCTTTCTACAATGTCATCCTCAATGACCAACCAATAATATTTTTATTCATTTGATTGGCAGACCAAAAGCAAAACCTTAAGAGATTTTGGTGCTCCTAATCAATCATCTTGGCTACTTGATTCTGAAAGATAAAAAGCGATGATAGTATAATGCCAATAGTAGTGTTGATTTCTTGAGAATATGGAATGGTCTTGATGATGAAAGTCAAGCACATCGCAAAGAAAATACAGAACAAAAGTATACTAACTCTAAAATATATAACAAATCAAATGAAAAGCTTGTTCTGGTGAGATTAATTGTACAAGTTGCATGGGGTTTTCTACTCTTGTTTTCCACGAGGCTTAGTTTACTCTTTGAAGAAATCAGATTACTTGGTTATGACAAATAGATTTGTTTAGTCATAAAATTTTCATCCTTGGTCAAAAGGACTAAAGTTAAGACTAATATTCAATATAAGACCACATCAAGAGAACAAATTGGGAGACTGCACTCAGTAATTGACCGAACTTTCCACGCAAAGTTTGACAATCTACCACATCTGCAGTCATTACTGCCATTACCATATTGATCAGATGGCACAAATTTATTAATTACTATATTATTTCAGTCTGATGGGCAACATATATAGTTTAATTTGTTGATATACCAATTATCAAATCATTTCAGCTTGTTGAAACACCGTAAATGAGCATATTGAATGGCAAGAATCTTCTTGAGCTGGATTAAGATGTTGACGGAACTACGCTTCTTTCATCTATATAGTGATCTATAACACACCCAACATGAGTTGGGGGAATTATTAATGAGTAAACAACTTTGTCCCATCCAAATAATGGTTTAATGACATTTTTTCACCCACGGACTTTTAAAATATCACTTAATTATCCAAATTTATATTCCGTTTCCAATACAGACATTGTTGCGACTCCACACAACTACCATTCTCTTTCCCAATCATCAATCACCAAAACCTCTCAAACCTTACTCCTACCGACCTTGTCAATCGCCGGTAATCGAGCGATTAAGGTTTTCTTAGCTGCCTCTCTCAAATCAAATTCCTATCAATTCCAACCATCAAAATCTAACATTCCACCACCAAAAGACTCATCGACCTCTCATCTTCAAAAGCTTCAATAGTCTTGACCAAGTTTATTCTCTCTTTGCCATCAGAATATAAATTTGGATAGTAAAGTGGTATTTTAAAAGTTTATTAGTAGGAAAGTGTCATTAAACCATTATTTGGGTGAGAAAATGTCGTTAACTCATTATTAATTGGTTGCTTTTAGGCAAAATGAGGTGGCTACTCGCGTCATGGATCCATCTCTACATACACATACATATGATGGTGAATACGTAGACAAATAAGAGAAATAACTTGTCTTCCAGATTTGTTTGGCTTCAAAAAAGTTATCTAATCTTAGCTCGCTTGATGTCTTGTCCTAATTCTTTAGATACATAAATGTATCACTAAAATATTTGCGAGCACTCGTAATTGATAATTTGATTTTGAGGAGATTAACAAACCATAAAAGACTATTGACATTTGAAAACAAAATATGTAAACATTATTGGCTGATGTATTAATCAAGACCTAACATTTCCAATAGTATTGAATATATATATATATATATAGAGAGAGAGAGAGAGAGAGAGAGAGAGAGAGAGAGAGGAGTGCTTCGACAGATAAGTACTGCATTTTTTTAAAACGTCCAAAAAATAAAAATAATGCTGCTTAGAGCAAAAGATATTGAATGAGGAAAAATTATTGAAGAAGTGGGATGCATTATTTCCTTCTTCAAGAGAAAAGAATCTATAAATATAAACAAACAAGAAATTAAATAAAAAAGGCCGGCGTTTCAAATTAGTGGCCAGCAACGTTGACTATGACCGCATATACTCAAAGCGCCATGGCCAACAAACCACTACATAAATATCCGTCCTCTCCTTTTAAACAACTCTTAATCAAACCCCCATCACACATATTACCTGCAACTTCTTTTAGCTTAATTTCCTTCTGTCCACATGGCGCAGGTACAATCAGCTCTCTCTGTTCCTTTCATATATATATATATATATATAGCTTATTTTAATCTGTTGCTGTTATGTTTGATGAATAATAGTATCAGATTTGTATAAGATTAATTATAATTCTCTGTGTTTGTTTTCCTCTGTTCCTCAAATAATATTTGCAGAAGGTAGTACTGAAGATCATGACAATGAATGATGAAAAAACAAAGCAGAAAGCCATAGAAGCTGTTGCTGACATCTATGGTAGTAACCCTTACTCATAGACAAATGATAATCGTGTTTTTATTATTCTTAATTCTAGATTATATTAAAATTGGTATTAATTGTGTGTATTTATTATATAACTTCAGGAGTAGATTCAATTGCAGCAGATACAAAGGAGCAGAAGCTGACTATTATAGGAGAAATGGATACAATAGCCATAGCAAAGAAACTGAAGAAAATAGGAAAGATAGACATTGTATCAGTTGGCCCAGCTAAAGAAGAAAAGAAAGACAAAAAAGATGAAAAGAAAGAAGAAAAGAAATGATATTAATTTCTTCTAAATTAGGTTTGAATCTTAGCAAGTCATAATATTATTATTATACATGTTTCTTCGGGTCTGAGTTTACACACATTGATGTTGGGGTTCTTTGAATTGGGTATAAATTAATTGCAGTGTTCCCTTAGGTTTAGGAATTAGGGATATGTACTCTTGTAAGATATGAAGATTTGGGAAATATATTAGAGATCTCTTTTGAATTGAAATTGTTATGTTAATTGGGTTTACCCATTGGATCGGCCCCAGGTATTATTACGCTTAATTATGAATTGGTCAATTAAATGAGAAAGTATAGGGGTAACATAATCATTTACTTCAAAATTATGTCTAGAAAATTAGAAAACCTACGCAGTGAAATGGAACGTGCACTCCAAACCAAGGTTTTAAAACTCGGCCCAGGGTGAAACCCAGCAAAGTGGTTGAGTCTTTGGTTGATCGGTTGAACTGGTTTGATCCATGTCAACATGTCTAAAGGTTTAAAATCCAGCAAAAACACCCCTGACAAATTACCCATAATTTCCTATAGGTTTGAAATCTTACAAAAACACCCTAAATTACACTATCGACATCGACAACCCAATAGGGCCTATTTCCGACTTCAAAAACACACCCAATAACCATGAAAACTCTTCCCTCAACCTCCTGACCAAAACTCATCTCACCCCACCCCTGTTCACCTCACCAATCGTTGACAACAGCCCGCTAGTGCCACTGCACAATTTTTGCAATTTCCAATCATTTCACTAACTGGAAATCACCTCAGTCGCCACTTTTTGACTCACCGGCTCTTCCTTTTGAAAACCCCCAATACCTCAGCCACCAATTGAGTGTCTATTGTCATCCTCCTTTCTAAGGTTTTCCATGAACAGTCAAAAGTAGTAACTCGGCCCGGTGAAGGCCCTAGGTCCCAGTTCAACCTCTTCAATTGGCCGAACTGGGCCGGGTTTTAGAATCTTGCTCCAAATTCTAAAACCTTACCCACCAATAACCTTAAATTAATTTCTTTTGTAGGAGGGCACTCTCACCAATACAATGAGATCAAGGATTAGTGGAATTTATAATTTTTTTCACTATTACTAATCTCATAATGTTCATGTTTTATGACATTAACGAAATCCTAAATTCATTTAATTTACCATTATTGCAATTATTGGATAATTATCCTCACACACACACGGATTAAATTAATTATGAGAATTTATAAGAATAATTATATTACATTTATAATGACTTATCTCAATGCCAAGTTTATATATTAACCTCATATAAATCATTAAATAATGTAATAAGTGATCTAGATCCAACATGATATATTTGTCCAAAATTAGCTATTACACTTCTGTACTAGTATACAAGATAGAATATAAATTAAATGGTATAGAATGGGCAAAAGGGAGATGGTGCCAGAAGATCGATTATGGAGTTTATGCATGTGGGAAACTATGATAGCCGACCTATGTGAAAGCAATCAACATAACAATCGATCGAAATTATGGTCAAGACCCTCCTCTTATCCCACACACACTTACACCCACATATCTTCTAACATCATTTAAAAGGGCTAGTAAAAATTAAACACATCAAGAATATAAATGAAAAATATATATGAGATCTTTTGCTACTCTTACCATTTTCAGAATATCACAACACCCTTGAGGTTGAGGGAAGGCTTAGAAGTATGAAGGAAACATAAAAGAAATGTGTGAGAATAAAATATGAAAAGAGAAATGTATGCAAGGGAGAAATATGAGAGATTTGTGATAAGAGAACAATGTAAGAGCAAGAGAAATATACAAGAGATTTTTTCACAATGCCTCCTTCCTTACGGGAAGATAAGGGCCTTTATTTATAGAGAAATATAATACACCCCATTCAATACACATTAAAGAGACATTTAATGCAAGGCTTGATATATTTGACTTTTTTTTTTTTTTTTTTTTTTTTTTTTTTTTTTTTTTTTTTCCTACAATATGACTTTATACTACACCCGGGAGATATTGCACTTGAGTTGGCAAACTACCATTTAGTCCATATCTATTTTACAGATAAATATAAAGGACATAAATATTTATTTTAAGACACGCAAAACTTTAATCATTTGACAAGTTTGTAACATGCCACGAGTCTTCATCTTGGAAATCTAGATAGCCCATTGCTTGAATCCAATCAGTAGGAATTTATTAAGAAGATGAATCTGGATGAGTATCCAGAGAAATGTCTAGAAACTGAGATGGCTGCCTTGCAGAGGTACTTGGCGTATGCATGTATTGTTGTTGCTTGGATTTATGAAGATAATAATCACGAGACTATTGAAGCTCTTCTTCTTGCACAGTATCTGGCTAAGAGTCTGGGTACCACCATTCTGGATAATCTGAAGTGGCATTTAATGGAGTAGTGATGGAACGTATGCATGTTTGTTTGGCTTGGAGTAATTTCTTAGTATAGGCTAGAAGAAAGAGTTCCCACAGGGCATCATTGTGAAAAGATGGTCATATCTCATCTGGAATTATCTGATTTTTCTCAAAAAAAAAATTTGAATTGATATAGTCTCAATATGATGGTCAAACATATTATGGACGAGATAGTATGGATAAGACTGATGAAATGTGACTTGATGCTATGAAAAATATAGGCCATCAAATCTGATTGAGTGATGTCTATGAAAAAACATGACAGACCATGCCATTTTGGTGGTCATAGGACCTTTGTATTGGGCAAGCTGATGAGCAAACACAGATTTCCACTTTTCTAGGGTTTTGAACCATTTGAGAAGGGTCATGAAAGAGTGTAACTCAGAGGTTGAGGATGATTGATATTGGGAAATCATTTTCAACATATAATGGATCGAAAATCAAATTGCAATGTGGTACTGGTGTAACATATACCAAAAGAATCATAATAATTCTTCTGGAAATATGATATCTGGACTTAAAGGTATACAAAAGATTTTTGAAAATGGTTAATTTGGATGGACACCTAACATATCATACATGGATTGTCCACATTTTTCAATGCATTGAATATGATAAGAAAACATGAGGGTGGTGACATTTTCATCAATGGTATGAGTTCAAACAAGGTCATCGAATTCATGAGGTGTGTCTGGCATATGGTTTGGTAAAAAAGAGGGTGAACAAAAACTGGAGTGGGTTAGTGGTTGATACATAAAACAGGGAAGTGGTTTGGACTTAGGGTTCATGAAACAAACTTATTTAGTTTTAGGCCTGGATAAATAATCTGCAATTGTATTGGTATGACCTTTGATGTGCTGGACGGTGAAAGAATACTTGTTGAACCATTCTGCCCATTGAAGTAATTGTTGATGTAGAACCTTTTTCTTGTTGAATCGGAGCATTTGATCAAAGGACTTCATATCCGTTTCAACAAAGAAGTGATGTCCAACAAGATGGAATTCAAGCCGTTCAATAGCATTTTTTACTGCTAATACTTCCTTGAAAGTAGAATGATAATGTTGTTGATGTGGTTTGAATTGTCCATTCTAGTATCCACACAAATGTTGTACTTTGTCATCATCTTGTTCAAAAAGCACTGCACCCCAATAGTGTCACTAGCATTCGTCTGAAGAATTTGTTTCCCAAAACAGAAAATTTCAATGGCTCTGTATGGAAGGATTTGCGTTTAAGACTCTTGACTGCATTAGTTTGCTTATCAGACCATGAAGGAGGATTCTTCTTAAGCATCTGGGAAAGTGGGGAAGTGAGTTGAAAAATGTTGAGAATGAAACTACGCATGTAATTGGCAATTCCCAAGAATTGTTGTATTTCTTTTTTGGTTGTGAGAACATCTGGGAATTTTTGCAACTCATTAGCAATATGAGGATAGAGCTCATACTTGCCATCAGCAATAACCATACCAAGAAAATCAATATTTGTTTGTCCTAGTTGCATTTTCTTCTTAGAGAGCATAATACCATAAGAGTGTATGATATCAGCAAATTCATGAAGAAGATGTACATGAGATTCCTTATCTTTCGAGAAGAGGAGAATATCATTGATATAAATGAGACATGTATAAAGAAGAGGAGCAAAGATCTTCGTCATGGCTTTCTAAAATAGGGAAGGAGCTACCTTAAGACCAAAATGCATGACTGTCCATTGGTAATGTTGGTTCGGAATGCAGAAAGCAGTCTTATGACGATCATCAGGATAAATTCCAAGTTGCCAAAATCCAGCTTTGAGATCAAATTTGGAAAACATCGTTGCATTATGAAGATTTGCAAAAAGAACTTGTTTGGAAAGCAGAGGAAATTTATCATCACGGAGAAAGAAATTCAAAGGCTGATAATTGATAACAAGTTTGAGTTTTCCTCTGGCTTGTTCAGCACGTTTGTTGACATAAAATGCTTCACATGCCTATTAGGAATTTGTGGGTTCAATCAATCCTTGAGATAAAAGTTGATACATTCTTGTTAGGCTAGGCTAAGATGTTTTGGTGACATGCCAGAATGACTAGCTTTAGTGGGATTGATATCTTTGCTCTTGATGAATAGAAGATGGATAAAGAAATCAGAATTCTTCCATAATGGATAGGAACATTTAGTGAGAAAATCTGCATGAGAATTTGCACAAGAGCGGGAAATAAGCTGGGCTTCGATCTGTTCAATTGGATTGCCTTCAATCAGGAATAAGTTAGGCTGAGTGGTCCAAGATTGAAATAACATCTTGTACTAAATACCATCAGGGAGGATTCTAAGTTTATTGAGTTTGGAATAAACATCAAAACTTAGAACCGTATCTTTGCCAGGTAAATCGAGACCAAGAACTTTGTGAAAAGTAAAACATCCTGGAAAAATTTGGATTTTAATGGGTTTGTTGATCAGATGAGTAGTAAAAGTGTCACTATTAGCAGTGTAGGATACTTTTTGATGAGGTTTCCACTAGGAGGATGAGCGGATCTTAGGGTTGATAATAGTACGAGTAGCACTAGTATCAAAGAATGTTATGACTAAAATTGGATTGGAATATTTAGTAGGGAAGATCTGAACTTTTATTGTAGGTACGTGACATGAGAAGGCTAATGATGGAAGGGATTGTGGAATTTGTTGAATATAGTAGAAATAATGACAATCATCTGAATCAGAGAACTCAATATCAATGGCTACAAACTAAAAAATAGTGTCTGAAATAGGTTCTTCATCTATGGAAAACTAGCTTTCAACATCTCATCAGAAAAATTTATATCAGTGAGTAGAGAAAGTTGTTGCATCATTTTGGCTGGTTGTTTGGGCTTGTTTGGATTATTTTTGGCAAAATGGTCAGGACGGTTGCACAACTAACAACGATTAGATCGCTTACCTCGATGTTTCTTTTTTCAAAGAAACTTGTGGTACTTGAAACGTCGAAATATGTGTCTAGTAGGAGCATTAGGTAGAGAATACTTGATGCGTCTAGAATGAAACTTCTTCTTGGTAGGACAAGAACATGAACAATCTGATCTGTACTTGATCTGCAAGTCTAGTCTCTAACAAACCTTTGTCAGCTGCTTAGAACACTTCAGATAATCATCAAAAAATTATTTTTGAGAACAGAGCTTTTCCAGAGCAAGAATGAGAAAATTGATAAATTTCTCCAAGAGAAGTGGAACCAAGTTGTTTACTTTGAGACTGCATAAGCTTGGTTGCTTCATGACTTAGGGATTCTGGAATAGAAGCTAAAAAGGTTTGCTTCATGTTAGGATCATCCATACCCCTAAGTATATGATATCGTTTTACCATTTCTTTATAATGTCTGTCAAGATCTTTCTTTTTAAGAGACCTGCATCGCATCTTAAAATATTCTTCTCTGACCTGTCCTCATAAAGGTGAGGTAATCCACAAAATTTATTATAGAGGAGATACAGAGTTGGTTAATATCTGGCATTTGGATGAATGAATTTTGTTTATACTCTTGAAGACTAATCCACCAATCACGGAGAATTCCACCGAATGTAGCAGTAAAATGTGTAAGTAAAGTAGAGACTTGGGCATTAGGTTTAAGCAGCTCAACTTGTAACCAGACTTGAAATTCATACATCTGATTTCTCCATTTGTGTGGAGGTAGATCATCAACAGTGAAAGCATGAAGCTTGGCTAAAGCTGTATAAGAGTCACGCTCAGCCATAGTATGACGGGATTGGTGATACATAGGTGGAGAGTCTAGAATGGAATTATCTCCTTCGGGCATCTCATCACCAACTTCAAAGACAACAAGTGGTCTTGAAGATTTGGGTTGATGGGTCATTAATTGGGGATAACCATTGAGATGTTGATCAGAAGTATCAATTTCAGAATCAAAGCTACTGTCAAATGATTCATCAGTAGAAGGCATATCAACTTCTGATTTTGTTTGGAAAGATGATAGAGAATCATGAGAAATACCCGAAGTTGCAAGATATTGTCTTTCTACCATGTCTCTAAAAAAAGAACTCATAAAATTGGAAGAGACAGGATTTTCTAAAGAGACAGGATTTTCAAAAATTTGGTGATTTTCATCGTCCTTATTTACATTGGAGCCTTATCTTAGATGAAAACGATGAGGCTTAGGAGATAGAGGATCTGAATGACTGGAAGAGAAAGAGCCAGGTATATCATCAGATGGTTTTCATACTGACTCATGTGTTTTAGCAGAATATTTTTCTCGCTTCTTTTGTTCGCGTTCCAGCTTAATCTTTTCATCACATTCTTTGTGGAGTCTGGCATATAACTGTTTAGTGTTGCCAAAAGCTTGAACAGCACCAGAAAGCATGTGAGGGGAGACCAAAGGTTGACTAATCTTTGGGAAAGGTGAAAATGAGGGTTGTGGCTATGTTGATGAAGAATCAAAAGGATTTGGCACGAAAGACATTTTAGGAAAAGTCTACGGTTGTCTGAGTTTTTGCTTAAGATATTCCTGTTGAAGTGATGTCATTTGAGTTTTAAGCGACTTCATTTCTGCTTCCTTCTGGAGAAATTGAGTTCAATATCCATAAGAGGTGCTGACAATATGCATCAATTCCTGATGGAGCCGATCAATCCAGTTTTGTAAACAAGAAATCAGCATAGTGTGGTTTTGAGACCAAGAGTCCACCTTATGAGTTACCAGATCCAATTTTTGTTCTATTCTGGTAATGGTTTGATTTTGGGCTAAAGCATTTTCAGTCTGCCAATTGAGAACTGCTTCAGCTTGGGAGAGTTTTGGTGTGGAGCCATCAGGTTGTATGACTTTGGAAGGAACCATTTTTGGTTGTTGAGTCGCAATTGCCTTAAGAGAAGGAAAGTCTGTTTCATAATTGAAATTTTGTCTTGTCTTTTGGGGGTCAAGTGATTGAATCATCATGATGGATTGGACAGGAGGAGTATGAACAAGGGGTGAATGGGTTGTTTTGTTTTCTTTTGCAATCCTCCGAAGAGCCTACTGATAACATGGTAAAGGCTTTTTAAAGTAAGATGATTTAGTAGGTTTGGATAATTTTAAAGCTGATTTGGATTTAGGTTCTGCAGGAATATCCCATGAACGTTTAATGGATCGTAATTCTTTCCAGGCTGGTAGAGAATATTTGACATAATAGTCAAATTTACCGGATGGCTGACCAAGAAAACCAACTTCGAGATCATGGTCTTCAAATCTGGAGTGAAAATCTTTTTGACTGCATTGAGTTGTATGTCTTTTCCATTTGGAATGGTTTCATCTGGAAAGATAATGCTCGTCTATTTCCCAAATAGGATCATCAAGGCAGTCCGAGCATTGACAGTCAAGATCAAATGGAGTATGACTAGTGACTGGATCAAATTGATGATAAACAGGAGCACCAGATTGTTGAAATGAATGAATGGAAAGTCCAGGTTCCCGTACTGCTGTAACTGGTGAGACTGGAGTGAAAAAAAATTGAGTTTGTCGAAAACTCAAAGGTAGAGCATTGGGATTTGCTGGAGACTTGAATCTGATAGTTGTTGTTCCGTCACTATTATAATGCATGGTAGATTCTGTAGAAACCACTGGAGTTTCTTTTTTATTAAGAGACTCATAACTCGTCATCCAAGAGTCTAGTAACAGTTTAATCAAATCATCTCTAGAAATCTGCCTAGGAATATTGATGCAGTGAGGAGTATTCTGAGAGTCAACAGTAAGAAGTAGCGCATCAGTAGTTGTAGAAATAGCGAGATCAAGAGCATGGTCTTGGATCCGCCAAACCATCTAGTAATGCAAAGTAGTTGCAATACTTCCTGGATTTAAATCTGTATCAACTATCTGAAATTGAACTTTAAGAGCTTTGGAGCAATGAACATCATAATTCATAGAGAAACATGTTGAAATTAGGAAACATTATCATAATGACTGTTCCAACATTCAAAGTTGTATTACTGTTCCTATGCAAGCATGCTGATATTGGACAAATCTAGTGTCTAACAGAGCGATTTGGACAGAGACTGGGAGTCTTTTTCTGCCATGGTAAGATAGAACAAGTCTGATAGCATCAAAGTGTACATGAGAGTATCCTTCACGGATCCATTGGGTAATAGATTCTTAAGGGATTTCTAAAGTAACATATTGTTCTTGAGTTGTAACTGGAATTTGACATTTATCAAAAGTACTAGTCTAGACATAGTCTTTGAATGGCTTTCTAGAAGGTCTAATAAGAGTTTTAAAGGTTTTAGACAAAAAAGAAGATGACTTGGAAAAAGCTGTATAAGGATTTACAATGGGAGGGATCGTATCTTGGATTTTTTTATTTTCTGGGATATAAGATATTTCATACAAACTATCTACTTTAGAAGAAAATCTAGATAAGCTAGTATTTATTGGAGCAATGAACGTAGATAAAACTGAAGAGGATTCCATAAGCGTGAGTTCAACCTCTTAGAAGTGTAATACAACCTCAAATGGTAAGAATAGCTCAAGACCCATAATAAATTAAGAACATTAAACATAAAACATAACTAGGACTTAAAGGAGCCAATATCCGAGGGGAGGTAGTCCTTCGCACACACAGAAATTGGAACCAACAAGTAACTTAAAAGAAGCCAATATATGATAAAGTAAAATTATAACATTTAATGCTTATCATTTTAATATTCTTAATATGTATGGCACACATTTGGATGACATAATATATTTTAAACTACTGAATTTGAATTTGAATATCTTATTATACAAATTTTATTTTTCTTATTTATGACTATCTCCTTTAGCCTTAAATATTTTTATTTTTTTAATAATATTCTTAATTCAAATTCAAGAAAAAACTTTCCTTTCTAATACTTAATTCTATTCGAAATTAAATTCAATGTTTGCACTTTATCAAACAATTATTTTCTTGATTTTCATAACGTGGATAAAATTTTTCTTTCCAAATTCATCTTATTATTTCATAAAATAAATTGGTATTTTTCCTAATGAATAAAAAGCTAAACTCCACATTTGTAATTTGATGAATAATAATTATTTGCTATGTAACTATTCACTGTATTTTTGTTTGCAATTAACTTATTGGTTTGAAATAGTTAATATTTTGCATCTCAAGAAAAAGGATTAAATGAAAATAGTTAACTTTAGTATAACCATTAATTAGTAATTAGGATTTTTTTTTTTAATAAAAACAAAAATCTCTAAGTTTTATCTTTGCACTAGAACATATTATCAAGGTGACTGCTTTGGGAAAAGTAAAGCTTCTTTAATTACTCCACTCACTTTATGATGTGTTAATAAGTATAATTAAATAATGAAGATCTTATTGTTTTTATAATAATAATATAAATTTTCTTTGTCATTAAATTTTTTTATGTTAATATAAACGGTAGAAAGGCAATTAGATAAATATTCATTAATCTATCATATTAAAATATTTAATATGATAGATTCTTTATTTATTATGTGGTAAAAAGGATAAAAAATGATAGATTCTTTATTTAATATGATAGATTCTTTATTTATTTTTATTTTTTTTTTGGGGGGGGGGGGTGGGGGGGGGTTGTGGGGTGGGGGAGAGGGGTGATTAAAAAGGATTAAACATAAATTATTATTATGTGGTAACAATTTTCCAAAAAAAGTATTAAATAATTAGTAATACTAGACTTACAAACATCTCTCACTAAAACCTCTTACTAACCTCATGTGAAGCTAATAATTGATTTGGTTAGACGAAACCCATTATTGGATAAGCGAGTAAATGCAGTTGATTAATTGTAAATGTATGTTAGTTTGTAAAAGAAAGTTGATGAGAATTTTTGGTGTGAAGTAAATTACTCATAAATAGAAGTTGAATGCATGGCATTTTCAACCTTGACAAGAACGAGTAAATGATCGATCTCTCTAAAGTGAGAGAGAGTTTCAACTGAGAACAAAACCTTTTAAGTGAAGTTCTATTTTTTCCGGAGGCATCAGGGCTTCAACAAAGAGCACAAATTGAAATTGCTAGACTGAATAAGAGTGTTCTTAAATTATAACAATGCAGCAATTTTCCAGTATGTCTGTACAGGCTAGAAATTGAAGAAGGGTCTTGCAACAACCACAATATTACTTCAGTTTATGATTTCCCTTACTCATCTTGTTGTTTATATTTTTCCTTCTGGAGTGGGCATGTAAGTATATATCAATTTTTTTTTTTTTTTAATAATTGTTTATTTTTCTCAATGCTTTTGTATTACAATTTCATTTTTTGTTGGCACCTTGGTGAATGTAAATATATTTATTCAATTGGGTGCTTTTTTTGTCTTCAATGTTGCAGTTCGAGTTATCTCTTGATAATTCAATAAATAAACGTGATATCTCCCAAAACCCCCTCGAGAAATCATCTCCTCTAAATTGCAGCATCAAAAAACCAAACACAAACTTGTCCACAAATTACCATAAAAATTTTCAAACACAAGACCATGGCTTCCCATCGTTGCAGCCTACATGCCCAGAATATTTTCGCTGGATCCACGAAGATTAAGGCCATGGAAAAGTTCAGGAATCAGCCGGGAGATGGTGGAAAGAGCTAATCCAACGGCTCATTTTCGCCTTATAATCGCGGACGGCAAGGTATATATTGAGAAGTCCGAAAAACTTTTCAAACAAGAGATGTGTACACTATATGGGGCATCTTGCAACTTCTTCGGAGGTATCCTGGAAGGTTACCAGACTTAGAGTTGATGTTTAACTGTGATGATTCGCGGGTCATCCAATCAAGCGACTACCGGCACCAAATCATCAACTCCACCGCCATTGTTTGCGTACTGTGGCAGTGAATCGACCATGGACATTGCGTTCCTGATTGGTCGTTCTGGGGATGGTAATTCATGCAACTCTTCTTTTCTTATTATATAAATTATGTATGAGTGTGTCTAAATGAGTTTTTTTTTTTTTTTGAAATTTTAGGGTTTTAAATGGTTGGTGTAGGAGGAGATAAATATAAAACCATGGGATAGTTGTCAAGGGAAATTAAAGAAGTTAACAATAGGACAAAATGGATTGATAGGGAACCATGCTTACTGGAAAGGAACCGCTTTCGTTGGCACCATATCTAGAATTGAGCTTCTCGCATGCAATGTCTCCGATCAACTGAACCGGAATGCGCGAATTTATAACCAGGTAATCTTCTAGTATTTCTTATTAGTTTTGTTTTAAAATGGCCTCTTGTGCTGTAAACAATCGTTCTTGACCAAGTAGTGATTAAATTTTTTTGGTATTTACTTATATTATGTGAGATTGAGGACAGGAGTTTCGTCAAGGCTTTAAGCAATCAGACCTAGCAAGCCAATGCACACACAGGTAAATCTGTTTTCAGAATGATTTCTAATTGATTTGAATATTTTATTTGTGGGACGTGGGATTTTCTTTCATATATTTTACCTACCTTACATAGGTACAAAATCTACATAGAAGGAAATGCATGGTCCGTTAGTGAGAAATACATTCTAGCTTGTGACTCTAAGACACTGTTTGTAAATTCCAAATACATGATTTCTTCACGAGATACTACAAATAGAAACATACTGGCCAATAAGGGAAGACAACAAGTGCAAACATCAAGTCTGCTGATGATTGTGGGTAATTTTATAAACAAAGTTAACTTAATTACCTTCTAATGCCAATTTGTTAAATTATATGTTTGTAATGCTATATGGATTCGGCAGGCACAAGAAATGGAAAAGCAGCTAGCAACTTTATTCAAGAAGAACTGAAAATGGATTATATATGATGATTACATGTTTCATTGCTAAATGAGTAAGCAAAGCTTTTGAAGTTCAAACCGTTGGTACCTAGCAGAGCTGTGAAGGTATGCTCACAGACTATGGCTTGTCGGCAAATGGTTGCAGAAAAAGTTCATGATGGAAACGTTGGTCAAGGGTCCTTCCAATACAAATCCATGCACCATGCCTTCTTATGACACCAAAGTCTTGATTCTTTCAGTAAGAGAGAAAGTTGATGCAATGAGGCAAGTGCAGAATTGGGAAGATAAATACTGGGAAAGTTTCAGTATTAAGCATTAAACAATAGCTATGAGAAACGTATGTAAAATCTACACTGTTATTATTAGCCTATTATAGTGAGAGAAATATAAAATTTCATCCCAAAATCAATGGTCACACACCTAATGTTAACATACATATATAATATATTGCCTGAGTGGTATTGCAGGCGAAGGGTACTCTATTATATTACATCTTGACCAATGTGAATTTACTGAAAACCCAAAAACATAATAATATATGCTTAGAGTTTATCTTAAAGTTTACAAGAATTATATCTGAAAAACATATAATGTACTTCTATCCTTTCTTCTCCTCTTTTTCTCCTTTCTTTTCCTCTTTCTTTTCTCTTTAGCGGGGCCAACTGATATAATTTCAACTTTTCCTATTTTCTTGAGTCTTTGGCTATAGCAACTGCGTCCATATCTCCATAACAGTCAGCTTATGCCCTTTAAATCAGCTGCAATTGAATCTACCCCTGTTATACATGTTATGATCAGAGAAACCAGTAACAGTATTAATAAGTCAAAAAAACAATAAAAAACACATCCTTTTTTCAGTGGTATCAGTACTGATAAATTGGTCCGTATAATTCAAAGTCACTTCTTGCCTAAACAAAAATTAATGAAGCAGGTAGTAAGGAAGCCATATTTTGTGTTAACTACCATAAATATCAGCAACAGCTCTATTGCCTTCTGCTTTGTCTTCGTATCATTCATTGTCATTATCTTCAACACCACCTTCTGCAAAAACATTGATACAAATTTAAGTAGGAAAACAAAAAGAGTCTATTTATGTATCATATATAACAACAAAAGTATTCGTAAAAAATTTACATTAGGAATAGAGAGACATGGGTTTGTTACCTGTGCCATTGATCGATGAAATTGGAATTCAATGACTAGATAGGAGTTAATGAAAGTAGGGGTGGTTGAGAACTAGAGGAAGCTAATTATACATAATAGAGGAAGTACTGAAAGTCAACGTTGTAATTTAGTCACTACTTTCAAAGGCCTCGCTCATGCCTGTTTATAGATGAAATTGTGACGTTGACGACGTGTTATATATATATATATATATATATATATTATATATGTATGGTGTGTGTGTGTTTTGTGTGTGTGTGTGTGTGATTTCATGAGATATATAAATGATAAACTTCAAGTTTTTCAATGCAATTCTAATTAGAGTAAACGACTTTTTCCCACCCAAGGTTTGCCTTAACGACACTTTCCCATCCAAAAAATTTCAAATTACCATTTTTCCACCCAAAGTTTATATTCTGTTAATACCAAAAATACACTTAATTTTTTCAGCTGATATTCGGCAATTTGTCAGAAATTAAGATAAAAGGGGTTTTGTAAAGTGGAGGCCAATGGATCAAATGGTGGTAACGATTGAATATTCGTTATCGGAATCAACTGAAAATCAACTAAGAACATGAAATTCATTTGAGTCTGGGATCGGTCCCAGGCCCATGAGCAATTTCAAGACTTGGATCAGTCCCTAAGACTGGGCCTGCAAAAAATTCATTTTCCCCCCTATCTTTTTTTATATTTTAAGGGTGAAACGAAATTTTGTAGGGAGGTTTATGTAATTTTTAGGGTAGATTAGTAATTTTCGGGGGCAACAGCCAACGGTTATTAAATGCAAATTTTTTAAATTTTTTAAAATTTTATTTTAACCTCTATAATTTCTATCTATTTCAAAATTTATAGGAGGTTTTAGTAATTATCTAGAGGGCTAAAAAAATAAACCAAAAGGGTTTTGGCCCGGGCCTTAGAGGAGGGCCCAGTGGAGGGACCAAGCCCTCCTCCTTAGGCCTGGTTCAATTTTGAGACCAGACCTGCTAGGATCGGTCCTAGGACCATGTTTTTGGGCAAGTTTTTGGACCCGATCCCAAATGCCCAGTTCTAACTCTAGCTTTGCAGTGGCTAGCAATCGGCGAGAAATCAGGTGCCTGAGTGAGATGAATTTTGTAGAGAGAAGACTAGAGGTTCAAATGGTGGTGATAGAGAGAATTTTTGCCGCCGGAATCAGCTTTAGATAGTAACAAAATATAAACTGTGGGTGGAAAAGTAGTATTTTATAACTTTTTGGGTAGGAAAGTGTCATTAAGGCAAACCTTGGGTGGGAAAAAGTTGTTTTCTCTTGTAATTAAATGCCATTTCATTTGGTCCAAAAGCTATCTAATTATAATTTAATAATTTTAACCTTTTAACACTTGAAAAGGAATTTGGGAAGTTTTTCATGTAGCCTTTTATACAGTCCAACCGACGACTATTGGGTTTTTTTTTTGGATAATTATTTATATACCCTCTCAAACAATAAACTTGATGCTATAATAATTGTTTATAATAAATATGATGCAATTAGCACTCTAGCAATAAAGAATTAGTCGTGTCTTTTTCTGACTTCGTTGAGTTATATTTATATACGAACCCAATAATTTATGAACTTTTAACCTAATATATTCTGATGGCATGTTCACACCAAATCAAGAGCTTATATGGAGGAAAAAAAATTAATAATTTATATTGAGCCAAATATTCCAGTCTAGTATTATAAAGATCATGTGTTAGTATAAAATTACACGTTACAAGAGACCATCAATCAACAATTAGACAATAAAATACTATCATGTATGTATTAGTTGTTATGTAGACAGTGTTGCAGCCCTCATTATTATTTTATTAATTGTTACTAAACTTGTCCAAATTTTGTTCTTGTTATATGGGGATATATTTTTGCCTTTAATGAAGCTAGAAAAATCAACGAAGCTTATACAAGAAGACACAACACATGGAAGCAGCTGTATGGTCCCAATGCTTACCTTCAATGAAATGGCATGTTTTGGCATTCATGGAACTCAAAGCCGCCTCAGGAAATGCCAAACACGGTAGAGAGTTTTATGGAGAGATCTCAGACAACTGTAGGAGCCTCTTCGAACTTGTCACCACCCAGATTTACAATTTTCATTTGAGAAGAACTTAAAATGGATTTACATGTTTCATTTGTTAAATAAGTATGTTAAGCTTATGAAGTTCACTCCGATGGTATCTAATGGAGCCATGGAAAATATGTTCAGAGACTATGGCTTGCATCGCCAATGGGTTAGAGACTTGGGCTTCTTATGGAAGAAAATTTAAATGCAATAATAAAAGTGGAGAATTGGGAGAATATATGGTGGGATGGTTTCAATAAACAGAAGTAATTTGAGATGTATGTTAATGTAACACTTTGACAATCTTATTGTATCTTGGTTTATTAATAAAAGATGTTTGAAATTTTAACGTAAAATCCATCAAACCAGGATCTAGATTTTGGTTCATACATCAAGATGATTTTTGGGCTTGCAGAGGAGAAACAATCATTGGGTTAAACCTAGCAAAACGGGCCGGCCAGGTGGGCACGAGCCGACCGAATGGTTACCGTGCGGTCTCAACGGGTACAAGCCTAAAATGGGTCAGTTTTAAAAGGGCCCAAAATATTGGATCCATACTCTATTCGTACTGTTCGCTTTAATTTTCAATTTTTATAGTTACACTCCTAAAATTTCTGTAGTTTTCATTTTTTACAGTTACAACTTACAACCACCCCACAATCAACTTATATGATAGTACTAATAATAATTAATATATAATAATTAAGTAATTAAAACTTATATATATATATATATATATATATATCTATATATGTCGGCTTGAACATAACATGAAACAAAAAAATGAGGTAACCAACTTACATATTTATGTTGAAATATGAAAGAGAATAATAACACACTATTTATGTTCTGTATATATCCATAATGTCTATTTGATAATATTTAGATGTCAAAGTATATGAAGTGTTTTATTGTTTTTGTTTTTGAAAAAAGGTGAGTCATGTGTCACCCCATTTGAAAACGATAATATGGAGACATTGTTAGTGGCAACAAATTAATATTCTTACTTTAGACCATGGGAGATTAAGTACCAGGTTCTTATTCTAATCACTAAATTAAAATTCGGATTCAATTGCCAAAAGCATAGAGTATCATTCCCAATTTTAAAAATCGGCAATTCTGCATTAAAAAATCAAAATTCTAATGTCATGCAATACCACCAGTGCAATTTATCAAACCTTAATATGCATAACACAACACTTCAATTCTAAATTGATATATAAATCCATCCATACAATATAATCCTGTTAAGAGCAATAAATCCATAATCCACAATTCGAAACTCCAGCTACCCAAAAACCCAGAATAGTAATTAAGTATAAAGAAACTTACAATTGGTTGTGTTATGTGTGTTATATTAATGAAAAAGCAAATCAAAGAACTTCTAATATTGAGATTAAAGAAACTTATGAATGGAAGAATGGAATTCGATTTATTTTTAGGAATGGAAGAATGGAATGACCGAAATAAATGAGAAGAGGATTAGGGATTAGGGATTTACCATTTACGAAATTACGGTTTAGGCTTTTACCTTTTATATTTTTTTTTTTGTCATGGGTAACCTGCGGACCCGCAAATAACCCGACTCACCTGCAAAAAAGGACCGGGCCAAGTACGGGTAAAATAAAAATGGGTCCAAAATGGTGGATCTGTACCTTATATTATTTTGACGGGTACTGATTCACTTGTGGGTATGGACCTGTTCTACTGGGTCTACATGGGTTGGACTTAACCTTTAGCCGCCTAGGACTCTAAACCCCCCTAAGTATATTTTTACCCTTTGAGGGCATTTAGATCATATAATGTTTTATTATAAGGGGATATTATATTAACAGAAAGAAATATCACCTTGAAGATTACTGAGAATGTTTAGAAAGTGTGTGAGAAAGGGGATATTATATGTGAAATGACCACATATCTAGCTGTAAAACGGCCAGATATTGCCGTTTCGACCATGGATCTATGATTTGTGGTCAAAAAATGCCTCGCCGATGCATGGCTGGCCATATACTGCCAGTCTTACACTATTATGACGACTTTCGGCAGCCTCCGACGGTAGTCAACAACAACTAGGGTGGTGGCCAGTTCTAGGTACAATGTCAATGTCATCTAAAAAATTTAAAAAGTGAGGACAAAAGGGCACGAGTGAATTGCGTGTTTTATAAATCTTAACAAATATAAGGATAATTTAGACCAAATGGTCAACTGTTTAGGGGCAAAATGGGACATCCAATCCCCCCCGCCCCCCGCACGTGTCAAGGTAATAATATTATTTCCGACAACTTACTCCCCTAAATGCCACTGTTTATCATAAAAGATTCTAAGAATAATTTTTTACAAATCAATCAAACATTGTCATCTGTCTAGTTTAAAAAATATTACCCGAGTGTTATCTAATATTTCCCCATCCAAACGGGCCCTCTCTGGTATAAGAAATAACTGTGAACCCCTTGTCGTTATTTGATCCTTAATAGTTTTCCGTCATTCAAATGAATAAAGGGTAGAAAAGTAATTCAAATGACTATATAAATTAATTTTCTTTCTGTCTCTCTCCTTCCTGACTGAACAGTCATTCACGTGATCACGTCGCACTGCCCTTCATTATTCAATTGAAATTTCCAGCATACGTAAACTATATTCAAATCAACAATACTTGTCCGTTAAAGGGTAGAAAAGTAATTCAAATGACTATATAAATTAATTTTCTTTCTCTCTCTCTCCTCCCTGACTCAACAGTCATATTCATGTCGCACTCCTCGTCATTATTCAGTTGAAAATTCAATGTTCATTTTTCCAGCATACATGAATTCTAGATCAATACAATCAAAACCAGCACCAAGACACCACCAATCTATTAAGTATCACACCATAGCAGACAACCCAAGGATTAAAACAAAACCCCCTGCCTGCCTTCAACTCCCATACACCTCTCTTCTTATTCAGAAAAAGCTCTGTAACAGTGTAAATGACCAGTAAAATCCAATTTCATAAAGCTCTGCACCTTAATGAGCAAAACCCATCGAAATGAAAACAAAAGTAAATACCTGTCATCTCTATCCCTCTCCTCACGGGGTCTTTTCCTAATCCCTACAACTCAACCACAAAACTCTAAGAAGGGAGCTTAGAGGATGAGTTTGGCATTCTTAGAAATTGAAATGGGGTAGATGGGAATCTTTAGATTTCTCAGTAACGTTTCAGAAACGGCAAGGGTTATATTAGGAAACCTTGGGAGGTTTAGAATATTTATTAGCACCTTGCATCATCCAAAGACCAAAGCTCAGCCTTGACCTTGAATTTTATAGTAAAACTTTAGATAACCCATATGCGCGTTGGGACCACCGCCACCGGAAAGATGGGGACGGCTCCTCACCTAATTTACCATATAATAATTAGCCACGTGTCCATGTCACCATTCACCAATCACGTGACACCTCTCCTTGGGAACAATAAAACAATAAGACCAAGAAATTGTTAAAATATTGACCAATCACATGATAATTTTCCATGGGAACTTTGAAATAATAAGACAAATATTATTATTGTATGTAGAAGTTGCATATACAGTATGTTGACCGAAAAGAATGAGTACGCGATTAAATTTTGTTAAACTCGGAGAGAATTTCAACTCAGAAGAAACCTTCTAACTGAATTTCTAATTTATCCGGAGTGTTCTTAAAGTATATATAACTATGGATCGATTTTCCTGTAAGTCTGTTCAGTCTAGAAATTGGAAGAATGGTCTTGCAGCAGCGTTGCTTATGATAGCCATTGTTTCTCTTGTTGTTTATATCTCTTCCTTCTGGACTGGCGCTACTGTAAGTATATGTCGAATTTTTTTTATAGTTGTGTATTTTTCTAAACGCTTTTGTATTACCATTTTTCATTTTTTTTGGCACTTGGTAAAGGTAAATACATTTACTTAATTGGTTGCTTCTTTGTTTTTTTCATCAATTTTTGCAGTTTGAGTTATCTGCTATTATTTCCCAACACCCACCTCAAGAAATCATAATCCCTCTGAATTGCAGCAGCAAAGACCAAACACAAACTTGTCCATCAAATTACCCAAAAAATTTCCAAACAAAAAACCGCGGCATCCCATCGTCGCAGCCGACATGCCCAGAATATTTTCGCTGGATCCACGAAGATTTAAGACCATGGAAAAGTACAGGAATCAGCCGGGAGATGATGGAAAGAGCTCATCCAACGGCTCATTTTCGTCTTATAATTGTGGACGGCAAGGCATATATCCAGCAGTTCCGAAAATCTTATCAAACAAGAGATGTGTACACTATATGGGGTATCGTGCAACTTCTTAGGAGGTATCCCGGAAAATTACCGGACTTAGAGTTGATGTTTGACTGTGATGATTCGCCGGCCATCCGGTCGAGCGACCACCGTGGACCAAAATCAAGAACCCCACCGCCATTATTTGCGTACTGTGGCAGTGAGTCAACCATGGATATTGCGTTCCCTGATTGGTCGTTTTGGGGATGGTATAATTACAACTCTTCTCCTTATTACTATATAATAAATTATTGGTGAGTTAGATAAAGTTTATCTTTTATGGTTGGTACAGGGAGGAGATAAATATAAAACCATGGGATAGTTTGTTAAGGGAAATTAAAGCAGGCAACAATCAGACAAAATGGATAGACAGGGTACCGTATGCTTACTGGAAAGGAAACGCTTTCTCAGGCAGTAAATCTAGAATAGACCTTCTCACATGCAATGTCTCCGGTCAAATGGATTGGAATGCTCGAATTTATAACCTGGTAATTTTCTTGTATTTCTGGTCTGTTGTGTTGTAAACAATAGTGATTAATTTTATTTGGTATTTACTTATATAATTTTGTAGGATTGGAGCCATGAGTCTAGTCAAGGGTTTAAGCATTCAGACCTAGCAAGCCAATGCACACACAGGTAAAAATTGTTTCCAGAATGACTTCTCCCATAATTTGATTTGCAGTATATATTGTCTTTCTTTCTTTCATTTATTTATTTATTGATTTTTACCTACTTACATAGGTACAAAATCTACATAGAAGGAAATGCATGGTCCGTTAGTGAGAAATACATTCTAGCTTGTGACTCTATGACACTCTTTGTAAATTCCAAATACCATGATTTCTTCACGAGATGTCTACAACCTATGAAACACTACTGGCCAATCAGGGAAGACAACAAGTGCAAATCCATCAAGTTTGCTGTAGATTGGGGTAATTTTAATAGACAAAAGGTACGTACCTAACTTAATTACTTTCTCTGATAACAATTTAGTTCATGTTTGTAATGCCATATGATTTGGCAGGCACAAGAAATTGGGAAAGCGGCCAGCAAGTTTATCCAAGAAGAACTGAAAATGGACTACATATATGATTACATGTTTCATTTGCTAAATGAGTATGCAAAGCTATTGAAGTTCAAACCGAAGGTACCTGATGGAGCTGTGGAGGTATGCTCAGAGACTATGGCTTGTCGGGCAAATGGGTTGCAGGAGAAGTTCATGATGGAAACATTGGTCAAGGGTCCTTCCATTACAAATCCATGCACCATGCCTCCTTATGACACCAAAGTTCTTGCTTCTTTCGATCGGGGTAAGTTTGATGGAATGAACCAAGTGCATAACTTGGAGGATAAATACTGGGAAAGTCTCAATATATTGCGCCATAACTAGATGTATCTAACATTTTAGACTCTTAGTTTGGTTCGTCTTTTTGTGAAAAATATATATAAACTTTCGTCAAAAGTACATCAACTAATAATAGTGAAGAATTAGTTCACACATCAACTCTGTTGTACAGCTTCAACTTGGTATCATTTGCCTCTAAAACGATTTATGAAAATAAGATGTGTTGAAGTCGAGTGGTTTGATAAAGATTCTTGGATATTACTTAAGAGTTTCTAAGTTCGAGTCTCTATTGAATTGTTAATAAGGATAGTCATTAGAGTTTTTATCCGACCAGTAATTTCAGTATTAAAACCGAGTGATAAATTGTAAAAACCAACACCAACACATATATATGTTATAATATATGGATATTATTCAATTGAAGGGTTGGTGACACACCTAATCTTGACATTAGACATGTATTTAAACATTTTGACCTGACTTGGTGTAGACTCTGGAGCAAAGTGTCTTGTAGTAATATCACTTCATATCATTTTCTTCTTTAGGGGACCCAACTGATATCATTTCATTACATTTGGTCCAAGAACAACCAAATAATTAAAACCTTTAACACTAATGAACAAATTCAAAATGATAATGATGATTAGATGGTTGGGAAAGGAGTTGGAGTGCATCTTGATAGATCATGGGCTCAATTTAAGCACATAGATGCGTGTTCGTGATCAATCACGTCTAACAATATACTTTTCCTTAATATAACAAATCACTATATTCAAAAAGTCAATAATGAAGCATTTCAAACATGGTTCATGAATCATGTAAGTAATATATATATATATTAATTACTAACAAATTGATTTTTATTAAAGATTTAATATTTCACATAAAGATTATCGGGATATTTTCTTGGCCGCTGGCAGTAGGCTCAGTGGGTCTGCGTTCTGACTTAGTTTGCTTGTAGCTGGATTGTCTGTTTCGGTAATTGCAAGGTTTCTGACACCAGGAATGTGGTGTTCCTCTTCGTGGTTTGTTTGGTAGCTGCAGGCTGCAGCTGTGGAGGTCAGTGCATAGGTGTTGTTTTGTTCACTTTACATTTACTTTCACCTGGGTTTATATAGGCACTTTTGAGGTGATTGGTGGACCACTTAGACTCTTTCTTTAGTTCTTGCTTCTTGGTGCCGTGGATGGTTGTATTTTTTATTCTTTATAATATTCCCATTTACCCATAAAAAATGGGGTAAGTTTGTTTTTTTATTTTAGATAAGTTTTTGAAAATAATATTAGGTAGTTAAATAGAATCACTATTACGAGATAAAATTTAAAAATTAATAAAAAAATCTTCTAAATTTGCTAATTTAACTAAATAACCTAATATATAAAAAATTTATAAAATAACAAAAATACTCTCACCTACCACAATGTTAGATTCTGGCCACTACCATCAGAATCTAGTTGAAATCTACCATTACGATGTAAACCAGTCAAATCTGACCAGTGGTGTGTCGATCGGGTCTTTTCTGACCAAATCTACTATGGATTTGGCTGGAAAATGTCAAATCAATGGCCAGATCTGGCCGTCGACAGTCACAAAAGGCCAAATCCAGCCGTCAGAGACCGCCAAGATATGACCGTCAATGATAGCTATTTCTTTGGCCAACACTGATGGCTAAATTGGTGAATAAACAACCAATTTTGATCGTTTTTAGACCGTTGTGACAGATTCTGACCACCCCCGATCGCGGTTGTCAGAATCTGGTAATTATGGGTGATGGGATTATTTTTATTAATTTAAAAAAAAATCTGAAATATTTAATTAAGTCAATAAACTTAAAAGATCTAAAAATAATTAAAAAAGTATAATAGTTTTTCTCATATAATAAAACAAACGACCTAATGTTTGTAAGTATTGGGTTGAGCCAGGTCCAATTTAAACAAACTCAATTTGTTTCAGGTTGGGTCGGGTTTGACAAACTTGGCCTGAACTCGAAAGTATTCAGTTGTCAGTAGACTCAGTACCCACCCCTATAGAAAAGAATATATATACTAAAATTTAATTATTAAATAAGTAAATAAATGTGTATATTAAATAATTATGTATATCAAATGAAAAATATATTACATATTAAAAAATATTTATATTTATATTATGAATTAAAATTAATTTTTTATAGCATATTTTTAATTTCAATAATATTTGTCTTAAAATGTTCATCATATATATTTACCATTGAATTTCGTCAAGAACAATAGACCATATATTGACGGTTGAATTCATTATATTGGACTAAAATAATACTTTATAACACAGGTCCAATAACATATATTCATGGTTAAAATAAATTTATATCAAGAATAGTATATGTATAACATAGAAAAAAAAAAAAAAAAGTGTTCCAACTAGTTAGAGACTAAAGTTAAAAAAAAGAGTTAACAACATTTTCCCACCAAAATAATAATTTAATAATACATTTTCACACATAAACTTTTATAATACCACTTTACTACCCAAATTTATATTTAGGAGTGAATACAGAGTAAACTCGGTTCAAACTGTTAAGGCTTTTGAAGAAGGGAGGTCGATGAATCTTTTGGTAATTGAAGGTTGGGTTTTGGTGTTTGAGATTGATTGGAATTTGATTTGGGAGGGGCGGTTCTGTAAATTTTAATCGCTTGATTGCCGGTGATTGGAGGGGTCGGCGGGAGTAGGGTTTGAGGGGTTTTGGTGAGTGATGATCGGAAAAGAGAATGGTGGTGGTATGAAGTCACAACGATGCCGAAATAAGAAATTGAATATAAATTTAGATAGTAAAATAATATTTTTAAAGTATGTGGGTAAGAAAGTGTCATTAAACCATTATTTGGATGGGAAAAAGTCGTTTACTCTAAAATAAATTAGTTAAATCCCACACTTTTATCCCAACCTCCAACACGTCACATAAGCAAAGCTATATGACCCACATTGAACTTATAATAAGATCATGTGAAAAGATTTACTAAACTTAATTTTATAATAATTCATTTTATAAAAAATATTATCACGCAATTAGCACTCTAGCAATTAATGTCTCTTTAGTCTTTTTCTGACTTTGTTGAGTTATATTTATATACTGAATAATTTTGTAACTTAAATATATTTTGATCATGGAAGGCACGTTCACACCAAACCAAGAGCTTATATGGGGAACAAAATTAATTATCTATATTGAGTCAAATATTCCACTCAGCTATAACTAAGGATCATGTCTTCAAAATTTTACATTAATTACCTATGTGTTGGGGAAATTCTTTGAGCCGTCCGATTAGAAGTATGGGTGGAGAGAGGCGCACCTCCTTGTAGATTACGGAGTTGGTAATTTCCCGTTCGTGGCTTCACTACTGTTCCTACAATGAGGACCTCTTTTCAGCCTGCAGGCCTTTGTATAGATTGACCTTAGGCCTTGTTTTGCTTAGGCCTTTGATAGAGCTTTTGTAAAGGATTGTATATCCTTTTGTCTTCGATTGTTTTGCTTTTTGTTCCTCTTGGGCCTGTCCAAGGGGAGCTCCCTCTCTTACTCTGTATTTTTTTAATTCTTCTTATATAATTACTGGGTTTACCAAAAAAAAAAAAAAAAATACAGTATTGAACCCTTATTATTATATTATATATTCTGTCCTTCTTTTATACATGAAAAAAGAAGAATTATTATTTTCTAATTAAATAATTGTGTGAACAATAAACTTCATCCCAATTTTGTTTTGTTACATGGGGATATATTTTGCCTATAAATATTTTGAAGCTAGCTAGGAGTTTACGCAGAAAGACACAATACGTGGAAGCAGCTGCATGGTCCCAATGGCTGTCTTCGATGAAATGGCATGTTTTGGCAGTCATGTAATTCAGCTGTAACGACTTGTACTATGGATCAACTAGCACTATAACTCAATGACGCCTCAGGAAATGCTAGCGGTGGAGGGTTTTATCGAGAGATCCTGGTTGAGTATGTGAAGATATGAATATTGTTAATTAGGAAAACTAATATTTGTCATAAGGAAAACTAATATTTGTCATTTACAAATATTAGTTTTCCTAACGTATATTGTAGACGTAAAAATCTACCTGTACGGAAGGGGGGTCTGATCCCGTGAGGTCAAGACCACTAGCGATCTGCTGCACCTGCACACGTAGAGAAAACACACGCGTGAACCCGGAAACACGGGGTGGTGTTTGCCGTAGGCACTCCGAGCTCTCAAGTCAGCAAGTTAAAGGGCTATTTAGTGAGGTAAGGAAAAGAGATTACCGGAAGTCGTTCGGGGCTGTGACTACGGCGAATCAGTAAACTCTCGAGTGAGAGTCTCGTGTGAGGGTGTAATGTCGATGTCCTGTGTGAGAGGGCTGGCCTCTGTTTATATAGTGATCGTCTGTTCTCCCAATCTTGGTAGAGGTAGGAGTCCTAGTACGACTCTGATGCAAACCCTAGAAGAATTAGGGTTTGTGGTAAGCTGTCTTACCAGTGTCCGTATAGGAAGGTGTTCTGATTAGAGTAACTCCGAATAGAAAGGGATCAGGAATAGGAAGGTATTCTGAGGGGTTTGGGCTTTGGATTTGTCCATGGACCTAGGACAGGGCCAGGTTTGAGAGGCTTGTGCCCCTCAGTTTGGGCCGGTTTGTTCCTCATGTTAGAAGAGAACTACGGCTTGGCCTTTGCGGACTGGGCTTGGTCCTTCTTCGCTAATGGTCCTTTTTCCCTATTTGGGCCAAGGACGATTTTTGGCCCTACAGTTTGTCCCCCACTCTCTGAGTTGAGTATCTCAGTTAGAGAGTAGGTCGTACTCAAGGCGAGCTCGTTCTTTCCCCTGGATGCACTTTTTGGAGAAAGTTGACTGACGTAAGTGATTTGATTGGGTCTTGGTCGGTATCCATTCCCGAACAAGAACTGCCGCCACGCGTTGTGCCTGATCGGTTCGATGAGCCTAAGACCGAAGCTAGGTCGGGTCGCTCGGTACTTAGCATGATTATCGCGGAAACATCGCGGGCGGTTATTCGTCCTTCCAGTTCGGCGCGAAACCAGGAAGTTTACCGAGATCCATTCGTCGGGCTGTAGGGACACAAGATAGTGGGGAGACCAAACATGTTCTCTTCGTTCGCCTCGGATGCGCAATTGACGAGGCTTGGGGCTTCCTGAAGTGTTTCAACTTCGGGCTACGCCGAGCTCGTGCGTCCATCTTTCGGGCCTTCCGGTTCGGTCGAACGCGAGACGTCTGAGAAGCCCCTGGCCTGAGAAGCTCGATCGGTGGGATGGGTCGAACGGCCATGTGCCTATAGCTATCAGGACGTACTGCTGGATGTTCCGGCTGAGTCGGTCGGAGGTTGGTGCGACGCGAGATGCAATCTGTACTTTTCCACGATTTCCCAGGTGGTTAGGATCGCTGCCACTTGTATGGTGAGAAATGATTCTTCGTTTCGAGAGCGGGAAAACGAAGACTTCTGACAACTGATCAATCATAGCCTGCCACGTGTCTCCTTTTTCTTTACAAAATTGGGACAGACTGTTCACTTCCATTTCAGTTTGGTTTTGCGTTTTCTCTCAAAAATCCTCTCCTTTTTTCTTTGCGTTTTTGTCCCAGGTTCTTGAGCGAAGTGATTCTATTTCGGTCTTCCAAGGTAATTTCTTCTTTTTGGCGTCGTTTTGTTGTTCTTTAGGTAGATTTTTCTTTTGATAGGATTTCTGGAAAGTAAACAAGGAAGTTTTGAGTTTGGTGGTTTAGACTGGGTTTCTAGGCGTTTTTGGTGTTAGGATTTTGGAGAAATTTTCTGGGTTTGAGTTTTCCGGTGAATTTCCGGGAAGAATTTGGTTGTAGGTGAATTTTCTGGTTTTGAGTGTTCTGGAAGACAGTCGATTTTGGCGTGGTTTGGGTCGGTCGGTACGTCTGACCGGTGGCGAAAAGTGTGATTAGGGGAACGGACGCTCAGGCGAGTGAGTAGTGATCAAGACAGCAACTCTAGAATTGAAGTTCTAGCGGATCGCGTCCGGGGCGAACGTCGGTTCTTTGAGTCTGGCTGAGGTTTGTTCTTTGGATAGGTCGAACCAGAGTAGAGACTCGTTTGTGGTGAAGACAGGCTAGTTCACCCTTTTCGGTCGTTCGGTCGCTAGGTGGGGCGACTGTGTTCCACTTCGTGAACGGGTCGACCGAGTCTGAAATCGTTTTGGAGGGCACCGTTCGGTGTTGAAGGGCGATCGGTAGTTTACACTGATTTTCCTTGAGAGTGTCGGTCGGTTGGATCGGCGAGTGATCCATGTCGGTGATACGTCCGCAAGTTCGAGTCCACGAGGTTACTTGGGGGACTATGAGCGAGCCCCCACTATGGTGGTAATGCCTAAGGGGATTGTCCGGTCGTGTGTGCCGACCGGAGTTAGTGTGGCTACTCCAGGGACGAGTGGAGCTGGGCTGAGTGGAGTGGTCGGTATGGTAGGATGGGGAGACTCCGAAGCTGACGGACCCTACGTCCGTAGTAGCTCTGAGGAGGGGCCAGCCAGCAGTATGTGGGATTCTGACTAGGGACTATCCGCCCGTGCTGAGGGATAGTGACGTGTGGCGCCTCCGTACCCTGTATCATATCCCTGCTCTGTTAAGGTTCGACCCCGGCGTTCGTACGAACGTGTTGATTGGGAGGCTGAAGGTTGGTTCTGCGTATATGAGAATGGTTTCACGATGGGTTGAGTTGCCTGTGCCTCGCCTATTCTGGAGGTGCTGAATCATTTCATTATCGCCCCCTCCCGCTTATCCGAACGCCTGGAGGCTGTTGATGGCTTTGAGGATCTGTGTTGTTCGCATGCAGATTGTGTTCGGGTTGCACGAGCTGCTGTACTCGTACTTCCTGAAGGAGAACGATAAGAGAAGGGCCGATATCTATTGAACTTGAGGCACGATCGGTCTCATCTGGTGACCGACCTGCGTCCAATGACAAGAACTGGAAAGATCGTTACTTTTTCTTGAAGGGTCAGGCCGTCTTGGGGATAGGGGCATGGGCGAGATCCCGATCGGGTGGCGAGCCACTGGTGAGAACTTCGTTGTTTCTTTCGTACTTTTGATTACTAAATCTTGATTATGTTTCTTGCTTGCAGGCTCGATTTCAATCGCGCTGGGCAGAGTGAGACGCTTGGACGTAGCTACCAAAGGGTGTTAGCCATCCCATTGGAGCAGAGATTGGCGAGTGTGCTAGCAGAGTCCAATCTGAGGAGCAGTATTCTTTGGGCCGGGGTAGGCTATTCAGAGAGGTACTCCCTTCCCCTCGCTGAAGCAGACTTGGGATGTGCTCCTGAGTCGGTACTCCAACCATCTCATTTTTGGTAGGTCAGGCTGAACCCACTAACCGTTGGAGAGTTTGCACTTGCAGAGTCGCTCATGAAGAAATTGACTGTCCCGACGCGAGCGAATCCATCGCCAGCGTCTAGAGAGAGGAAAAGGGAGTCGTTGGTGAGAGCGGATGGAGGGTCGAGGATGTATTGGCGACGCCGCCCAGTCTGCAGCCACCGAGTCACAGCCCTCGTCGGAGTCGGGTCGTCCCAGGCTGTCGTTGTGGATGGAGGCCGGAACTATCACTATCACGATTCCGGCACTGCGTCGACTTACTCCGACGCGACATCAATGAGTAGCTGGCCGACTCCTTCTTGTTCCCAGCGACGGGCGCGTCTGAACCAGATGGTGCGTGGCTGCGCTGACTGGGGCGTATCCCGCTGCTGTTCAGTATGAACATACTTGTTTACTTTTCTGTTTGACTTTGTTCTCATTGCCCGGTTTGTTTTGCAGGTACTCACTAGCAGTCCCATCTGAGGAGGTCTGTCGTGGCGCAGGAAAAGCGGATACAAGATATATCCAGGCCAACGCTGGTTTGCGGCAAAAGGAGGCAGCATCCCGAAAGCTGAACAGAGAGTCAGCAGCGCCTCCGGGATAGTGAGGCTGAGGTCGAGAGGCTGCGTCGTGGTTACCGAGAGGACCGGGAGGTCGAATCCCTCAGGGAGCATGCACTCTATTGCTACGACGCCATATTAAGGCCCGAGGCGAGCTCATGCTGGAGTTTAAAGAGGGGCGGACCTCTCATTGGGATCCGGATGAAGACATCTAGCTCATGCAGGAGTTATTGGAAGAGAGATGGGTCATCCGTGGGGCAGGGCGAGGAGCGGCGCCTGAGCTTGTCGCCGGGCGTTGGGGACAGACGGCCCGGCTCCGGGGCCGAGCATTAGTGTGATGCCTGGCGACCGACTTGACGGAGGATGAGGCTCGTGCCGAGATGCTTAGTGCCTTCCCCCCCTTTTTTTTTTTGTTTTTTTCTTTTTGGGCCGCTGGATGCCCTTCCATCTGGCGTCTGTGCCGTTCTCTGTATTTCTAATTGGCGTTTGGTGCCCTATATATATATGACTTTTGACTGTTGGTGTCTCATGTTTCTTTGATAATCACCTGCTCTTTTGTTTCTCTTGTATTTGTGCATGTTGCCTCGTCGTGGCCTGATGGCCGAGACCGTAGGTCTTATGTTGGGCTGGGTTGGTGCTGTCACTGGTGTGGAATGGTTCATCCAGTTTGGCCGGCCGAGTGTGTAGTCCCCTGGATGGTGACGTTGCATCTTCAGTTAGTTTTTAGGTTGAATGAGGCCGGTTCCTCCGCGTGCCGAGTCTTGAGGGTGTCCGAACTTTCATCGGCAAGGCCGATTTGAAGTGTCCGAACGTTAAACGGCGAGGCCGATTTGAGGGTGTTCCAACGTTCATCGGCGAGGCCGATTTGAAGGTGTTCGAACGTTCATCGGGCGGGCCGATTTGAAGGTGTAGAACGTTCATCGGCGGGCCGATTTGAAGGTGTAGACGTCCATCGGGCGAGGCCTATTTGAAAGTGTTTGACCGTCCATCGGGCAAGGCCGATTTGAAGGTGTACGAACGTTCATCGGGCGAGGCCGATTTGAAGGCGTTCGAACGTCCATCGGCGAGGCCGATTTGAGGGTGTGAGAACGTTCATCGGCGAGGCCGATTTGAAGGTGTACACGTTCATCGGGCGAGGCCGATTTGAAGGTGTTCGAACATCCATCGGCGAGCCCGATTTGAGGTGAGAACGTTCATCGGGCGAGGCCGATTTGAAGGTTTCGAACGTTCATCGGGCAGGCCGATTTGAAGGTGTACGAACTTCATCGGGCGAGGCCGATTTGAAGGTGTTCGAACATCCATCGGGCGAGGCCGATTTGAAGGTGTGAGAACGTTCATCGGGCGGGCCGATTTGAAGGTGTTTCGAACATCCATCGGGCGGGCCGATTTGAAGGTGTGAGAAGTTCATCGGCGAGGCCGATTTGAAGGGTTTCGAACGTTCATCGGGCAAGGCCGATTTGGAGTGTAAGCAATTCGTCGACCGGGTCGATTGGAGATGAAAATTTCTGAATAATACTTCATTAAATGTTTGGCCGTGAAGCCGATTGTCTAAAGGAGATGGATAGGCCCACTCATCCTTAAAGAAAACGAAACAAAAACAAACTTAAAAAGATTTCACCTAGAGGTAGTACGTTTGAGGTGACGGCATTCCAACTATTGTGATGTCTTTGCCCTCGGGTCTGGAGTTTGTAGGCGCCTTTCCCTGCTTCTTTGATTATCTTGAGGGGCCTTCCCAGGTGGGTCCGAGTTTGCCAGAGTTAATCTCCTTGGTGTTTTGGAAGACTTTACGAGGACCCAGTCGCCTATCCTGAAGTGCGGATCCTCACGCTGCGTGTTGTAATGACGGGCGGCTTGTTGCTGGTAGGCTGCGTTGCGGATACTTGCTTGCTCTCGTAGTTCGTCCACAGTGCAAGGTTCTGGCAAAGTTTTTGGCTATTTGATTCCTCGCCGCCCACTGGAGCCTGGTGGATGGAACTGATATTTCGGCTGGGATGACTGCTTCTGAACCATATGTCAGGGAGAACGTGTTTCGCCAGTTGATGATCGAGCCGTGGTTCGGTATGACCAGAGGACTCGGGTAGCTCGTCCGCCCATGCGCCTTAGCTTTCTGTAATCGCTTCTTCAGTGTCTGCATGATTTTTTTGTTCGACGACTTGGCCTGCCCGTTAGACTGGGGGTTGCGGGGTGTCGAGAAGCTTACTTTATTCCCACATGTCACAGAAATCCCTGAAGCCCGAACTAATGAACTGGACCCATTGTCGGTGACAATCTCTTTTGGTATTCCGAACCGGCAGATCACGTTTTTCCAGATGAAAGCTTTGACTTCTCGGTCTCTGACTTGGGCCAATGCCTCCTTCGATCCACTTGGTGAGTAGTCTGTCACTGCCAACATGAAGCCCGTTGCCCTGGTGCAGTAGGTAACTTTCCCACATGTCCATTCCCCACTTCATGAATGGCCATGGTGTCAGAATGGGTGGAGTCGTTCTGGTGGGAGGTGTAGACGTGGGCAAACCTTTGACAGTTGTCGCATCTCTTTGCGTAAGCGATCGAGTCGGTACGGATAGTCGGCCGTAGTACCCCGCGTGACACCCGGTAGCAAGACTGCGTCCCCCTGCGTGGTTACCGCATTCGCCTTCATGGAGTTCGGATAGGACATTTGGGCCTCTTCTGGGCTTATGCATTTGAGGTAGGGACCCGAGACACGACTTTCTGAGGAGTTGACCGTCATGCAGGGTGAATCTGGCGGCTTTTGCTTTCAATCGGCGTGCTTCTTCTTGTCAGCTGGGAGCTCATCGTCTCCAGGTACTCTCCTATCGGATTCATCCAACAGTCGTTTGCTCAATGCCCATGGCTCTCTAGCAGACTTTTCGGGTGGTGGTTCTTTCCAGTTAGCTGCCACTGCATGATAGGAGGGGGATGGATGACTCAGAGGAACATGGAGTGCTGAACCAAGGTTGGCGAGGGCGGGGCGTCGGCATGGTTGTTCTCAGCTCTGGGGACTGTACTATCGAAACTCTCGAATTCGGCCTGCAACTCTTTGACCCTGCTTAAAGGATGTCATTTTAGAGTTACGTGCTTGTACTACCTTGTAGTTGATTGACCACGAGTTGGGAGTCTGACTTCACTGCTAGTCTTTTGGCGCCGATTTCCTGGCCAAGGTGAGTCCACTAAGAGGGCTTCGTATATCGGCCTCATTATTCATGCACTTGAACCCACACGGACTGCTCGCTGATGTGTTCTCCCTCTGGTGTGATCAGTACTATTCCGAGTCCGCTTCCGTTGACATTACTCGATCCGTCTACTAGGAGGGTCCACTTTGAAGTGGTGCGCCGTTCATGCATAGTAATTCTTTTTCGGCGCTGGCGGTTTCGCTGGTGTGAAGTCGGCAATGAAATCTGCTAGTGCTTGACTTGACGGCGGTGCGGGATTGGTATGATACGTCGTACTCGCTGAGTTCTACTGTCCATTGCATGAGTCGGCCTGACAGCTCTGGTTTGTGCAATATTTTCTTGAGCGGGAATGAGGTGATCACAACTATAGGATGGCATTGAAGTATGGTCTGAGCTTCCTGGATGCATGGATGAGGGAGAGGGCAAGCTTTTCCAGTTGGTTGTACCGAGTTTCTGTCTCGAGGAGCGACTTGCTAATGTAGTAACCGGTGACTGCTTCGTTTCTTCTTCTCGGACTAGTACTGCTGATATGGCCGTCTCTGAGACCGCTAGGTAAGCGTAGCTTCTCTCGTTCATGGGTTTGGACAGCAGTGGGGGTGTAGTCAGATACCTCTTCAGCTGTTGTAGGGCTTCTTCGCATGAGGGGGTCCAGTCGAACCTGTTGGATTTTTTAAGGGCGTGGAAAAGAGGTGCACTTGTCAGCGGACCTGGAGATGAAGCGGCTCAGGCGGGCCACTTCTTCGTTGCAAGACGCTGGACGTCCTCTGACCGCAAGTTGGGGATGGTATCTGAGAACCGCTCTGATCTGGTCGGGGTTTGCTTCTATTCCTCGCTGAGTAACCATATAACCTAAGAATTTACCTGACGGACGCCGAATGACACTTTTCTGGGTTCAGTTTCATGTTGTACTTCCGGAGAATGGCGAATGCCTGGCTAAGGTGGTCAAGGTGTTGTTCGGCAATCAGGGATTTGACGAGCATGTCGTCGATGTAAACTTCCATGGTCTTCCCTAAGTGGTCAGAAACATTTTATTGACGAGACGTTGGTAGTGGCTCCGGCGTTTTTCAGTCCAAACGCATTACTGGTAACATATGTTCCCCTCTCTGTGATGAGCTGTTCTTCTCCTGGTCGTGCCGCATGCATTAGATCGATTGTTCCCGAGAAGGCATCCATGAAACTGAGGAGTTCGTGCCCTGCGGTCGCGTCTACCATCATGTCAATATGTGGAGCGGAAAGAACTTTTGGGGCGGCTTTGTTTAAGTCTGTGAGTCGATGCAACTCTCCACTTCCCGTTTTTTTCTTCTTTACGACTCCGACGTTTGCCACCATTCGGGGTAGTTGGACTTCTCTGATCATGCCGTTTGTTTAGAGTTTTTCGATCTCTTCATTGATGATCTGGTTCCGTTCAGCTGCGAATTTTCTCCTTTTCTGCTTGACTGGCGGGTGATCTGGATCTACCTTGAGCTGGTGGACCATCGCTTCCGGTTGATCCCGGTCATGTCGGCATGGGACCAGGCGAAACAGTCTCATTCTTTTTAGAAAGTCTATCAGCTTCTCTCGGGTGTTCGGTCGAGCGGGAGCCTATGTTTGTTTTCTCTCTGGGTCATCCGGATGATCTGCACCTCATCCAGCTCCTCCATTGTCGGTTGATCGGTCCGGTTCAGGGTCAGATGAGACTTTAATTGCTATGAGGAATGTCCCTTGCCTTTGAAGGCGTTCTTTGTAGCAATCCCGAAAGCTTTAGGTCGCCCTTGATCTCCTGCACTCCCCACTTGGTTGGGAACCTGATCGTCTGATGGAAGTCGATGGCACTGCCCATGTCATGGATCCAGGGACGGCCCAAAATGACGTTGTAGGGGGATGGGCAGTCGATCACCAGGAAGATTGTCTTTTGTTTACCCCGTCGCATAGATAAGAAGGGTGATCTCCCCGATTGTGTACTTCTGTTCCGAGCTGAATCCAACCAGCAGTGTCGGTCGTTTGTTGATATTTGCTTCTTCCAGTCCCATCGCTTTTACTGCTTCGAGGAACAGGATATTCGCTGACGAACCCCATCCACGAACACCCTTTTCATTAGGATGTTGCTATTTGCGGGAGAGGACTAAAGCATCGTGGTGAGGGGCAACCAAGGTGATCGGCTCGTCACCTCGAACTGAATCACTTATGGGAGCATGACCTCGAGACCGGATGAACAGACTGGATTTCATGGTGGTTGGTTCTAGCATACCGCTTGGCTGACAGTAACTTACCCCACTGATTTCTGATCCCCCGAGATACGAGCAGAAACCCTTAGGTGTCGGTTCTCGCGGAGGGGGCGACTGTTGTTTGGAGCTTTTTCTGGCTATGGTGTTCTTCCCTTTGTCGGTGAGTAGGTCACGAGGTGTCCTTTCTTTAGAGTGCAGCAACCTCGAGCCGCAAGGCGATGCAATCCGCGGTGTTATGCCCATGGTCGTTGTGAACTCGCACCACTTGTTTGTGTCTCTCCTTGCCCCGGATTGAGCTTACCGCCACTTGACAGCGGATCCCATACCTTTCATTATCGCTACGACCTGGGTTGGTTCGATGCTGAGACTATATTTTGGTATTTTGAATTGATTCGATCCCGATTGTCTGTTATTGCTTCTCGAGGGTTGGCGGTCATATGGTCTCCTGGCTCTGCCATATTCCTTGAGGGGGTTGGTACGTGCTCCTGCCGGTCTAGGTTCCGGTTTCCTTGTCGTTCCGCCTAGGTTCGTATCTGGAAGGGGCGGCTCGTTTTCATCTCATCTTCTCCCACCTTATCTGGATCACGCTCGGGCCAAGCGCTTCCATGGTAGTACAGCCTAGCTTTGTGAGCTCCTTGTATAGTTCCCGTCTGGAAGGAGGCCTTTCCTGAAAGCGTCCACAGCAGTCTCGGGGTTACAGGAATGATAGAGATTTTCTCCTTTGAACCTGCTAACGTACTCTCTCAATGGTTCCCCTCTCCGTTGGTATATTCGGTACAAGTCGGCCGACAGCTTCTCTAGCTTCTTGCTGCTGGCGAACTGTTCCACAAAATGTCAGTAAGCTGAGCGAACGAATCGATGGATCCGTTCGGGAGATTCGTGTACCATTGGAGCGCCGACCAGACAAACTAGAACCGAAACTTTTGCACATACAGGCTTCTCTAGCGGTCGGGGTATTGAAACAGTAAACATCCGCTGTTTGTACGAGGCTATGTGTCGTCCGGGTCGGTGGTACCGTCGTATGTTTTCATGTTGGGGATACTGAATTTTTGGGGCATGTCACCAGGAGCGCTCGTCGTCCGCAAAAGTGAGTCCGCGTAACAATTCGGTCTGCTTTTCTTGGTTGGGATTGGCATTCCTGGGATACGCCTCATTACTAGCTTCGACGTCTGCCAGTCCTTAACCATAACTGTTCTACGGGTGAAGGAAATGCTATCGGGTCATCCGTCTTACCGGGTCTGGTACGCCTCGTGGGGTCATCCCCGAGGGGTAGCCTGACGGATCAGTCCTCGTGCGTTCCTTGGTAGCATATGTCTTCGTTCATCCTCTGGCTGGATGACTCCCATTGTCACTGTTCTGTTGTTCTTCCCTACAATGGATGGTCAGGGGATTTGTATGGTATTCGTTTCGGTCTTTCGGATGGGTGAGTTCAAGAGCTGAAGTTGGTTTGGTTGGCCGCTCACCCCGCGAGGATGAGCTAGGCAGGAGGGGTTTGTGTTTGAGTTGACTGGAGGGGAGTGGCATGGTGGAGATGGGATGATCCTTAGGATTCTCTATTGTTAGATCGTTTGATCATGATGCTGGGATGGGTCGACTGGACCCGCGCGTCGTTTGGTCTTTACCCCGTTAGCCGAACGGAGTAGTCGGCCGCCAATGTGTCAAGCGGACGCGGCTCTTTACCAGAATCCGAGGGTTGGTGCTCTGGTGTGGAGAGGGGTTGCATGGGGGATAATGGTGCAACGGTTGGAGGGTGCTTGGCCGGGGAGAAACTCGAGTTCATAGATTGACTACTTCTCTTTCAGCGACTGGTTCTCGACCCGGATGGATGCGTTTTCGGCTTCCATGTGCGGCCGTATTGTCTAAGTTCTGTGCATGAGAGCGGTCAAAGCCTCCAGTCGGCCTCGATGCCTGAGTTAACTTCCTCCAGATTGTCAGCCATGGATATTCCTCCACGTAGCAAGGTTCGTCACGCGCGAATGATGCTAGAGCCCCACGGTGGGCGCCAATCTATAGCGACTAAAAATCTACCTGTACGGAAGGGGGTTCTGATCCCTGAGGTCAAGGCCACTAGCGATCTGCTGCACCTGCACACGTAGAGAAACACACGCGTGAAGCGAACGGAAAACACCGGGGTGGTGTTTTGCCGTAGCACTCCGACGCTCAAGTCCAAGGTTAAAGCTAATTTAGTGAGGGCTAAGGAATAAGAGATTACCGGAAGTCTAGTCGGGGACTGTGACTACGGCGAATCAGTGAAACTCTCGAGTGAAGAGTCTCGGGTGTGAGGGTGTAATGTCGATGTCCTGTGGGGAGGGCTGGCCTCTGTTTATATAGTGATCGTCGTCTCCCAATCTTGGTAGAATTAGGAGTCCTAGTACGACTCTGATGCAAACCCTAGAAGTTAGGGTTGTGGTAAGCTGTCTTACCAGTGTCCTATAGGAAGTGATTCTGATTAGGAGAGTAACTCCGAATAGAAAGTGATCAGGAATAGGAAGGTTATTCTGAGGGGGTTGTGGGCTTTGGATTTGTCCATGGACCTAGGACATGGGCCAGGTTTGAGAGGCTTGTGCCCGCCAGTTTGGGCCGTTTGTTCCTCATGTTAGAAGAGAACTACGGCTTGGGCCTTTGCAGGACGGGCTTGGTCCTTCTTCGCTAATGGTCCTTTTTCCCTATTTGGGCCAAGGACGATTTTTGGCCCTAACAAGTATAATTCATGGTAATCACATCCCTAATTATGTGAGATTACAACATTAAGACATGATATATGTTTGCCTTTTAGAGATTCTTATACTTGTATAAATTGACATTTTGTACAAAACATTCATATATGAAAAATACAAGAATCATTTCTTTGGTCTTTTACTCTTCTTTCTTAGGTGGTCTCTGGCAGATACTCTACTCCTTTTGCCGTCTTTCTTCTTTACTGCTTCTTCTTCTTTTAGTTTCTAACATGGTATCAGAACAGTACTTTTGAGCTTTCGCTACTTCCAAAAACCTTCTCTTTACTGTCCCTGAAAAATCAAACAGAAAACCCCAATCATTTTCTTTGCAAAATAGATGGTAGACAATCAAACACAACCTCTACCAACCCACACAGGCCCAACACCAACAAACTCCACCGTGGGCCAAACAGGCTCTATCCCACCAAACCAGACAGGCTCAAACCCAACACAAACTCAACCACTCTCAGGCCCAACCCCAACAAGCCCTATCCCAACCCAACATCAAACAGGACCAAACTTAGTCGGCCCAAACCCACTACCCAACACCTTTCCATTCCCGTTTGGTTATCCGAGTCCCTAACAGGGTCAGGATTCCTAATCGGGTCCAAATCCCTACCCGAATCAACCTCTTTTCAATTTTCACATGTATCCAGCGGCCAGTCGCCGTCCTGAACCAGGCGACATCTGGTACGCACCGGCATCCGACGGCCTTGACATTGTTCTCATCAAAAACACCCTGACGGGATCTGAGAATTATGCCACTTAGGCTAGGGATTTCCATCGTGCTCTCATCACAAAGGATAAGGAAAGTTTTCTTAACGGCACCACTACCCAACCACCCATCAACAACCACCTCCACCGCCATTGGAACAGATGCAATATGCTCGTCCGTGCTTGGATCGACAATTGCATCTCATCAGAGGTGGTAGCAGGCTTGCCACCCACTGATCTAGCGAGTGAAGTCTGGGCATACATCAAAGAGATGTATGGCAAACTCGATCTCACCCAAACCTTCACTCTGCTGCAAAATCTCTCGAAGACCACACAAAACAATATGTCGATCACGACATATTTCAACAAATTGAGTTCCATTTGGAACGCCTTGGATGCTGCTGAAGAAACCCTCCTTAGGCTGTCAGAACTCTCCGACAATATCACCGGATCCGAGACCAAGAACGCCTGAGAAAATTCCTACTTGGCCTCAATGATGACTACTTGTCGTTTCGCACTCAAATACTAGCCTCCAACCCACCACCATCTCTTCGCCGAACTTTTCAGTTAGTCGTACAAGAGGAAAGCCAACGACAAGTCGCTAATGTTTCCCGACGAGGAGACACCTTAGCACTCATCGGTGCTAGCACTCAAGCCTCACAGCCACCGCATACTTTCTCCACATAAGTAGCTCTCCAGCGGCTAGGGTTGCAAATGGTGGAAGGCAATCTTTTATATGGGAAAATGGACGGTCGAGATTCAAACCCTTCATCCAACGGCCCACATTCAGCCCAGGAGTCAATCGGGTCAACAAATGCAAATGGGCCAGGTTTGATTTCTTCTTTAAACACTTATGCAAGCCCAAATTCAACTTATGGCTCAAATGGGCTTGGGTCTTCCTCAAATGGACAAAATGGCTACCATAGGTCTGAATCTTCCAGACAAGGCAAGCCCAAATATTATTGTGACTACTGCAAACGTCGAAATCACAATCGGGATCACTGTTAGAAGCTTCATGGGCGCCCCACAAATGACAAAATTGGCCACTCTTCAGTAAACCAAGTGTCCAACAATTCTTCAGGAGATACTATCTCAGCACCCTTGATTAGCCAAGAGCAATACACTCAGCTCCTGCAAATGCTGAACAACACACCTCCGACATCCAAATCCTCCTACGCAGGTACATCTTACTATCTTAATCTTATCAAAAATGATGCTTGGATAATTGATTCAGGAGCTAGTGACCACATAATTTGCAATCCAAATTTTTTTCATACACATATCGTAAATATCACTAGCACTTCTGTCCATATGCCAAATGGCAACATTGCCCCTGCCCACATAGGCACTGTTTATTTAACCGACCTTTTAGTACTTAAAAATATACTATGTGTCCCGACATTTCATTTCAATCTTATTTCTGTGTCTAAACTCTGTCAGGATAATAACTATCGTTTACATTTTCTACCTACAAAATGCGAATTTCAAGACCCTTCGACTAGGAAACTGATGGGCTTGGGTAGGGTCAATAATGGTCTTTACTATTGGTCTCCTGATGTCACTTCTACTGTTTTTTCTGATCATATTACACCCAATAAAATTTATTGTAATACAAATATCAATAAAAGTTCTCTTATTTTACATCAAAGACTAGGTCACAGTGTTTCCATTCTACAGCCAAAATGTCCAATTTGCCCTCTCGCCAAACAATCCCAAAACACATTTCCCATTAGCACAACTACAACCAAACGCCCTTTTGCACTCATCCACTTAGACATTTGGGGTCCATATCACACACCAAACCATGATGGGGCTAGGTACTTCCTTACTATTGTCGATGATTTTTCTAGTGGTACATGGGTTTTCCTCATGCAAAACAAAGCACAATCCGCCATTCATATTAGGGATTTTCTAGCCACGATCAAAACTCAATTTTGTACATTTGTTCAAAGGATTCAATCTAACAATGGCAAATAATTTTTTAGTCATAATTGTTCATCTCTCTTTTTATCCCTTGGCATTTTACATGAGAGTTCTTGTATCTATACTCCACAACAAAATGGAGTAGTTGAACGCAAACACCAACACTTATTAGAAGTAGCTCATGCCCTTAAACACCAAGCCAACCTACCAACTTCCTTGTGGGACGAATGTGTGGTCACAGCTACTTACCTGATTAATCGTATGCCATCCAAAGTGCTTCATAGTAAGACAACCTTTGAGATCCTTTTTGGCAAAACACTGGACCTTAACCATCTCCATGTGTTTGGCTGCTTGTGTTACTCTAAAATTGTTGGGACTTTTGATAAATTTGGGGCTAGAGCCACTCCTTGAATCTTCATGGGACATCCTATGCTCCAAAAAGGGCATCGTCTCTATGATTATGCCACTTAGACATTCCTGGTCTCTCGGGATGTTATTTTTCATGAGGATATTTTTCCGTATAAAGATGCCATTCCTAGCCCTACCAAGACACATAAACACAGATTTCTCAAAGATGATCTCCCTACCATAGATCCAAACTTTGTCCTCATTCCTACACCTACTACAATCCCACCAGCTCCAGATTACCCTTTACCCACAGAATCTCCATAAACTTATACTCCTCCATCAGATCCACCTCTTGATAATACCACCACAGAACCCTTACAACCATCACCTCACCCAAACCGGGGTCCTCCTACATGATGATCTTTCCGTCATACAAGGCCACTAATTTGGATAGCAGATTATGAATGTCCTACCATATAGAGAACATGTACCCTTTATCCTACATCAAATTATGTTAGTTATGATAGATTATCTCCTACACATAGAATTTTTGTTAGTCACATTTTTGCAGACCGCGAACCATCATGTTACTCTGAAGCTATCTCTCACACTCAGTGACGCCAAGCTATGGCTGAAGAACTTAATGCCTTAGCTCACAATAATAGTTGGGAACTGGTGCCCATGCCTTCACACAGAAAACCAATTGGGTGCAAGTGGGTATACAAGATCAAACATCGTTCGAATTGATCTATTGAACGGTACAAGGCTCGGCTAGTTGCTAAAGGCTTCACTCAGCATGAAGGTTTGACTACCAAGAGATATTTTCTCATGTTGCCAAACATGTCACTGTTCGGGCTTTTCTTTCAGTCACCTCTGCTCGCGACTGGGCCTTGCATCAGATGGATGTCCATAACGCCTTTCTTCATGGCGACCTTAATGAGGAAATTTATATGGATCTTCCTTCGGGACTTCAACGACAAGGGGAGAATACTGTATGTCGTCTACGGAAATCCCTATATGGATTAAAACAGGCATCCAGATAGTGGAATGAAAAATTCACACAGACACTTACAAGCATTGGTTTCCTCCAATCAAAACATGATTATGCACTCTTCTCAAGGCACAGAGGTAACTCCTTCATTGCCCTCATTATATATGTTGATGACATCCTGATAACAGGAAATGATGAAGCTACTATTAGAAACCTCAAGGACATCTCAATAAACATTTTCGCATAAAAGATTTGGGGGAACCAAAATATTTCCTAGGGATTGAAATTACAAGATCTTTAGCAGGAATATCCCTCAGCCAAAGGAAATATGTTCTTGAACTTGTATCAAATTCTGGATTGTCAGGCTGCAAGCCAAGTTTCATTCATGTCGAACAAAATTCAAAACTTACGACTCAAGAGTATGATAAAGTGGCTTCATCGACAAAAATAAACCCACAATTAGAAGATGTTTCTCATTATCAGAGACTTGTAGGATGTCTTATTTATCTCACTATGACGCGACTAGATATCAGCTACGCTGTACATATCCTCAGCCAATTCATGCATGGACCAAAACAATCTCACATGGATGTAGAAATAAAGGTAATAAAGTATTTAAAAGGGTGTCCCGGCCTTAGACTACTGTTACCACGAAATAATGATTTAGATATCACAGCCTATTATGATTCTGATTGGGCCACATGTCCAATGACAAGAAAGTCTGTTATTGGTTTTTTGCATAAAACTTTGGGGAGCTCTCATCTCCTGGAAGACAAAGAGACAATCTACGGTGTCCCTTTCGTCAATAGAAGCTGAGTACAGATATATGGCTAAGACTACATGTGAGATCACTTGGATCCTTGGATTATTAGGAGATTTGGAGGTACAAGTCAAAAGACCTGTCCAGTTGTATTGTGATAACAAGGCAGCAAATGATATTACAACAAATCTAGTTTTTCACGAGAGAACAAAACATATAGAGATTGACTGCTACTTCATCAGAGAGAAAATACAAGAAGGGATGATCAAAATAATGCACATTCAAACTTCAGAACAGCCAGCCGATATCTTTACAAAACCATTGTGCAGCAGACAACATTCATATCTCTTACACAAGCTTGGCGTTTATGACATATACAAACCACAAGCTTGAGGGGGAGTGTGAAGATCATATGAATATAGTTAATTAGGAAAACTAATATTTGTCATAATGATAAATATTATGTTATTAATACGTAGCATAATTCATGGTAATCACATCCCTAATTATGTGAGATTATAGCATTAAGGCATGATATATGTTTGCCTTTTAGAGTAGGGATGGGCACGGGCCGAGGGGGGGCCGAGGACCCCTATCTCTGACCCCGGCCCGAAAGCCCAAGGGGATTCCCTGATCCCGGCCCAAAGCCCGTTCAGGGAATTCGGAGATTCCCCGTTTGAGGGTTTCTGTCTTTTTGTATCCTTATTAGTTTTACTATCCTCTTCTCCAAATTATATATACCAACCAAAAAAAAAATTTAATATATAATATACATATTAAACATAAAGACCATATCATCAAAAAAGAAATTAAATTTATAATGTACATATTAAATATAAAAACCATCATACTAAATTGATAATATATTACAATATGTGACAGATCTATAGTCAAAAGATTCAAAATATGACAGTATCAAGATTCAAAACATGAGCTGCCAAAAAGACCCACCCCACAATTATACATATTAGTATTTTTTTTGTTAAAATGCCCACCCTCAACAAGTGTTGGATCCGTCCCTGATTAATGATTATAATAAATCCAAATATCAAAATGATAATTATAATACATTATACATATATATAAATATATTATATATTAACAGTATAATATTATGTATTATTATATGAAGTAATAAATATTAGCATATATAATGTCTCTTTAGTATATAATGTATCACACATATGATACATTATACATATATATTATAATAAATTTTAAATAAATAAGTATCATATATATTATAATAAATTCTAAATAAATAGTTATCACAATATAACAAAGGCAATTAGGTAATAGAATTGAAATAATGATTCAATAAGGGACAAAAAAAAAAAAAAANAGGTTGTCACCAAACAACCTTGACAAGTGAGATCAGTCACTGCCTTTCGACAGGGTCGTTCAACACTATGATAGCCTTACCGTATTATCTGTGCCCTTACTTCAGAATAATACTGGGGCTACAGACGTTTCTAGAATGGCAACCATATGTGCTCATAGGGTTCTCACTATCAAGATTTGAAACACTTGATACCCTCGTCACGGTTCTACCATTCTAAGGACATATATCAATACATATTGCAATAATAATGATTTACGCGATATAGAATAAAATGCCTTTTTATTGACTAATGAACATTATTACAAAGAGTCAATTGTACAATAATTGATTGGCTCTAGGGCATCTACTCTAACAAACCTCACAAGTCGCGGTAACCTATCTCTAGCGTTCGCTCAACCTATGGTTTTACTACCGTAGACCAACTAAGTATCAACTCTCGATCTCAATCTAGTCCATTAGTTCATTCAATTCTTGGGCCCTTAAGAATCAAAAGCATTAGGAATAATAGTAAAACTTAGGAAGACTTCTTAATAAAAATTAACAATCAAAGATCAATACATAATTAAGAAATTGGGCTACATCTTAGCCCTAGAGAATAAAATTAGTTCATAATAAACATGAAAGAAACAATCATTTTTATTAAAACACTCATCATGAGTTTACAAGAAAAGAATAAAGAAAACTTCTCTATATTGTGAATCAAAGCTCTAGAATTTCTGTTACTTCTCTTCTCTCCAGATTTTTCTCATTTTCTTCTCACCAAAGAATCCCCTAAATAATGTTAAAAGACTTCTATTTATATCCCACAAGGGTTAGGGTTTGTTTTTCCTTAATTCTATTTGATTTGGAACCCGTAACCCTATTCTCCTGGCTAAAAATGGATAACAAGTTAGTGACTTCCATGACTGTGCCATAGCACTGTGCTGTGGCATAGTAGCTACTGGAAAAAGTGTGTCGCGGCACTGTACCGCTGCATAGTAGCTGCTGCCCTTTTCCCGTATCATTCCATTGTTCTTCAAAGATGTTGATTTTTGAACTCGATAACAATGGAATTTGGAAAAGTTGTAAACATATGAAATGTAGCCCTTTGAATCAAATTTCTAACTATCCAAGAATCGTCTTAATCCGAGTTCTACAGCTCAAGATATTCTCAAAATACCGAGGCATATGCAAGCTAGAACGTAATCTAGAATCTTCTCTTTACTTCAACTTCCATAACTTCCTCAATTCAACTCCGATTCTTGATCCATTTGTTTCCACTCGTCACTCATTCCGTTGCCAACATGATTCTTCATCTGAGCATAACATTTAAGCACTAGTAACCTAAAAACACTCAAAAACACCCGTGATCCCGTAAAAGGCAATTATGAAAATATTAAGCAACTTTACCAAATTAAGCTTAATTTCCCACAATTAATCCCCCAAAAACCACTAACTAAATGTGTATTTTCAAGCTCTTATTACAGTTGCAGACCATTGATTTGAGTAAGAATAATTTATGTGGTAACATACCACAAGAGCTAGGCGATTGTAGTGCACTTGAGTTGAGTACTTGGATTGGTCTTGTAATGTTTTTACTGGAGAAATACCTCATCACTTGAAGCAGTACTTGCAGAATTTGTGGTTCTTGAATTTGTATAACAATTCTCTAGATGGTGAAATACCTGAATCCTTGTTTCGAATTCTGGGTTTGAAATATATGCATTTGAATTGTTGGCGTGAGCTGTTATTGTAAACAATCAAGAGAAATTTTAGGCATTTGAAATATGTAACATCCCGTAAATAAAGGTGGTTAGCGTGAGTCTAGGAGACGGATTTGTATAGCAAATATTTGTTTAGATTTTATTCTTTGAAATGCTTATAACCTACGGAAAAACATATGAGGAATAATATGAAAGACATAATTTTTGACATGGTATCAGAGCCAAACAAGATCTGGCTTCCTGTATTGCAACCTAACCATCCTCCCATGGTGGATTCTGATGACCTGAATACTTGAGGCGACACGTCCAACCTCTTGATTCTATCCTTGAATTGACTAAAAGGATAACTAAGGTTTTAAATAACGCTCAGACCCCGACCATCACCACTAAAACATTTGTTGCTCCGATCGACATTAAGTTGGACGATACCACTATGCACTGTGGTCCCAGGTTGTCGAGATGTATATCTTTGGCAAGGACAAACTGGGGTACATTAACATAGACTTTCCCTAGCCGCCATCAACTGATCCTTCCTTTCGTAAGTGGCGCACTGATAATGCTATTGTTAAAGGTTGGTTAATTACTTCCATGGATCCGACTTTAATTGGCAATTTTATCGCTTTCCTATGACAAAAGCGGTTTGGGATTCCATTGCAATTACCTTCTTCGATGGTAGTGATACATCATAAGTGTATGATCTTCGACGCCGTGTGACTAGACTAAAACAATCTGTTGGCTTGTTGGAAAAATATTATATGGAGTTGCAGGGTCTATGGCGTGAAATTGATTTTTGCCGACTGAATCCTATGGAATGTTTTGTTGATATTTAGCACTATAACCAGATCATCCAAGAAGACCATGTTTATATTTTTCTGGATGGTCTTGATGATCGGATAGACAATATACGTGCTGATGTTTTACAGATAAAACCATTTCCTACGGTTGAACAAGCATATGCGAATGTTAGACGGGAGGCTATTCGACAATATGTTATGACTACCCATGACACCGATGGGCTCCAGGGGGCTGTCTTGGCTTCGAAAGCTCTCACGTTAACCACCTCTGCCCATGGTAAATCTGCCAAGAACCGAAATTTCGCTGATGGAAAAAAATGCTCTCATTGTGGCAACCAAAAACACACTCGTGAAAACTGTTTTAAGTTGCATGGATACCCTGATTGGTGGCATGATCTTCAAGCTCGTAAGCATCCTCAGGATGGCACCGACACTAGTGGAAGTTCAGGCATAGCAGCTGTTACTGGTGCAGAGCCTCATCTCTCTCTTATACAATCGGCTGCAATGGCCACAGATACTCCTCCCAACTTGAACTCAGGTATCTTTGGTCTTGCTCTTTTTACCTCTCATAGAGAAGCGGATTGTAGTGCATGGCTTCTCGACTCGGGGGCCACGGACCATATGACTTTTGCTACCTCAAACTTCTCTTCCGCGACGCACCAGCATAGCTAATGCAAATGGTGTTATCTCACCAGTCGCTGGAGCTGGCTCTGTGAATTTATCTCCATCCCTCCATTTATCCAATACTTTACTTGTTCTGTCTTTATCTCATAAACTGTTGTCTATAAGTCAGCTTACTGCAGACCTTGGATGTGTTGTACTTATTTATCCAAAATTTTGTCTTATCTAGGATATTCTCACCAAGGAGATAATTGGACGTGGTACTAAGAGGGGGGATTATACTAT